>NW_024609857.1:48479910-48831776 GCF_016920785.2 Ixodes scapularis | reverse complement strand
GGTGGCGGGACATATTTTAGGAAAGGCGCCCGCTACCCCTTGTTAGAGTTCCTCTATATGCTACCTACGGTAGCAGAGTTGCGCATTCAGCCTCGGCGAGTGGCCGTAGCGCCGGCTTTCCCGCACGCCATGGATGTTTTGCTCCCTCACGTGACTAAATTTGGCGAATAGCGGCGCAGCGCGCGCCGCCGCGCGTGAAAAACAAGAGAGGAGGAAAAGGAGGCGGAAAGCAGGGGAACATACGCCGGGGCGCGAGAAACGTCGGCGGAGCGACCGTAAAGGTGGCTTTCTTGCACGCCACCGGATGCTTTGCTCCTCACGTGATGGACCTCGGCGAATAGCGGCGTGGCGGCGCGGGGGAAAACAAATGCGCAACTCTGGCTCCCGTAGGGAGCCTATACAGGAACTCTACCCCTTGTCTCCCCTCGGCGCCGTCTTTTCCAGTTAAACGCGACTTCTGTGGATTGACGGCAGAGCTTTCGCGCGGCTTTGCAGGAGCGAATATGTGTGTGTCGAACGGACTTGGGGAAAACGAGCCCTTTCAAAAATGCGACTATACATAAATTAAATAGACAGTGCCTGTGCCCGTTCGAGTGAACGCCGACTCCCAAATATCCATGCTGCAGTCGTGATCGGCCTTTAGCCCAGTTGAGATTCGCCGACCTTACAACCGCTCTGCCCCATCATATCTCTGCACCTGTCCTCTCGACCCTGACGAATGAGCTAACTACCCAGAAACAAGTAAGTGTTCCTTTGATACAGAAACTATCCAGACGAAGTGCAATTGAATATAATTTGGAAGGATCCATTGCTGGTTTAAGGTCTTGTCTAAGTTCAAAAGTTATAGTTGTCGAGCTATAACATTATGCTTCCAGAATTCTGCGCTCTGGACATTCCAAATATACGGCGAACAACCGACGAACTTGCGTGGCAGCGTTCGTTTCGCTCGCTGCGTCAACAGTGTTTTGACGCTGCGAGCAGCGTCGAAGCCGCCGGGCCATTTTTGTCGCTTGTTTGCAACGTACTCGCTCCGCTGATTTAAGCCGCTCTTCCCGTTGCCGCAGCAGTTGAGCACTAGCTCCAACCAGAATGTCTGCCAAGGCAATGTCTTTAAGCTGCCCTAAATCGACTGCTCACGTAGTGTCGGTCTGAAACCCATGTTTCAGAAAGGATAGTGTCACCACAATTTTCAAGATACCTCTAGTGTGGTTACCCGAAAGGTTTTAATTCAGAAGGTTCATCCCCGGCAGGTAAACCAATACAAAAGCTCTCAAGATCTATATTATGTTATCCGAGCTTAGTAAAAACGATAACTCCACAAAAAATATAAACGCTCCCCCCCCCCCCCCCCCCCCCCCCCCCCCCGCCGCCGTTTTACACCGAGGAACCGCCCCCCCTAAAATGGAGGTCTGGATCCGCCCCTGGCCGCGGGGCGGTGTAATCCGCGGGCCACATCAGCGCCGTGCCGCTGTTGAAGGTCGAGCGGCTATGGCACCCACTCAAAAGAGGGAGACGCGTCGGGATTTCAGGAATTTTTCACAAAAACCAGAAGGCTTATTCTTGAGGAAAAGTACGCTGGACGGGAGTGGTATGTCTCTTCTAAAAATAGTGTCGTGATTTTATTTGCCTGCTTTGGCTTCCAAGTACGGAGAGCAAGCTTCAAAGGACGGATGCCTCTCGGGAAACCATAACCTTTGCGGACTGACCCCCCCCCCCCCCCACAGCTTTTCTTGGGGGGCAGACAGAAATTTAAGGGGGGCGGCAGCCCACCCTTGCCCCCCTGTAGAGCTACCCCTGCTTATAGTGCGTGCGTGCTACACTAAAATGCATCGATAAATTAAATCTGAGAGGCGCATGGTTTGTTGATTAGAGTAGAAACCAGTCTTGTTAGATCTCGGTGTGCCTGGAACCCCTCAAAAATATTTTTCAGACGATTCTGCAGGTGCAGAGTCGTTTTTCGCACCCGCTTCTCTGAAGCTTCACCCCTCTGGGCTTGCGACAATGCCGTAGGCAAGAAGCGCCTGATTTTCCTGTGGGCATTCAATTAGCCTCCAGACGCTTAGATAGGCGTGGCCGACAAACTTCTGGAACCCGGTATTCCATCCTACGCAGCTGTTTCTCGTCCGGTCTTTATCTTGAAGAGTGGCGTCGTACATATTCACCCGTTCCAAGGGTAACTCCGGTCGTCGTCGGTGCAGTCAGGTAAAGGGAAGAACTCGGGTCTGGGTGCCGCCGCAAAAGGAGCAGAAGCATAAAGGAAGGGGCCGTTGACCTTGCAATCAAAGTAGTCCAGTAGGTCGACCATGTCACTGGTAGACTTTTCCCTGGTGTAGGTTAGTCCTTCGGGCACAACCTGTGGTGGAAGGAACGCCAGCCTATCCAAAATCCCGCACAGCTTTTTAAATTGGTCATCTGTCTCGTGCTTGTCCAGAACGCCAAACTCTCGTTCCTTCAAATAAAAAAAAAAAAAAAAAAAAAAAAAAAAAAACCACTCAATGGCTTGTATATTACAGTTTTGCTTCAGTTTCCCTTTCAGATCCCCCTGAGATAATCCCTGATTTCAAATACATTTACGAAGCCCAATGACGGAAAGAATTTAAGTTTACTGGGAAATAAGCGCCGAAGGAACACGGACCAAGAGTAAAATAACAACGATATGGTTACTCCGCTGTTGGTTTGTGTTCCTTCGGCGCTTATTTCCCATGATGTATCAACTGGCCCATCTAATCATTTAAGTATGCATTAGTAATATGAGACATCGTGCCTAACCTTTATGTGCGCGTTTAGCGTGACATAAACACAATGAAAAAGCGAGATCACCGAAGGGTGACTTCGCTTCTTCGGTCACTCTTCGAGTTCAAAAGCTTCGGTTCACGAAGTTTCTTGGGTGTAGCAGCGCAAGGGTGCTCCGGCATTACCTGAGTCAAGCAAGCTTTATCTTATTAGCTCCACTTAGTTTCAGTGACCTAAATTTTGGTCCCAAATCGTTGCTTAATTCTCTGCTTGTTATGGCTTATCTGTCGACACCTTTTCATGGGATGGGATGCCAGTTCTCCTGAAAATGATGCAATGCCCATCGCGTCCGCACTTTATCCCAGCCCGTGTTTCGCCCGAAATAGAAAAAAAAAAAAAAAAAAATAAAGAGGTGAGCTTTTGTCCGGGTCTGTGAAAAAAACGGGTGAGCTTTCGTCCGGTGAGCTTTTGTCCGGTGAGCTTCTGTTCGGTGAGCTTTTGTACGGTAAGCTTTTGTCCGGTTACCACGTGGCGTGTGTTCCACGAAGAACAATCCTTTTTATTGTAATGTCCTGACATGTTTGGTTTCTGAGAAAACAAAATCTCAAAGAGGGGAAAAAAAAAGAGGTTTTGACGATTGTCGTGTGTGGCGTTTTTGAATCAGCGTCTATATTTTTTTAGTGTGATATATATGCATGTAGGCAAGACGAAATTATTACTACTATTTATTATTCGTCGCTCCAATCTTTGCAAAAATCCCCAAACATGCCTCCGGGAAAAACTGTGACCTAAATTGTGGATTTTTTTTTTTTTTTTTAGTCGACTATGTTTAGTATCGCTTTTAAAATGATACCCCGTGTAGAACCTTTCATTGCCTTCCAAATTAAGCAAAGTTTGTGTTTTTATCATGTATGAGTACTGATAAATAAATTATAAAAAAGAGAAGGTTTTCAGTTTTCGCTCAATTTCAGCACGCTGTATATATATAAAAAAAACATTTTTAATTTTTTTTCCGTCGCGTTCTCTTTACATTTTTATTTTACCCAGAATACATTCCGTTAGACGTATATGCACTGGTTTTGAGTTTTAAGCCTCTAAATATGCTAAAAAAAAAAAAAGAAAATGCCGATGGTTGGTTTTGATGATTGTCGTGTGTCACATTTTTGAACCACTCTTAATCTCAAAGTATTCAAAAGAGAGCTTCTATATTTTTTATTGTGATATATATGCAAGTCGGTAAAACGAAATTCCAGCTACTATTTATTATTCGTCCATCCAATTTTTGTAAAGATCCCCAAACATGCCTCCGCGAGCAACTGTGACCTAAACTGCGGATTTTTTTTTTCTTTCTTTATTTGTTTGGCGGGTTTTTTCCGCCCAGGGGGCAGAGATAAAGGCGTGCAGCCTGCCAAAGTCTCTGCCCCCCAACAGTTCAACAGTAAACAGTACAATGAATATAATCAGCAAAAAGTATACTCAGTAGAAATTAAAAAAAAAACACAGTGGAACAGGTATTTTAACATTCAACATTGTGACTTGTAAACAATAAAAAAACGGCACAATCAAACAACCAGCAAAAACATGTTACACAGCAAGCATGATTCGAGGTGTATAACACATGTAACGTCGTATGACACAGAAGCATCATATCACTAATATAAAAAAAAGAATAAAACGTTAGAAGAAGGTTACAGCCTAAAATAGGGCTGATGGCAGCAATTTAGTCTAGAAATGAATAATGATCGAATATATGCCAAGAGCCATATTTGTAGTCAAATATCAATACATAATAAAAATAACAGCTTAGCCTACATATCACACAAGTGAGAAGCTCATACCACTGCCCACGAGAAAGCTTCGGCACTGTTTTTTGAAGGCATAAAATGTTTTATTATAATCTATAGTCATGTCTGTTCTGTTTAGCATCTTAGTTATCTGATATGACAAAGCAGTGCGGCCATAATTGGTTCTTATTGAAGGCATCCTTCGTTTTGGGTCTCGTAGTTGGTACGGACCTAAACTCGATTTTGGTGTGGAGTATATTCTATGTTTGTGAATCCATTGTAAGAGTTTAAAATAGTATATTTGGTTTGGTTTGATGAATAGAGGTTGGGTTCTTATGTTTCTAATATCTCCTTTATAATTTTCGCACATGCGAAGAATCCTCTTCTGCAAGGTGATAAGTTTGACATAGTTCGAATTGATCGTCGTCCCCCAAACTAAAATACCGTAACTGACTTTAGAGTAGACCAAAGAATAGTACAACGTCTGTTTTAGCCAAGTGGGCAGCAAGTTTCGTATTTTATATATACTTCCCGTAACACGAGATAATTCACCTTTGAGTTTATTCACGTGAGTGTTCCATGAAAGGTCCTCGGTAAACCATGCACCAAGAAATTTTTGTCCCGACACTTGCTCAAGCACAGTGTCTTCAAATTTTAAGCTTATGGGGCTGCAGTCGAGTTTATTTATTGGCTTAAAAATAATATACTTAGTTTTGATTGTATTTAGTTTTAAAGAATTTGTTTGTAACCAGTTGGATAGCTTCAATAGATAGACATTTGCAGCATTTTCTAGGCATTTTTTCGTCACTCCAGAAAAGAATACGTTGGTATCGTCTGCATACATTATAAGGTCGGGGGAACCGGATATAGTCGTTATATTATTAACATATATAAGAAAAAGAAGTGGACCTAAAATTGACCCCTGGGGGACACCATGCTGTATTTTAAGTCGATTTGACGATTCGCCGTTTATTAGTACATATTGGTAACGATCCGCAAGATACGTTTCAATTAATTTTAGAGCTACTCCGCGCACACCGTAAATTTCAAGCTTTCTAAGTAAAATATTGTGCTGCACAGTATCAAAAGCTTTACTTAAATCTAAGAAGAGACCAAGAGTAAATAATTTGTTCTCAATATTTTCTACTATTTTATCCTTTATGTTAAGAAGCGCTAGCTCCGCCGATTTTTGCTTTTGAAAGCCGTATTGGGACTTCGTTATTATATTATGCTTCTCAAAAAAACATGTTAATCTATCAGCAATGACACGCTCAAATACTTTAGAAAAAACTGGACGAACTGAGAGAGGTCTGTAGTTAGTAATGTTTGTCTCACCCCCTCCTTTATACACTGGAGTGACCCTGGCTATTTTTAGCTCGTCAGGGAAATCACCGGACTGAAGCATCTTATTTACTATATTCGATAGAACTGGACTAACTATGGTCACAGTGTACTTAATAGGTAGGGTTTTTATTTCATCTACTCCAGCGGCGACGTCATTTTTCAGGTTTCTGATTATTTTATCAATTTCAAATGGTGTCGTTGGAGTAAGCATAATCGACCCAATTTGGTTTCCCGCGTCAATACAGTCATCTACGGTATGTTGGAAGCCCTCCCAGTGTACGCACCCATGCTAATAAAATGTCTATTCATTTCATCGCCAAGTTCTTTCCCAGTGACACGTTTATTATCTATTAGTATTTCTTTCAGATTACATCGTGCCTGTTCCCTGTTCGTGAGTTTGTTTACTGTGTCCCACACTTTTCTATGGTCATTGTGTATGCGTAGAAGTTCTTTTTGATAGTATTCGCATTTTGCTTTTTTTAGGTCGGCATTAAGTTTGTTTCTGCATTTCTTGAACTCGATAAGCAGCCGCGGATCACGATGCTGAATGAAGGCATGATACTTGGCATTTTTTTGCCTTATTCTTCCATACATGTCTCTAGTCATCCAAGGCTTTCTCAATTTTTTACATTTCACTCTACGTTCCTGAAGAGGGAAAGCTGCATTATAGTACTGTCTGACTTTCATCAGGAATATTCTATAGGCCTTTCTAGGATTGCACTCAGCATAAACGTCATCCCACGTTTCCTCTTCCATAAGGCAGCCGAAAGTTCTTAGCGTTTCCTCATTAATGGTGAGATGCCAAAACGTCTCTATGCCTTTGTTATTTTCTCTAGCAGAGGAGGACTCTAGGCAAAAGATTGGAAGATGGTCACTAATATCACACATGATTGCACCGGCTGTAATATGACGAGTATCGGTATTTGTTATGCATACGTCAAGGTACGTGGCAGTGTCTGCAGTTATTCTAGTGGGCAATGTTATCAAATTGCTGCAAGCATACTGGTTGACAATATCACGAAAATTTTGAGCGTGAAGGTCATCTGAAATCGTGTCTATATTTATGTCGGCAAGAATAAAGAATGGCACAGATAGCGATCCCAGGAAAGACAGTGCATCATCAAGAAAGGTCATGAATTCATATATATTACCCGAAGGTGGCCTGTATAAAGCAAGAACAACAGTATTTGATAGTTTAACACACAAGCTTTCAATGTTTGCATCAATTTTGGACAAGTCATCTACAACCTCATGCTGTAGTTTATCTTTAATATAAATAGCGATACCCCCACCCCTTTTCTTATCTCTGCTCATGATTTCGCACTTATAGCCGTCCATGATTGGCGCCATGTCCTCTTTTGTCAGCCAGGTTTCCGTAAGTGCTATTACATTAAAATGCACATTCAACGAATGCAAAAATATTTCTAGGTTATCAACTTTATTCTTTATGCTTCTTACATTTAAATGAATTGCTGAAATTTGGTGTTTACCTTCTTTGTACTTTTTATTGAACGCATTGCAGTCATAATAATAACAATCGGGTAGGGCAGTTTCCATTATTGAAGTGTCGTGTGCACTCCAAAGTACTAGCTTATAGTTTAACTCATAATTTTCGCCACATCAAACATGCCAGCGATTTGGACTGCGTTGGCATGTTCATCCTTTCGCGCAAACACTTTTCCCCCAGATGACCACACCAATTTCCACCCAACAAGTTTCTTTTGGGCGATCGCAGCTCCCAGTAGCTTTTTATTTGCACCCGTTAAATGCTCATTCACATATATGGGGCTGGGGCTTCCGCCATAGTCAAGGTCTTTTGTTGTCAGTCTTTGTTTTTTGCTTTTCTGCAAGACCGCATCGCGTTTGGACCGTCGCACGAAGCGGACGATTATGTTTTTTTCTGTTGTTCTGAATGTGGGTACGCGATGGCACACATCAATCTCAGAACCTGAGATTGGTTCGTTCAGAAGCGTCCCTATTCTTTGAACTATGTCGTATGCATCACCTTCCTCTGGTACGCCCTTTATCTCGAGGTTGTTGGACCGCTGATACTGTTCTAGTTCTTCGATTTTAGCATTTAGCTTTGTTTTTAAAATAATACTACGTGTAGAACCTTTCATTGCCTTCCAAATTAAGCAAGGTTTGTGCCTTTATCATGTACGAGTTTTGAGAAATAAATTTTGAAACAGAGAACGTTTTTACTTTTCGTCCAATTTCAGCATGCTTAAAAAAAATTATTTATTTATTTATTTTTTTTTCACACCCTGCTTTCAGCCAGCATACATTCCGTTAGAGGTATATGCACTAGTTTTGAGTTTTAAAGGAGCTGTGCAACAATTTTTGTACGGTGCACAAATACCGCTTAAAACGGATCCCTAATGTTAATGACCTATGAAACACGCGTTCGTTTTTCACCCCACGCAATAGAAGCCCCAGAAAAAAATTTAAGAAAAACGAGCAGCGTTCACCCCCTCAACTCGCAGCCAGAACAAGCGGCCACGTGATCTGGAGCCGATTATATGCCGCCAGTGTTGATCATAGCCACGCGCTGGGGTTGGCAAAGCGCAGGACACGCGCTGAGTTCCAGACATTGTTATGGCTGGGCTGTTGTCATCGTTGCAGCGATTGGACACGGGTCACAACCCGAATGCTTCTCGAGCTACCGATTGTCACGAGCCCAAGTCGAGTGCCCACGCAATGCTCGGGTCCAATCTATGAACCGCATTCAAATATCGTCACTTGGGTGTATTGCGATCCCCGAGTTACGTCATCAAATTTTGCAAAGGAGAGATTGAATGAAAATGATCGCTTTTGTCCTTGAAATTACACTGCAACAAAGGCGTTTCTTGGCCAATGGCGGTGCGTGTGAGTATCCTTGAGTCCCAAGTGTGCCAGTAAGCTCGTGTAGAGAGAAAAACATTCCAATTGAATGTTTTTCTCTGGAGAGAGCAAATGCTGATGGTGGGTCTCTGGTTATAGCTGTATATTTTATTCTTTATCATAATAATGTAAGGGACGTTTAATAACTAATCATATCAAATACATTGATGTCGTTAAGCTTATAATAACGAGTTTGCAATTCCAAACGTCTAAACACAATCAAATCGCAACTGCCGATAGGTGGTTTTCAGACAATTTCCGCGGTGCCATGATTGGAGAGGCCTCAAGACTAAACGCTATGCGCTACATAATCTGTATGTTAGAAATATGAAAGTATAATATTGTAAAACATAAGAGTAAAATACACTTCCTATTGGAAACATAAATTTTTAAATGCCATTTTTTTTATTTTTAACGTGACCTCTAGCGGAATGTATTTTAAGTAAAAAAAGGGTGTAAAAAAAAAAAAACGCGACGCGAGAAAAAAAGTTTTTTTTTCTTTTATACAGCATGCTGAAATTGAAAGGAAAGTGAAAACCTTCTCTGTTTCAAAATTTATTTATCAGTACTCGTGCATGATAAAGGCACAAACTTTGCTTAATTTGGAAGGCAATGAAAGGTTCTACACGTGGTATTATTTTAAAAGCGATACTAAACGTAGTCGATTAAAAAACAACTCCGCAGTTTAGGTCACAGTTGCTAGCGGAGGCATGTTTGGGGATTTTTACAAAGATTGGATCGACGAATAATAAATAGTAGCTGGAATGTCGCTTTACCGACTTGCATATATATCACAGTAAAAATATATAGCAGCTCTCTTTTGAATATTTCGAGATTGAGAGTGGTTCAAAAACGCCACACTCGACAATTGTCAAAACCCACCATAGGCATTTGCTCTTTTTTAGTATATTTAGAGGCTTAAAACTCAAAACCAGTGCATATATTTCCAACGGAATGTATTCTGGGTAAAATAAGAATGTAAAAAGAACGCGACGTAAGAAAATAAATTAAAAGTTTTTTTTTTTATATATATAGCGTGCTGAAATTAAACGAAGATTGAAAACCTCTATTTCATAATTTATTTCTCAGTACTCGTACATGATCAAGACAAGAACTTTAAATAATGAGTGAGGCAATGAAAGTTTCTACACGTGTTATTATTTTAAAGTAATACTAAACATAGTCGACTAAAAAAAATCCGCAGTTTAGGTCACATTTTTTTCGCGGAGGTATGTTTGGGGATTTTTCCAAAGATTGGAGCGACGAATTATAAATATTAGTTATAATGTCGTCTTACCTACTTACATATATATCACACTAAAAAGAATATAGACGCAATCTTTTGAATACTTTGAGATTGAGAGTGATTAAAAAACACCACACACGACAATCGCCAAGACCTCGTCGTTCTTTCCCGCTTTGAGATTTTTTTTTTCTCAGAAACTAAACATGCCAGGACATTAAAATAAAAAGGATTGTTCTTCTTGGAACATGCGCCACAAAATATAAAGAATTGAGGCAAAAAAAAAAAAACGACTGCATCCAAACTCGTTGCCTGAGTCCAAATGAAACCGCCCAGGCGTATTAGCTTTCCATAGCGCAAAACATTTTCGAGCTTCCCAGAAAAATATAAAAAAACTGGTCGAGCTCGTGCAACCGTCAGCCACGAAATTCCGAGCTTTTCTTATAAATTGGAAACCGTAAATGGTTACCGGCGAGTGTCATTGGATTTGATCGGATTTATTCGAAAACGCAGAAGCCACATTGGCGATATTTATTTGGGACCATTTTTTCTTAGTTTGTACTTCAGACCATTTGTCCCGGGACCATTTGTTCCGGGACCATTTATTTCGGGACCATTTATTTCGGGACCATTTGTTCCATTTCCCGTATGTGGGTTCAGTTGCCCAGCTACATTGTAATACATTACCAAAAACCATGCATAATGTAATTTTGTGTTGAATTGCTAAAAATCAGTGAATAAGTACCATGTTGATTCAATTGCGAAGAAAGACATAACCTGCTGACTTCCCGCTGAAGTATTGGCCACATAACAGGTGCATATGTACAAAATATCTGGGCAGTGTGAGGTGTGGCTATCACCGGGCGATTAATTCCAACGCTCCTAAAACAACTGAGCACGTAACAGAAGGGAACTGGCCACCTGCACTTAGTAACACAATGGCTTCATTTCAAAATGTGAATACTAGTAAACACTAGGCCCACTTCAGCTACTACCATCTTCATACTGCACAGCCCGACCATGGTGGTAGATCTCAATTAAAGTTTCACGGGTCTGTCACCATAATTTTTTTATACAATTTTCTATTATCCAGACTGCTATGAAGATTGGCTCAGGCAGCATGGCGAAAGTGAGGACATCTACGTTGAACGTATGGAGCATATGGACGGCCACGCCATCAACACGACCAGAGATTCAGGGAGAGCGAGCAAGAGGCTCATTAAAGACTGAGAAGGGGCAGTTCCCAACCCCCTTGCTCCCGACAAGATGCAAGTGTAGTAGTAAAATCTCTTACATAGTCAAGCCGTAATGCTGAATTTGTTGTGTCACCCAGGGAAGGCCGCCACGGGGCACAGGTTGAATACGAGTGATGCATCAGTGTTTGGCTGGGACTCAGATTCTCGTTGGCCGGTCGCGAGACCCGGCCAAACGCTGAGACCACAACTGTATTCAATCTGCCTCATGGTGGCCTTCCTTAGGTGATGCAACAAATTCAGCATTACAGCTTGGCTATCTAAGAGGTGTTGGTAGTGGCCAGGTCGCCACAAGAACGAAGGGACGCTTCTGTAACTTGGCTGCTCTTTGAACATTTTCCTAGCACTTATAGAAACATTTATTTGCGGTGTTTTAGTCTTAAAGCATCAATGCTAAATAAGACTTGCATCAAAGCTAAAGGGAATCGTTCGTGCCCCTTTGTATACCATAATATTCCAATTTAGTACAATTTTACTACTAGTCAGGTTTTGTTTAAATTGTTTTTTTTTGTTGCAGAGTAAAAACAAGTACCATTCCAGGTTTACTTTTTACTCCAGTCCAGCCCTTTTGATAAACATGAAAAAGTTTGGTCTGCGCCAGCCTCAAATTTGCTCACAGTCTAAGATTTTAACTATATTGCGAATTGTCTGACAAAGTGGTTCATCGCAACTAGACGAGTTATATGTAAATCTTAACTGTTCCAAATTTTTAATATAATGAGATGGCTTTTTTTAACCAATAAAACCCTGCACTTATAGCAGCAAAAAAAAGTTTACAATTTCCTGTAATGCCGAATTGGGGCGCAGCTCTTGAGGAGGGGGAGGGGGAGGTAATGCGGGGGGGTATGCCCCTCCTCTCTCTCCCATCGTCCTATACTGCTCCCTTCTTATTTAGCGGAAAATTTTCGCTAAATTTATCGCCAAATTGACCGAAAATTTCTTCGCTAAATTTACTTGGGAAAATTTTCAGCTAAATTTAGAGGGGAATTTCTTTTTCTAAATTTGGCAGGAGAATTTCCCACTAAATGTAGCGGTAACATTTCCCCGCTAAATTTAGCGGGTAAACTTTCCCGCTAATTTAAGCGGGAAAGCTTTTCCGCTAAATTTAGCGAGAACATTTTCCCCCTAAAGTGACGTGTGACGTGACACGTCAACTTTACGTGTGACGTCACGGGATACATGACGTGAAATTTCACGTGTAACGTTCCCCTAAATTAAGGAAAAACATTTCCTTCCAAATTTAGCGAAAAATTTCGTCAACAACCTAAGCCGAAGAATTTTACCCTCGTGACGTCACACGTGACGTCATGTGTAACGTCATTATGGGAAACGTCTTATAATGCAAGGCGCGGTTACGCCGACGCTGACGCCGCTCAACCCGGAAACGGGCGCCTAAGAGCTGCGCTCTAAAAAATGAAAGTCGTTTACAATTCTCTGCTATGCCGAATTGGAGCGCAGCTCTTGAGGAGGAGGAGGAGGGGAGGGTATGGAGCAGAAGGCATGCCCCCCCCGTACCCTCCCCTCCTCCTCTCCCGCTCCCCTTCCATCTAGCAGAAAATTTTCGGAAAATTTTCGCTAAATTTCCCGCTAAATTTAGTAAAAAGTTTCTGGCTAAGCATAGCGGGGAAATTTTCCTATTAAATTTAGCGGGTCCGCTACATTTATCGTTAACATTTCTCCGCTAAATTTAGCGGGGAAATTTTCGGCTAAATTTAGTTGGGAGATTTTCCCGCTAAATTTGAAGGGCAAAATTTTCCACTAAATTTAGCGGAGACATTTTTCAGCTAAATTGAACGGGAAAATTTCCCCGCTAAATTTAGTGGAAAATGTCACCCGCCAAATTTACTTTTTACCGGAGCTACTTAGGGGAAAATTTCCCTGCTGAATTTAGCAAGAAAATTTAGCAAAAATCTTTCCACTAAATTTAGCGGGGAAAGGTTTCCATTATGCAAAGCGATTACGCCTGCTTGCATTATTTTTATAACGCAACGCGCGCGGTTACGCCGACGCAGACGGCGACGGCGACGCCGCTCAAGCCGGAGACGGGCGCATAAGAGCTGCGCTCTAAAAGACAAGTCACTGCTAGATTGTAACATCACCTGCTTGTTATTTCTTCAGTACTGTTGGAACTGTTTTTGAATGTGTTCAGTTTTGATATACATGTAGCGACACTTTTAGTGTGAACGTTAAACAGCAAGGGCTCTTTTGGGGCTTTAAACTAAGCAATAAAGTTTGATGCCTGTGAAAACTCTTTTGAAAAAGAATACAAATTAGCGTCGATGCCGTGTTCGCGCTAACAGTGTGTTGCAATGTACGTGCCCAAATAAAAAAATATATATATTTTTTTGTTTGGTGCAGGTTGGATTTTGCATTTCATGCTCATTGGACCATCAAGAATACTTACTGGTGTTTCAGATCACCCCTTTCAACTTTTTCCCATTTATACAAACAGAAATTAATTTGCTTTGAACATCTGCGCTACCTGTTTTTTTCTCGATTTCCCCTTTGGAGCAAATTAATGAAAGTAAAGAACCGATAGTGACACAGGTGTTTGTGCCATAAATGCATACAAACCTATATGCATCAGAGTACCTACTACCAATAGCTGCACCTGCAGGTTTTTGTGTCATAAACGCATACAGGCAGAATACCTATCACCAATAGCTGCACATAGGCTTTTGTGCCATAAATGCACACAGACCCATGTTCATCAGAGTATGTATTACCAATAGCTGCACATAGCTTTATATGCCATAAATATAAAGACCTATGTGCATAATAGTACCTATTACCAATAGCTGCTCATATATTTTCGTGACATAAATGCACAAAGTCCTATGTACATCAGAGTATACCTATCACCAATATAGCTGCACATTTTTTTTGTGCCATAAATTCATACATACGTACGTGCATCAAAGCACCTTCTGCACACAAGTTTTTGTTCCATAAATGCATACAACTGAATGTGTTTGAGCCTGAAATTTCTCGTAGACTCAATGTGATTTTACGATCTATTTCAATTGGCCCATTTCCGGCAGGGTTCAAATGACGACCAAGAAAACAATTCAATGGGAAATTCTCGCTAGGCCATCTTTCTATAGGATTGCCCCGTAGGAATGAAGGAACTGTTTACAAACAAGTCCTCGTTTTTCCACATCCGGTAGTGCGCGTGCGCAAACCAGATTCGCGTAAGTTGAAGTGTCTGCGCATGCGCCGTGACTTCAGATCAGCGTGTTGGTCTATATACGTCGCTTAAACTCTGGACAAGAGACAGACATATGGAGAGGGGTGATGGTTTATGATTCGCAGGATTGGACAAACTATTGTTCAGTGGTTCACAACTTGGTCGAGGATACGTCGTACAGCTGACAGTCTCGGGAAAGGCTTGTCCTTGATGCAGTCGCCTCTGTAGTCTTCGTAGTCCACGAAGTAGGCTGCCACGCATACGCTGGGGTTCACCTTGAGTACCAGGCGCATCTGCGTCCGGAAATCCGCCAGAGATACCTAGTTGAGTTTTGCTACGGGCAGGCTGCTCACAAAGAAGTTTTACACAGCAAAGGGTGTAAATCACTTGTCGCAGGGCTAACACCCTGAGTGTGTTTAATATAAGACAACTATACTGCTAGGACCCATTGTATGTTCCTATAATCCTGCTAAATTTGTTTTGAAAATGGCGCGATAGTTTTGTGGATAAATCGATTTACATGCGGGTCCCTCGGAGGGGCGGATGCGGGCGGAGTTGGAGGCTGGCTACGTAGCCAGCCTCTTGCGCGGTGTCCCCTTGCACGCACTCACAGACTTGGCACTCTTGGCGTCTTGAGCTTCAGCTTCCTCGTTTACCTTCCGCGTTTCCAGCATGCGGTCCGTGAAGATTACGTCTACGGTATCGCTCTCCTTGTCAAAGTGTTCGACATTGATCGCAGCAGTGATGAGAGTGAATGCTATCAAGAGATGTTGGAAGCTGTACATTTGGCTGCGACCCGCTGGCGACCAGCTCCAGTGACGGCTTAAGGACGAACTCGCCGTGGTCACCGCCGTCCGGCAATATCTCGCAGACGCATGCAGAGTGGAAGGTCAACGCGCCGGGGGCGAGAGCGAGAATAGCGTTCGGGTTACCGAGTTGCGTGAGCGGCTTTGATCGTACCGCGGCGAGGAGAGCTTGCGCGATCATGGGGGCGCCTAGAAAGAGAGCGTTCATGGCCACTTGGTTGATGGACACCACGGTGTGACTAACTTGGGCAGTGTTGCCTGGTCGCCAGATGAAAACGATAAAAATTCGTAAATTGAATATTGCAACTGACAGAGCTCTAAAAATTGCGTAACTTGGTGTATATACCGAGTAGCCTATGAGCATTCCATTTCAACAATAATCTATCTGTTTAATTTTCGTGTCAAACCCTTTAAAGGGATACTACAACGAAATCTCGCCGCTTATTTTTTGGTTTATTCGTGTTCAGTGCAGCATTATTACATCAGACACAGCGATCTCTTGTTGAAAAAGACACGAAAATAGATTTTAAAACGAATTAAACGACTAGCAAGAGCACCTGGTGGATGTCGATAACGCCTCGCTTGTTATGCCCGTCTAGGAACCTTGACAGGTAGTGACGGTAACTGTCTCGACACCGGCCACGACTTTAGCCACGACGAGAAAAGAGCTGAAGGAGGTACTTCCCTCTCCCCGAGACTCTCTTTTGTATGTCGCAGAAGTCGCTATTGTCCCTCTACAAGATTATAGAAGATTAATCCGTCACTAAAAATTCGTACAAAGACAGCTTTGGGGTTACTTGTGGTGGCCCGATCGCTGGCGTGCTTCGGCTGCTTTCAGTAAATGCCACGAGCCATCGGGGCCTATCCAAGGCCGAGTGAATGTCACGTAACCTTGGAGAGGGGGCACAGCGGTGCGCGGATAGCGTATCACGTAGGATGCCTACATGTTCCCGCCGCTCCGGAAACATGTAGGCAGTTTTAGTAGACCGTGTTTTCCGCTCCGCTAAGCCCCTCCGCTATCCGGAACTCTACAGCCAAGGCCATCGGCGCGCAGGCGCAGTGGCGTTTTTTTCGTAGCGGAGGGCTAGCGGAGCGGGAAACACGGTCTACTGAAACTCCCCGGGCTACGTACACAGAGCGGGATCGGCTGGGATAGCTCGCAGCGTCCGGACGTAAGGTCCCGAGACAAACTACGTCACGATTGCGGCAGATGTTAGTGCTTTCCGCTGGTTGCTCTCCGAGCGTTTTCCAGAGTGGGCCGTTTATAACGAAAAATACAGCCATCAGACTCAAAATACAAACGCACGATTGTCATTCACGGTTATTGTGCATCGCATGCAGCCTACTTGTGAACACGACGGGTATATTTCAAATTTCGTTGTAGTATCCCTTTAAGGCCATTTCACACACACTTAAGTTTGACTACGACCGACTGAAAAGAAAAAACGGTTTTTAAGCTTTTTTGAGACGGCTTACGACCGGATGTGCAGCAACGCAGCCGGCCGTAAGGCGTCACAAGAGGCTTAAAAACCGATCCAGTCTCAGTGGCCATTGAAACTTGTAACCGAGAACGACCGAGAGACAAGACCGGTTTTTAAGCGTCTTGCGACGTTTTAGGACAGGGTGCGCTGCTGCGGAGCTGGTCCTAAGAGATCGTAAAGTCCCGTTCACACACCTGCGACCTCTTAGAACCTAGTGCCTTGAAACCTCTTAATCTTACAACGAGAGGACACACTGGCGCCATCTATGAGGAAGCAGCGTAAACTTGACGGTCCAGCATATTTGCTCTTTCTCTCGCGCATTATCCTTTTTTTCTTGGCTCGAAAAACTTTTGTCAACGTTATAAGCCAAACTTTCTCATAGTTATTATGGACATTGACCTCGGAAATCCCGCAAAACCTTCGCTCTTGTGAAATGCACTTCTAGGGTCACCACATAGATGGCGCCAGCGGGCCAGTGTGTTCTCTCGTCCTAAGAAATTTTAAGAGGTTTAATTAGGTCTCGTTTCTCTCGGTCATACTCGGTTGCAAGTGTCTGAACGGGCTTCGGAAATGCATGCTCATTTCCACCGTCAGCGCCATCGCCATGGCATGATGTCAGGAACATGAGTTGGCGCATGGTAATTTGCCAGGAGTGAGACATACCATCTTGGTGATGCTGTCCTCGTTCTGGAAAGACTGCCACTGGTTGCCGCGGTAGCGGAAGGCCGCCACTGATTTGTCGTCCAACACGGGCCCCGCCCAGTCTTGCCCCTTGCACGTCTGGATCACCCAAGAACAAGAAACGACGAGACCGCTTAGCGACGCCGCGGTCGACGATGGTCGCAGGACTATCGTCGACATGGTTCTGTCGTGATATATATTAAATAACTGCACCCTGGTTAGCGTGAAGCTGCTGGAAACCTGTGGAATGAACATCTTGCTATTGACCTCAAGACCCAGATTCAATTGTGTGAAAGCCTGCTTTTGTTTATCCATGGTTCTTTATGAGGCACGTGATGATTCCAGTTGTCCATAATGCGGGTGGAGACAAAGCATCCACAGTAACGGCAGAGAGCACGGGCAAGGGTACAAAGCACGAGCTCTTAGCAGCTGATTCCAGTGCGCGAGCGCTACATTGGGGACTCGCGTGCGTAGCATTCGTTTTGCTCCAAGCATAGAGTTATTTCAATAAACACTAGAGGCTCAGCTGGCGCTAGTGTCTACGGGACTTCCGGTTGCAAATTGAAGCAGGCAGCGTGAAGTTTACATTTCCAGCCTCCCTGTGTATTTTTATGGGAAAACGCGCGTGAATTATGTCTCTTCGCCGGAAAATAACATGAATAACTTTTGTCATTTCGGTTGTACCGGATAGCATGCACCTTTATTGGTATTGTGAAAGTGTGATTGCTTTAGTTACAGCATTTTTCTCTACCACTGAACGACGTTAAACTTCGCTCTATTTCAGGTCCAAACCTCTGTTTCAAGGAAGGTATCTGAAGACGAGCGACGATTCTAAGCAAACTAACGATCGAAATGAATGTAGAGTGCGTTCAAGGTCTGCTAGCACTTCGGTGGTGCTTATATATTGCTGATATGCCCGTCCTGTCATTGAATGAAAATGACTCCGTCGTGCACCTTTACGATCGGTTAAAGAAACATTCGAACGAAAAAAGATAAAGCACGTGAGCTACGAAAGGTGTCTTTTTTTATTATTTTCTATGTCGGGCAGTTTTTATCGGGCACCTGCTCTCTGGCTCCCCCTATTTGCAAAGATTTAGAGCGTGCGGGTGATGATTTGAACCCAGAACAAGCATCTTTGCACATATTCATGAACAGAAAGAATAAAGCAGTGCCTATTTATTGCAAATCTGACTATATTACGTGGCTTTCAATTTATTTTGATCGCCTGCATGCACAAGGAGTTACTTATCCAGTGTTACTGCGTAGTTCTTGCCGTCTCTTGGTTTTCCACATGTCCTTCGTTTGTTTGGCACGTATATCTCCCATACTGGAAAGCGTCGACGCCGTGTTCGCGCTAACAGTGTCCGACAGTGCACATAAATACACGTACGAAGCAGTTTTAACACCGTTTTCCACACCACGAATTTCAAATAAAAATGCTGTAACTGACCAATTATTTCGTCTGCGTGACCGAGAAATTTTACAATGTGCCTAGTACGTACGAATTATTAGTGATATTTGATCTTATAATCAAGCGCAGAGAGAAAATGCACTCGCTTTTTTCCATAGAAATGCATTACCGGGAGTCAATTTCTGTCTGCTTGCTGTCTGCTTCAAAATGAAACAGTACACTAGCGCCAGCTGAGCCTCTAGCGTTTATTGTAATAACTCTATGGCTCCAAGTTAGTGTAAAACAAAGCGTCGTTCTGCTCTTCATCAAATCTCGAGACGAATACTCCGTTCTGATCGTTCACCATTGAGCGTCAGATACTGCAGCCAATGCCACAAGCACGAGATCATGAGGTCGCTGCTTTGATGCGTTCTTTAGCAGAACGAGCGTTCGCGCTAGAAATGCACGTTTAAAAGCCAAAACGGCGGGCTAGCACGCGCTTGTAGCTTTGGCTGCACTCAGCTTAGAGGGGCAGTGACAGGTCAAAATATATTTTTTTTTATTATCCGAAACGATTGATAACGATGCCAGGATATTACCCTTCAAAATTTTAAAACTCAATTTGAAAAAAAAAAAAAAAAAACTTTAAAAGCCAATTTTGAAGTTCCCGCGCTCTCCGCTCCAGCGCAGTGATGTCAAAGATTGAGTCGTCCTGCAACTGGAGTTTTTCTCACGCCTCCGAACCGTCCTGACCCGATGTCGTGTTCGCCTGCGTCCCGCAATCGTGCCGCCTATCGCTGTGAGCAGACGACGCTTCACTTTCGAGTTTGAAGGTATTTGAGGGCCCTTTCAGCGATCTCAAAATCTTTGAAACGGTGTGAGGTCGAAGGGAACGCGCTGAGGACTTCTGTGAGCGACGTGAGAGGGCACGCCGCACCGGTTCTGCGTGAAAGGCGGACTCGGCGGTTCACAACCGAAATACACAGATACTAAACCCACTCGTTTTGACCGTTTGGCGATTTGCTTTTCGAACTTGAGAGGTCGTCGGGCACCTACAAAAAAAAAAAAAAAAAAAAAAAAGAACTTCGTTCGATTTTCCGACTTACCGATCATCCTCAGTGCTATATGTGCCGAGCGCCGCCGCGCCACCATGTTTTCCGAGGGAGGGTAAAAAGGCAGTAATTACTGTCGTGACCGGTTATAACGAAATCGGTTATAACGAAGTAGCGGCTACAGCGAAGCAAACACGATTTGCCATTCTCTTTTACCCTTCGTTAAACCGAAGTCGGTTATAACGAAATAGCGGATATAGCGAAGTGATTTCCGAATCCCGTCGACTTCGTTCTAATTTATAACCGGTCTCGACAATATTTCAACGTCCACTTTCAAAATAATTTTGAATATTAGCTTGATGTCCGTGACGCTACTTTTTGAAGACGTGGAAATATTTTCAAAAACATTTTGACGTCCTCTGTCAATATATTTTTGCCCTTATTCTGACGTCTCAAACTCTAAAGCTTCGGAGCCCGGCGGTCAAAAAAAAAAAAAATTATCTTGCTTGCAGGCAGCGTCGCCACTGTACACGCATTTTCCGAAAACAAATGTAATGCAGTCGAGTTCTCAAAGTACATTAGCTATCAGGCCGCACGTATCATATGTTTGGTTGTGCCAAACATTACAGAATGCGGTAGTGCTGCTTTTCAGCATTTGTTTCACGTGATTTATACAGACAAAGGAGGTGAATGCCGTGCCATAGATTTGCGGTTGATTGGAAAATGCCTGTATCTCGTACAACCGCGCTAGAAGCTTTGTTCGCTCGCGCCGGTCAAGAAACATATTAAGGTGGCAACATTTGCATTCACAACATTTTAACATCCCGATCATTTCGTAGTTAACGCACTCGTTAAACACGAACCAAACAGAACATCTAAAGCAATGAACTAACGAAACACGGTTAGATGCGAAGCGACACTGCAAATACGAAGACGCGCTCGCACGATATAGACACAAAAAGCGTGCCAAATTTCTCAGTGTTATGTAGTGTACACACTTATATTTGTTACGTGCAGGCAAGACAGAGACATCCAGCTCGCCTCTGTCGTAGATTCAAAATTTTAAGTGAGACGCGCGTGCCTAGATGCCAGTTCAGAACGCTCAGAACATCGCCACCGGGCGTGTCACGTCCGAAAGGATCAACTGTCAAGCCAGTCCCACACACACGTTAAATAAGACATGAATTCGTCAAAACGCCAACACAACACCATCAGAAACTAAACACGAAGCCAACGAAATTACAAAACGACTACCACTGCGACCAGCATCGAAGGAGGACGTCGAAATAATAAATCCACTATTTTGACATTTTACGGAAGTGACGTCACAGACGTCCAAATAAGTTTTGAGATATTTTAGTGGTGGACGTCGAAATAACACTGCCGATAAAAAACAAACAAACTAGGAGGCCACACCAGTCCGGAATTCGATTTTCGGTACTCCAAAAATAAAGGCCGTAGTGCGTTCGCAATAGTTTTGAAAAAACAAGTTTTACAAATGCCGTTATTAATTATTATAAAAATGTCGCGTACACACCTAAACTTTATAATTTTTGACGTCACAGATAAAAAGACGTGAGGATGTAAGAAGAGGGGGAGAAAAATACCAAAAATAAAAAAAAAAAAAGAAAACGCGCGGGCAAGTTTCTTTTTTCCGTTTTGGTATTTTTTTGCGTGCCTATGATATCAATCAGGATGTCGAAACGGAACAGAACCGTTATTTTTAGCCCAACCGTAAGTGAACCGAACCCAAATCTTCGCCGCCATCTTAGAACTGAAGAGGAGCCGAACCTAAAAAATATAACGGTAATCGGTTCAAAAAGGTTCACGGTATTTTTTCACAGCTAGGCTGTCTATGGCTAAGTTCTGGCAGTTCATCAACGGCGACAGGCTAACAATTCTTCTCTCCACCGCCGCCGCCTCTTTCCCGAGTCGTGTCTACTCGCCACGCGCGGCGTCTCCCCCCCCCCCCCCCCCCCCCCCCCTGACAATGCGCAATGCCGCGCGCTCTTCGGCGGCCACCGTGCTTGGCGTAGCCGTGGTATAATAAAACGTCTCTCCCCCCTTACATTGCGCAATGCCGCGCGCTCTTTGGCGGCCTGATATGCTAACATCTCATGTAAAGTTGTGCAGTATATATAGTAGTCTCGCGATCATATACGGCAGACTAATAAATGTTAGAGCGCATGACTGATAAAGCACAGAGTTGTAAAGTGAGAGCCTAAAACAAGTGCACGTAAAACCGAATACAACATTTGTCTCCCGAGGCAGTTTTTCGCGAAGTTTGGAGCTCATGCAAGTTGATGCCCGAACGTGATTTATTTTAGAATTTGAAGAATCTTCGTCTTTCCTTCGCGCTATTTACGTTCAATTAGGAATATAATTGCGGTCATCACTAAGTATTTTTTTTTCTTGGAGTAAGGCGATGTATATCTGATTATTTAGAAAAAAAAATACTAGCTGTCTTTCTCTACCCATTTTCTGTATTTTTCTTCCCATCTATCATGTGAGCACACAGTCCTTTTTTAGAATACCCTGCAAGCGGGTTTTTCACACTGCCATACAGCGAACAAAGAACAGGTTTCCGCCGACTCAACAGCTGGCGTATTTTCGAGTATCACCCTCCCGTGCCGGCCTCAAGCGGTTATGCGAACTTCGTAGAGTCAAATTTATTGGTGAAAAATATATTTAATTACTGATTGAAGATGTGACAACATAAAAGAAGGACCGATCACCTTAAAGATATACGTCATAAGTAAATGCACGCCAAATTGTATGAAAGATAGCTATGCGTTCCTGACCCATCGTGTACTGAAATGGTTTCTTCTAAAGCTTTCGTGACATTTTGAAAAATTGTATTGCTTTAAGCTCAGTTGTGTTGTCATCATATATATATTGTGAAACGTACTTTGTAAACAATAGTTCACGATATATATGGCGACGAGGTACCCATTCCATGATTTTAAGCACTGTAATTAATTCCTTAGTTCAAGGGCACAATTACGATTCAACTTTTAATATTGCAACGCAAAATTGTACTAATCACGGGTATTTTAGGCGACTATACCACACATCGCGAAAACATTTTGATTCAGGCACAATATATGTGACTCTGGTAAACAAAGGCACGTTGAGTCGTATAAACACGGCGTTTTCTATGTTAATCTAGATTTTTTTTTACCGTCGTATCGAAATTAATTAACGGAATTTCCTATTTTTGTTACAAGACAATAAAAGTGGGTTGTATGAACGATAGAAAGAAAACAACTATATAGTGAATCGTTTCAGGCCGGAAATAGTATATCTATTACCAGAGCAATGTGAAAAATATAATCTCAATCTAGCGGTTTAAACCGGTTAAAACTGATTCGAACCGGTTCGAATTGTTATTTTGGCTCCCGGGAACTGAGCCGGAACTGGACCGAAAGCCGTGAACCCGAACCAGAACCCGAACCGAACCAATATAAATTTCGGTTCGACACTCTAATTACTTATAACTTGCATCGTCTCAAAAAAGCAAGCTCCGAGTACGAAGTTACACGCGCTGTACGTGTTGGCGCCTGCACCAGTAAACTAAAACAAATGGCAACCAGAGCACGCGCGGGACTTACTCCACGAGTGTTTCCGAATCTACGCTCCACGGAGTCGCCGCGGCGGCAGAAACTGCGGCACTACGCTCGCATGTATATAGCTTAAAGCCCATCGATAAAATGCACGCTTCGCGTTTTGTCCCCGTACTGACGACCATTGTCGGTGCGAACGCGCAAAGACAGGTGACTCGAGCGAGTGCCGCGCCGCCATTTGCTTCCAAGAGCTGGACAAGGCGCGGGCCTCCTGCTTTGGAGCATTCGACGCTATAGTACTTGCAAGGCAAAGACAAACACATAAAGGGGCTGTGAGTGGGGTAGAAGCTAAGTGATCACTGAATTAGTCGTTCGCCTGTCTTTCGCCACGTGGTCACACTCAGAGAGCGAGGTCTGGTGATGAAAGGGAGGCGTACGTCCCACCGTAGCTTAGGGATGAACGTAGCATATTTCGGCACTGCATCACACTTTGTGTTACCATAGCCGTTTCCACGAGGGAAGTAGAAATTCCTTAGGAATTTAACGATGAGCTATAAATAGTGCTAAAACTGACATCTCGTGCGTGCCCCCCTCACCCCCTGCATGCTGTACCTGGTTGTAGCGCACGAGCGTCTCGCTCTGGCACGGAGCCCCGATTTGAATGGACTTGGACTTGAGTTCGTAGTGGAGAGCGGCAAGGTTGAGCGAGAAGCACACGTTGGGCGGAGGCACGACCAGGCTCTGCAGCTGCTTGGCCCAGTCGAGCGCCGTTATCTGCACGATACCGCTTTCTGAGACGGGGCACATTTAAAGCTACAGTTTCACCATAACTTGCCCAACGGCGAAGGCTACTGCACCGATCAGCCAACAAGCGCGTCGGAGTAAAGCACGTGACAACGTATCGGGATCACGCGCCTTGCTGGTTTGATGGGGATATTTCTTAAAAAAAAATAAGTTCTCGCGCTCGCTCATGCCTAGAGTTTATGATAGGCACCTCGTAGGGAAGCAAGAGTTTCGCGCCCCCGCCGCTATTCGCGTTTCCATGCGCCGCCACGCCGCTATTAGCCGGATTAAATCACGTGACAAACAAAAATCCAGTGCTGTGCAGGAAAGCCTCCGCCACGGCAGCTACGGTCGCTCCGCCACTCAATTAGCCGCTAACTAGCCACTTGCCAACTGTGCTCATGTTCTTTGATTTTGCTTGAGGCGTTTATCATCCATTTAAAGGCCAATATCATCCATATATCATCCACCTGATCATTGATACGACAACGAAAACAGGCGGTGGTACAATAATGACCTCTTACCCAATTCCCGCCAATTTGGACACGTTTTTGACCATGCTGTCCCCCGAAAACATGGATATCAGGGGGCTGACATCAGAGACTGACGCGGAATTCACACGAGGAACCACGGCGACATGAGTGTACCACCGCATGCGGACCCGAGGGGCTTATCCACTTGCACTGCCGACGATAAGGCTTCAGCAAGCGGGAAGAGTGGCTTTTCCGCATAAATTTCGATTTTAAGATGGATGAACATGCAACTCTATACGGGACCTTATAAACAGAAACTCTACTCATGGCGACTGTCATGCCACGCTTAGGTGTGCATGACTGGTAGGTGTGCTATCAGTGGTTATCAGAAGCGAGCTCAAGTGGTCACGAGGGTGAGGTTGATAGCGGATGGAACAGGCTGATAAAGAGCGGGAAAAAGCGTGTTTGGGTAGGTTGGATCCGGGCGTGGTGACGGAAGGTTGTATCTCGACACGACGGGAAGGAATAAATCATCTGAAGCTATTTGGACAAGTGTCTTCACTGGCGCAGTCGACAAAACGGAAAAGAATCGCGAGGAAACGCAGCATTCAAGCATACGTCGAAATGCCCACATCGGACCACCGGCCCACGGATCAGGACACCCGCGGAAACGCCAACTGAAGGGTTCACGCCGCAGAAAGTGGAAACCCGGCAAGCAACCCCGTGAAACTTCAACCAAACCGCCCATGCTGCAAAAAGTGGAAGCTGGGGAGCTTTCGGCGAAACGTCACCGAAGCGCCTTCTTGAAAGTGGAGACTTCAACCGAGGCATCTACGCTGGAAAAAAAAACAAAAAACTGAGCAACGGCGACAGCTGACTGAGCAACGGCGACAGCCAGGAGACAAGGAAGAACTGCAAGGTGAACAGAGCGGCTGCCTACGAAACGTCACAGCCTGACTGAGCAACGGCGACAGCCAGGAGACAAGGAAGAACTGCAAAATCAAAAGAAGGGGGAGGGGCGGGGACAACGACATGAAGAGGAGCAAGTGGTGAAGTGAAGAGGGCTGGTGAGGGGACATCTCGGGGTCGCATCTTGTTAGGACAGTGAACAGTACTCGCGAGTAGCACCTGAGGAACCCACCACAGCCGGAGCAACTGGTAGCAGAGTGTCCGAAAGCCTGGGGTGCAGCCTGCCGCCCGATTGGAGAGCGTCTGTGAAGGTAAGAGGCATTGAGTGGTGATTGAGGGTGTGGCTGATGATAACTCGTGCAAAGGCTAAAGCAGAACAAAAAATGAGTGACGACGATCTAGACGGGAATGGGGCTGTCGGTGGGGCATTGGGGGACGAGAGAATGAAAGAACATGCCGAGCTGCAACTACGGCTTGAGGAAAAAAGAATAGAGCGAATACAGTTAGAGTTGGAAATGGCACGGCTGAAACAGACCTCGGCAACGGAAAAAGATCAGAGGGACCAACCAAAAGAGCTAGCGACAGAGATTATGCAGTTCTCTAAGATGCTTGCGAACGTTCTTAGTCGCATACCGAGCGAAGAGGAAATGGTGCCGGGATGGTTTGATACCGTCGAGAGCGTGTGGAAGGCCTTTAAGGTTCCCAAAAATGTACAAACAATGGTACTACTCCCGTATTTATCGGAGAGAGTTAGGCACATAGCAAGGGACGGCGAAACTCTCGGATTCTTGCAGTATCCGGAGGTAAAAACAAAGGTGCTTGAACTTTTGCAACTGTCCCCTAATGAATACCGAAGGCTGTTCACAAACGCGAAGAAAAAGGAAAATGAGCCCTGGACACAGTTGGCGGAAAGAGTGCGTGGCTACCTTGACTATTACGTTCGTAGCAGAAAGGTCGAGAACTTTGATGACTTGAAAGAGTTGTTAATTGCGGACAGAGTGAAGGAGATATTGAGCGAAGATGCTCAGGCTTTTGTTACTCCTCGCGAAGGAGATGACTGGTTACGGCCTGCTGGTATAGCAAAGTGGGCACAGGTCTATGATGAAAGTAATAAATTAAAGGGAGACAGTGGGAAAAGGCTCAGTAAGCCGGCCGAGCGACAGAGACTGGAAGGGAATGCAACACGGGGTCCAGTGCAGTGCAGTCCACGCAGTGAAGACACTTGTCCAAATAGCTTCAGATGATTTATTCCTTCCCGTCGTGTCGAGATACAACCTTCCGTCACCACGCCCGGATCCAACCTACCCAAACACGCTTTTTCCCGCTCTTTATCAGCCTGTTCCATCCGCTATCAACCTCACCCTCGTGACCACTTGAGCTCGCTTCTGATAACCACTGATAGCACACCTACCAGTCATGCACACCTAAGCGTGGCATGACATGTGTATCCTTCATCTGAAACCCTTTTTTTTATTTCCTTTACACCTTATAATCACAAAGGCCTACATACCCTGCATGAACACAAATTACAACACATAGTAGAAGGCACCCGAATGACGAGGAAAATAAACAATAGTTACAAAGACAAAATTACTTCACACTTTTTTTTTTCCACAAATACAATACATATCGTAGCAGAGACCCGAATGCCGGAAAAAATGAACGATAGTTACAAAAACCGCGTCACTTTGCACTCTTTTTTTTTTTTTTTCCAGCAAGGCGCATTGAGTGACGATAGAGGTGTGGACTGGTTAACCCGACTGTTTCGTCTCGCGACACCCCCAATTTGCTCAGGCCCGACCCAGTCGAGATAGGGCGTCTGCCGGCACATTTTTGGTCCCCTTCCCATGTTCTATCTGTAAATTATACTTTTGCAGGGACAATGCCCAGCGTGTTAATCGTGCGCTGTTTGGCGACGACGTTCCTACGTACCGCAATGGATTGTGATCAGAGCGAACCAAAACTTCCGATCCGAACAACCAAGTTTCCAACTGTTCTAGTGCCCATACAATTGCAAATGCTTCTCTCTCGATTGTTGACCACCTACTCTGTGTCTCATTCAACTTTCGGCTCAAGAACGCAACTGGCAGTTCTCTCCCGCCGTCGCTCTTCTGCGATAAGCATGCGGCGACCGCTTTCTCCGACGCGTCTGTCGACAAAATAAACCTCCGCTTCAACGATGGGGCTGCAAGTTTCGGCAATTCTATCAATTTCCTCTTCACCGTTTCAAACGAGTCTTGTTCTTTTTCACCCCATAGGAGTGCATTCGGTACTTGCTTTCTCGTCAACACTGTCAGTGGAAGCACTATCTCTGAATACCCTTCAATATAATCTCGATAATAGTTAATCAATCCTAAGAGACTCCTCAACTGTTTTTTGTTCTCTGGCCGTCTTAAGTTCTGAATCGCGGCAACCCTTTCTGGGTCTGGTGCGTGAAATCCAGAGCCTATTTCATGGCCTAGGTACTTTACTCTGCCTTGTCCGAACCGACATTTCGCCAGGTTGATTGTAAGCCCGCAAGCTTCTAATGTGGCTAGCACCTTGCCAAGCTGTTCCACATGTTCTTGCCAACTGCTAGAAAAAACTGCGATGTCATCAATGCATGCGCAGGCATACATTGCATGAGGTCTTAACACCTCGTTCATTGTTCTTTGGAACGTCGCTGCTGAATTTTTAAGCCCATATGGCATTACAGTCCACGCGTACTGGCCTTGATCGGTTACGAACGCGGTACAGTGCTGAGACTTTTTTTCCATTTTGATTTGCCAGTACCCTCTGGTTAGGTCCAAGACCGAGATGAATTGGGCTTTTGCTACGCACCACAACAGTTCTTTTACGTTTTGCATTGGAAAGACGTCCGTTTCAGTTACCGAGTTTAATTGTCTATAATCTATACACAACCTAACTTTCCCGTCCTTCTTAGCGACACATACAACCGGATGTGCAAAACTGGACTCTGTTGGGTAGATCAGACCCCAACCTATCAATTGTTGTATCTGACGATCTACTTCTTCTCGAAGTTTCATGGGGACCCGGTAGGGATAGATCCTTTTCATTGTAGCATTTTCGATCAGCGTTATTTTGTGCCGTCCCACCGCGCTCCTTCCTGGCGTATTTGAAAATGCCGCTTTCCGTTCTTTTATCAAGTTGAGTACCTGTTGCCTCTGTCCCTCACTCAAGTTCGTCAGCTGGATACCCGTCTGACATACCGTGCTATCTTTTTTTTCGTCACATGGGGTCTCCTCCACGCTCCCAAAGTCCCGATCTTCAAAAATCACCCCCACAGCGTTTGTTCTTGCATAGTAGGGACGCAACTTGTTTGCATGTACCCACTTCCTCTGTCCTCCCTTTAGCTCAACAACGTAGCTGTTGTCCCTTTTCCGTTCAACAATCGTTATCGGACCCACCCACCTGGCCTCCATTTTGTTTGTAGCTTCTGTGTTTAACATTAGCACCGCTTCTCCTTTTTGAGATGACTTTGGCACTGCCCTTAGGTTGTACTGTGTGGCATATGCCCGTTGCTGTCCCTGTGCTCGTTCGTCCGCTATTTTTGCTAGACTCATCATCTGCCTCCTCAGGTCCAGGAGATATTTTTCTGCGCCTTGATTTAACGTCACTGGGAGGGTCCATTCTCCCGTCCAGGATTTTCTAAGAATAGCCAGAGGACCACTAGGGACACGACCATACATTAACTCGAATGGCGACACACCTGTCGTCTCGCTTGGTACTTCTCGGTATGCCCACAGCAGGCAGGGTACATACCTGTCCCATCCTCTCCCATGTTCAGCAATTACCTGTCTCAACATTCCCTTGAAAGTCTGGTTCCATCGTTCTACCAAACCATTACTCTCTGGATGACCCGGTGTAGAAAACCTTGGAGAAACCCCGAGCCGAGACATCAGTTCTCGTGTCAATCCGGGTGTAAAGTTGCTACCTTGATCAGAAGAAATAACCTCTGGGGTACCCATTCGAGAAAACACTTCCAGTAAGGCATCGCAGGTTGCTTTGGCTGTGAGAGATCGCATGCATATGACTTCCGGCCACCAGGTACACACATCAACAATACAGACAGCGTATTTGTAGCCTTTAGATGAGGGGGGGTCTATGGGCCCCACGCAGTCCATGGGCCCCACGCAGTGGGGCCCATGGACTGCGTGGGGCCCATAGACCCTGAACCGATACCTGACATTTGTGAAAACATTTAGCCAGAGAAAGTTGTCCAGATGCCTGATTCATGCGATGCGATTTTACTTACTATTTCGCAGTTCCCATGTCGCTTTTTGTGCGGCAAAACAACGACAACGACAACAACAACAGAAAAAAAAAACGAGAAAAAAAACGTGTTGGAAGCTGCGGTGGCCGACGTTGCAGCTGCGTAATCGTATGCAATTTCGCACCATGCGAAGTAAGCCTGATTCAAATGGTGCGATTTTATTTGCAATTTCGCAGTTGCGACGTCGCTCATGCGGCAAAAAAAGCCCCGGGGAAGATATGGTGCCCGACACCGCAGCTGGAAATTCGCAAGCAATATCGCGTCATGTAAGTCGGGCATTAGGAAACGGTTGAAAAGAAATCTGCAAGTGCGAGCTTTTAGCCTTAACTAGCCCTTCGACTGCACGAACGCTCGTTCAACGGGAGCACAAGCTAAAACTACGCGCTCGTTCTTTCAGCAATTGTGACAGTTCGTATTAAGGTGAGACGAACAATAGTCAACCTATGATGAGAAGAAGCGACGTGTTCACCTATAGCGACGAAAACGTCGCTATGTGAGCATATCTAATTTTTGCAAACGCGGTACGCTTGCGTTACGCTATTACAGAACTCACTACTATACCCCGTTTGAATGTTTGCAACGTCACCGCCCATGGCACTTAATCTACACAACCCAACATGCGCAAGTTCGTCGATTCAGAAAGCAATGAAAGCATGCGTTATGCACACGGAGAAACAAAATGGCACCGGCCGGAAGCCGACGCGACACTGATGATGACACAGATAGCACAGCATGAGTACCGCAGACATCATTGTTCGGTTGTGTCTCACTCCACTGCTTGTCTAAACCACAAAACAGGAAAAAAAAAAATAAAACTGGCGGTGTTCGTCATTTTGACAAAAGCGCTACAAGACAAGGGCATAAAATAAGAGACACAGCAAAAGCGCTTGTGCTGTGTCTCTTACTTTAAGTCCTTGTTTTGTGGGGCTTTTGTCAGAAGGAACGATGTACCAACTAGCCCATTCCTCACTATTGGTGTCTGTCAGTTTGTCAGCGCCGGGGAGAAAGGGAGAGGTCGACACGTGCCCACGTCAGCGCTTCGGACGAATGAGAGCGTCGCAAGCGACAAATGACAAACGAAAGACACCGCCGGGCTTTCGTCAAAACGAGCGTTCTAACGCATAAAAAACTTTCGGCAGCTAGGGTTGAAACGTGGCAGCGCTGGCGTTCGCTCGCCTTTTTCGCCGCGGAGTTGCTTGGGTTCTAGGACCTGAACATTAAAGCTGGTTCACACAGCCCTGTTTTCTTATGCTACGTTACGTTACGAAGGCTTACGTACAAATCACTGGGACATTTGAGCTTTATATTAGACGTGGCTACCAGTTTAAGGAGATAGCCTGCCACGCGACATTCGAGACACGAACGTTTCCGTGACTAACACGTAAGGTAAGAAAACCTAAGGAAAAGGTGCTATGTGAACCAACCTTTCCCCGGCGGCTCTCGTGACATTTCGTTTTACCTTTTCTCGAGCGGAACCCGATGGCGAAGGGTGAACGCTACATACAGACCCAGAGTCGGAAAGGTGTTCCAGGCGCTGTATAGTTCGACCTGCACGCCGGTCACGGGTGATTGACTCACGATGGGCAGGGTGTCAGCAAAGTCGGTGTACTCGCGGAACGAGTTGGGCATCAGCAAATTGCACGTCGGCGCTGGACGGGAGTGGTGAGTCTCCAGAATTGTGTAGTCCACCACCCTGACCGAAATGTAGGAAAGAATCAACTATATAATCACTGACAGGACGAAAACGACTGGCTGTCTCTTTCTGACGCCCAGCTTCCAGCACGCGCTCTTTGCATTTCGTCCATAGCCCCCTCTATACTCACAAAGCCTGGCATTTTGACGACGGAGCCATAGAGTGCCCGGTCTCAGATTTGGAGCGCGAGGATCTGGTGGCACAGAGCATCAAAGAGCCATTTCTTGGAGAACCTGGACGTCAGCGCATAGCTTTTGCAGCGGCGAGGACCCGAAACACGCTTGTTCGCTCGGAAGAAGTGTGTTTCGGCGTCTCGCAGCAGTGGGGCGCCAGTCACGTGGCTCTCCTCTCACCCGTTGTGTGCCGCTCCACCTTTTCCATTTCGGCGGCCGCTTCTCGCGGCGATCTGCCAGGCTTTGTCAGTGTGAGGCCGTGGTTTCGTCGTTGGCTGCGCGTGCATTTGCTCGAGGTTCACAAGATCCCCAAGCGTTAGCAAAGGTAGGTAGCTCGTGCCAGCGTTACTAAACCACTCAGTTGGGAAACTGCCATAGAGACTGCTCTGAAAAAGTGGCCCCAATCTGTCTCCGAGCACCGAGCTAATGGCGAACACAAAGCCGCCATTTCTCCCGCAGCGGCCACTCGAGGAACTGCACGTGGTGTCTACTTTGGCTTCAATCGGCCACTTCGGCGCCGAAACAGGTACAGCGGAAGAGGTTACAGGGGTGCCACCCCCGTCTCTCCAGCGGACGCGCCGAGTCTTACTACCGAAGTTAAAATGCACCTAGGTCGGGACGCGCTACCTGAAAGCACCGCTGAGGCATGGTTGTATAGAAACAATATTAATTGTGCCGCAAAACCTTGCAAACAAAAGATTTTAAAAATATCACGCGTCCTTCATTTTGTACTGAACTCCAATAAATTTCATACAAAAAGAGTCTTTTCCGTTTGTCTTTACGCAAAAACAAGCTTTCTAAAAGCTCAAAGTGACCACAGTACAGACAAATGATAAAGAGTGGCGCTGTTGTCGTATTTGGCTCGGTCTCGGTGGATGCCAGCGGCCCAGGTTTCGACGGCGAGTTTCCCAACTGAGTGTTTTAGTAACGTTGGCTCGTGCCGAAGGCGAAACCATTGAAGAAACTCCCTGACGTTCTAATCCTGTCAGTGGCTATAGCAGCAAAAGAGCTCAACTCGCTAAACATCGCTCCAGTCATGCACGCAGCGTAGTAGACCAACGAAGGTGTCGAGTATGGGCTTTCCACTGCAAGCAAACTCAAAATGACGAAAGCCTTCGACGACAGAGAAATTACGAAGCTCTTAGTGACGACAGGGAAGCGAGGACGGCGTACAGTCATGAAATGCTCGAAACTTGAGTTGCAGCGTTGTCTGAGGCGCACATCGAGTTTCAACGTTTTCGTTTTATATCCAGATTTGTTGCAGCTTAAATTTTGTCCTATTATAACTAAAAAGAAAAGAGCAGTTTGAACGCAAGAAGTTTGTTCTTATAGTTAGAATGTTTGTTTTGGACATTTCCTTTCAATATACATTGCATTTTGTAAAACAGAGTTGGTAACCCAGGTAACGTTGCATTGCCGAAAGAAATGGGCTTCCTCAACTATAGTCTGTTGCAGGTTAAGAGTGCGGCACAAGCTCCTGCCTCAAAACGCTCTGCTATTTTCACCTTAACAAAAAGAACGCTGGAAAGGAGGCGAGGATAGAATCGCCTCCTCTCCAGCGTTCACTGTGTATAATTGCTAATAGCACAGTAATATAAAAAAAAACTGCTTGTAGTTGAGTGGTTATAGTATACGACTTCCACGTCTGTAACGCTCTCAGCGTGTCACTCGTCCATGACGCTGGTTATAAAGCTCGTCCATGACGATTGTATCATGGAAAACGACTCATAAAACACATTTTGTGTTAAAATCTTGCCGACACTACCGAGGTGGACGAGACGCACTTGGAAATGTGTTGCAGGTTGGCCAGGAATTCTTCTACTGAGGACTTGAAGGCTTTCACCTGCATGCCGAACATGAGCAGCAGCGTCCGTGAACCGTTCTCCTTGAAGGCCTCGTGGAATTTCTGGACGGGAAAGAGACGCGATTCGTACCTTAACCCCTCGATATGGCTGAGTCGTTATGACCGAATATTTTGGTGTGCTAAAACTCCTCCCCTGTTACATACTAATTCTCCTCTCTTCTCTCACACAGATCGTTCACCCAATTAAGCACACACAGATACACACACACACACAGGCACGCACGCAAGCACGCACGCACGCACGCACGCACGCACGCACCAAAGGTGGATTAAAAAAAGAACAGCCCGCAGATAGGCAGCTGCAATGTGTACGGGAGGACCCAAACCCGAACAATGCACACGGCGGGCTGAATAACGCGTTTGCAGCAAAGAAATGGCGAGCTTCTGAGTACAGAAAATACCACGGTGTACCGCTGGGAACAGCAAAACACAAGAAAAAGAAACAACCACGCTTTAGTTTGGTTTGTTCGATGTACCTAAGGAATAAACTTAAACCGATAAGTTTGGTATTCATTAATTTCACATTAAAGGCTCTTTATAGCTTCCTCGAACGCGGGAGCATGAATCTGTCAATTTCGACCACACTAACAAAATTAAACTAAAAAAGCGCCTACACTAGTCGGTAAAGTAAAAATCACTTCGAAGCAAAGAATAAAAGAAAAAATATATATATTCCAATAACGGCTATCACGAAAGAACTTCTCTAAAAATATAGCGTATAAATTTTGGCGGTGTGTGTCTGTTGTGCGTCGACGAGTCACGATGCATCCCTCCTGGCAACATGCAACAACAGTATGATGCTCTACACCCGAAGATAGTGGTGGCGCAAACATAGGCTAGTGTCAGTACCTGGAGCATCTTCAAGATGGCCGGCATCTGGTCCGTGATGACCAGGAGGTCGAGAAAGGCCAGACCGTCGAATTTGTTCTTGATGATCCAGGCCGTGGTGGTGACCACGAAATGGGACAGGGACATCGGGTCCTTCCACTTGTCCATGCACTCACGGATGTCGTCGTGACTGACGGCCACCAGGTGGTTGCCCGCTCGCTGCTGCACCAGCGATGTGAACAGAGCGAACCCGGAGCCTGCGATGAGCGAGGCACTCTTGGTCCGTTGTGTGGACCAGGTGGATCTACCCATCTTCTAGTATATCGCGGAAAACCCGGTTCTCAGCCACTGACGTTGTAATTGAACACCACAAAGAGGCGGCGAAGTGGGGACATTCTTGAGAGAAAACATAAAAGGGAAAGACCTGCGTCATACAAAGAAAAAAAAATGCAAAGAATGTTCTTTTCTTATGGATCGATATGTACATCCGCGGACAATATGAACTGAAATACCTGATGCGGCCTTTTTTGGCGTCTGCAGTCCCCTCGCGAGCTCTATTATCTTTTAATTTGACAAGTAGTGCAAAGAATGACACCCCAACTTTGCATTTTCAGATTACAACTTTCTCAAAAACTAGCAGGTAGGTCAAAGAAGAATAAAAAGGCCATTTCAGCTTATATTGTCTGCGATGGCACAGGAGGGGAGATTGAGCTATAGGGGAACGCCTTGTCCAGGCTTGTTACCACGGAGCTCGGTGTTTACCCAACACAAGGCCCATGGACTGGATCATAGAGTTATTATAATGTACGCTAGAGGCTCAACTGGCGCTACTGTCTATGCGACTTCCGTGACGCAAATTGAACCAGACAGCAACCAGTCTACTTTTGCGGTGCTCCTGTGCATTCCTATGGGAAAACGCGCGTGCATTTTGCCTCTTCGTCGAAAAATAACACGGAACACTTTGGTTATTTGGGTAGTACCGAATAGTATGTACCTTGATTAACACTGTAAAGGTGTAATTGCTTTAGTTGGCACATTGTTCTTTATCAGTGAACAATGTTTAACTTCGCTACATTTCTGTCCCAAACGTGTGTTCCGCAGCAGGTGTGTAAAAACAATCAACGATTCAAAGCAAAATTACAATCAAAAGAAATATAGAGTGTGTTCAAGGCTCGCCAGCATTCCTGTGACGCTAATATATTGATAATATGCCAGTCCTGTCATCATATGAAAATGACCATGCCGTGCATGAGTGAATAAAAACATTCAAAACGTAGAGAATAATGTCCGTGGGCTATGAAAGGTGTCTCTTCATATTGTTTTCTCTGCCGGGCAGCTTTTATCGGGCACTTGTTCTCAGAGATTTTGAGCGTGCGGGTGATATTTTGAACGTAGAACAAGCAGCTTCGCTCAGAGCGGAAAGAATAAAGCGGTACTTACTTATTTAAAGTCAGAATAGATTACGTGATCTTCAATTTATTTTGATCTACATGCACGGGTAGTTACTGATCCTATGTTACTCCATAGTTCTTGCCGTCTCCCTTAATTTTCAGATGTTCTTCATTCGTTTGGCACGTATATCTCCCACGCTGAAAAGCACCGACGTCGTGTTCGCGCGAACAGTGTCCAACGGTACACATAAATACACGTACGAAGCCGTTTTAGCACCTTTTTTAATGCAATGAATTTGAAAGAAAAACGCCGCAACTGACCAATTATTTCGTCAGCCTGACTGAGAAATGTTCCAAGCTACCTATTACGTATGAATTATTTGGAATATTTGCTCTTATGATCGAGCGCAGGGAGAAAATCAACTCACTTTTTCCCATAGCAATGCATTACCGGAAGTCAATTTTCGACTGGTTGCTGTCTGCTTCAATTTGCGTCAGCACACTAGCGCCACTTGAACCTCTAGCGTACATTATAATAGCTCTATGGACTGGATTCCTTGCGTCATCTATCTAGAGCAGGGATGGCCAGAGATGACCCAGCCTGAGGGCGGCAAACATATCCACGAAACCACCAAGAGCCACAGGGGAAGGGGGGTCAGACTCTGGTTTAGAGCAATAGACGAAACTCAAACTACTTTCAATTTATCCGAGTCAACAGCAGTCCTACTGTACGTAAGGTAGCAGTAGCAGAAGACTACCAAACCGCAACCTCTCTTTCGATTTAAAACGCCTTCCATTTCTCTTTTTGTGGAAGTGCTCGTGTGGCCGCGGGAGGGAGGCGGGGGAGTGTGTGTGTGTGTGTGTGTTTGAGGGGGAGGGGGGGTAGTTAGGAGAGGGAACAGCGAGTCGCACTTTAACACGCGAGGAGCCGCATGCGGCTCGCAGACGCAGCTTGGCCACCCCTGATCTAGAGCATATAGGATATAGAATGGACAGGAGTGCTGAGTCAGCGTTCGGTTACATTTACCGAGTGCTGCGTCACCTAACACAAACAAACAATTTAGGTTTTCCTCATGGGCTTAGCTGTCAACTTAGCTGTCAACTTAGCTGCTAGGGACGCGACGATTGGATCTTCCTCTCAATGTGGAGTGCAAGTTCGTCTGCCTCTTGCACAGCGGTTGCGATGATGCCAAAACGCGAAACTCTTATTGGCTGATTGAAAAAAAAATGTGTAGACCTCAAGGCATCTAACATTGAGGTCTACCTACTATCTTTCTAATCAAAGCCAATCAGAACTCGGCGTCGTTCTGACGTCAACGCATCTCCTGCGCAAGAAGCAGACAAACTTACGCTCTGGATACTGCGTTTTACCTAGCGATGGACCGTAGTCCAGCCAATCCAGCGCTGGGAGCTTATTACGTGATTACGCAACCCTCGCGTCGCTGCGCACCTCTCTAAGGTCACACGACATTCATACGGAATAAGACTGGCTTCGGTGGCCTGTATATAGTAAGGTGAAGCAGAGTATATTTTAAATCTAGAGCATGAAAAAGTGAGACGTTTACAAATCTCTTTAATGCAAAATTAGAGCGCAGCTCTTGAAGGGGAGGGGGGGAGAGCACGCCCCTCCCCCTCTCTTCCTCACGTCCTCGTCCCCTCTTCCTCTGTAGTGTCTGTTCTTCCTCTGTCCTTGTCTTAAAGTGAAATCATGTTTTCTCACGTACAATACCAACTCGCCCAACAATCAGCACTTGTCCTCCTCCTCCGCTCCTTTCCACCTGCCCCTTCTCCTTTCCTACTCCTACTCCCCCTCTCCTTTCCTCCTCTGTACCCTGCCTTCCTCCTCCTGAGTACTCTTTCATTCTCCTCCGTACCCTCCGATCCTCCCACAGTTTCCCCGTTTAATTTAGCTGGAAAATTGACGTCTCGTGACCTCAACACCTATTCAGTTGCCCCGCTAAATTTAGCGGAAAAAATGATGTCACATGACTTTGTGTCACGACACCCATGAACAAGTTCAGTTTCTCCGCTAGAGTTAGTGGGGAAATTGACGTCACTTGAAACTCAACACCAATTCCATTTCCCGCTAAATTTATCGGGGCGGTTACGCCGACGACGACGGCGATGCCGATGTCGCTATACGCGGAAACGGGCGTTTTAGAGCTGCGCTATAAAAGTAACTTCATGGAAGCCCCAGAATGGAATCAGGCGTTTTGCTGAGGGTCTTGGCTTCTTCAGAACATCCGATAAAGCCCCGAAGATTATTCACACCGCCACTCCGAACCATTGAGAGATTCCTTTCCGAGTCGCACTGTCTCGGCCCGCGATATAACTTCCATTCCGGAAAAATAATTTCCCGTGCACTTACCGTTGCCCTTGGGGACTAGTTTGTCTTCCTGGCCGTTGTAACTCAGGTCCATGTAGACCACGAAGTCGCAAAGCTTCTCGGGGTACTGTTCCCTCTCGTTGGTGTTCTCGGACATGATGCAGATGAGGTTGTGTGCTGCAGTGCCAACAACCGTTAGGATTTTGATGCTCTCATATCTGCCAACCTGCACGTGGTGTAACGAGGTTCGCGAGCTCTGGAATACGAAAGATTACGCATAGGTCTCGTCTTGAAAGGAACTCCAGCGGGCGATAAAATTATTCTCCATATCAAAACAACACCGTGACAATGCGGTGCGATTTCGTAAGCTTTGGTTGTGTTCCAATTTTTACTCGAGTATATCTGAGCCACACTCCCGGGTCATATCACGTGACAATACTAACAGAGCGACGCTAGACGCTAGTAGATTTTTGAACGCCAAAGTACAAAAACATTTACTCCGCAGCAGATACGGCACAGATAACACGTAATGAAATTTCGGGTAATCAATCTTTTTTATTAATATAATAATTGTATTATATTTATTATGAAGTAATCACAAGAGTAGCCTGATCACTTTTGAAAGTAATCAAATAATAGTAACTGTAACTATTTTCGCCTCCCCTTCCTAGTGGCGCCCTTTGTTTCCACAACCTTCATACTTAGGAGTATTCGAACCGGGTCTCCGAAAAGGGGACGGTCTACCAAAAGTGATGGATTTACAAAATGAGCAGTATTCAAACCCACGACTCGATTCCAATAATGGACAATAAAAAAGGCTAATTTTCAAACCAACAGGAAGATATGCTGTTTTTAAAATCGGAAGTAATCGGAAAATTAATGCTTACTTTTTGAAATAACGGCCAATTACTCTTCCTTTCAAGTAATCATGTAATCTAGTCCAATAGGTTTTAACCAAGAGCAATAATAATTTGTAATCAGTTGCTTAATTTTATTTTAATAATGCGTAAAGACTCTTTGGATGTGAGATCAAGTGCACTTTGTAACACGGCCTCTGAGACGTCACTGAGCAGTTACTGCACCGTGACAGCCGCCAAGCACCGAAGACGGATCTTCTTTTCGTCAGCCTAGGCTCCAGCACGCGCTCGTTGCCTTTCGTCGCGCTTTGGCTGCGCACCCACGCTCGATGCTCACAAGACGCCGAAGCATTATCTAAAATAGGAAGTTGGTGCTGCAGACGGGAGATCTTGAGGACTTCCCTGCTGATGTAATCCTGTTAGATCAGCAGGAAGGTCCTCGGGAACAGCTGATATCATGGTTCAAAGGTCACGCAGCTTCAGTGTCAAAAAAGCGTCCCTCTCTTTCTCATTGAGACTGCGTGACTGTTCTATACGGATTGCATTACATTCCATGGTTAATTAAACTGATTCGAGCAAGACTAGTGACTGACTGTCTGATGATTTTGTAGACTTCCGAGGGTGTAAATGGACACGACAATAGCAAGAGTGTTTTCGACAATGATTTGTATTGGAACGTCTGACTCTGAAGCGCGTTTACCGTTATGTCGCTTTGGTATTTCCTGCAAAGGCCCTGCCGCACTGATGCAACAACGAAAGTCGGACAACGTTGCTTTCGCCCGGAAACCGTGTTGGCTGATTTGTTGTCCAACCACTTTGTTACAACGCACTGACGGATGGGCCAACACGGAGAACACTTCGCCATCTTGATTGCTTTCCTTCGTTCGTGTGCGGCTCAGCGCCGCCGGAAATGCGACTCTACGAAGTGCTAGTGCGTTAAGGGGTGTCCAAACAGGACACTACAAAACGCACGACTCCGACAAATCGTGAAAATTGAAGCGGACGCGTCCGCTTCAATTTTCACGATTTGTCGGAGTCGTGCGTTTTGTAGTGTCCTGTTTGGACACCCCTTTAGAAGGGCCGGAAATTATTACGGGACGACATCAACCAGTGGCTGTGATTAGGAAACTTGACACGGGAAATATTTTCTACTCTTTATTTTATCAAAATGTTCTTCATTCGCTGACAAAACAGATAACCCTAACAGAGGAAAGTGAGATGGCTGATGTATGTTCGGAATTTATGCCACTGTATCAAGTGTTTTTGTCCGGTTCTTTCTTTCATGCAATTCCTATTTCTACTGTAAAATTAATTTAGCACTGGTAGTACACCAAAGCGTTTTTTGTAGCGTGGCGTTGAGCTGGACTGACAGTGCTTAAAAATGTGACATCGGCACGATCGGTCTTCATAAGAATTGGTGTAATAAATATTTTTAAACGCTGTTTATTTGCCTACCGCCTGCTATGTGATCGCTTCATTCTCTTAAACCTCCTTGGGGATTTTTAATCAATTTAGGTGTCCGGTAGCTGCTGTTTCCAAGTTCCAAGCATGAACAATCATGACCAGAGCGGTCGTTTTAATGCTTCGATGTTTAAATCTTTGCTTTCCTAAACTGTTCTTAATATACTTTATCAGCTCGTAAGTAGGCATGCCATTTTATTTCACTAGCAGCAATGGGAGCTGGTTTCTCGGTAGTTCTAATTTAACACCAGTCTGAACGTTTGCGACCACAGCTGTGACCATTTCGATAATTGCTTTCTGCAACTAAGGAGTAAAAGCTTGATCAAATTATTTTAGCTGCACGCCAGCCTTAATGAATGGTAAATAACGTTTTTCAAGCCTTTATTTGAGCAAGCTCCAAAAAAAGACGTTGGTAGAGTACTAGCTCTGTCATCGAAGCTATTTGTGTTGTGTTGCCGGCCAGAAATTCGGACAGCCAGCGATCAGGGCAACACACGTTGTCTAATACAAGTTTCTGTTATTTTTATAGCCGAAAGCTGTCATACCGAGGCGACATTTTCACTGTCGTTCATGTTGTGCTATACTGTTGCTCCGGTGTGACAGGGTTATCGAACAGTACGTGCAGAAAGCAACAAGTTGCCCGACAGTTGGACAACCTGTTGTGTAACTGTTGCCGTCGTGTTGCCTCAGTGTGACAGGGCCTTTAAAGTTGCATTCGTATTCCTTTTTGCTTCTCTTTTTTCTTTCGTATCCTTCTATCTCTACGTTTTTCTTTGGCTTCTTGGTTGCTCCATGAAAGCGCCTCCACGAAGTCAGCTTTACGAAAGTCCGCTGCCCGAAGATTGACGTGGAAACACGTGAGATGAAGTTTTGGAACTACAGTTGTGGTAGTTTGCTCATTTCCACGACGCCACACGCAAGTCTGACTCCTGAACCACCACATCTCACCGAAAGCTATTTAGCACGAATACCTGACAGACTCGAGTCAAGGCCAGGCCTCATCCCGACGCGGGCCCATCGGAGGTGCCGATAGTCGAGGCGAGGCGGAGATGAGTGACGCGCCCCACGGACAAGATGGCGGCTGGCAAGGCGAGGACTGTGGCAGCGGCAGAGACCGTTGTCGCGAAGCGCTCGGAAAGATTCGCATTTAGCGTCAAGTGGTCATACCACAGCCTTGTCGCACGTCTTACCACAAGCAATTTACCATGATTACGCGGCAGTTCAGGAGTCCGACTCGTGTGGCGTCGTAGTAATGAGCAAGTCACCACACAGCGACTCTTGGTACAGGCTTTCTGACAGCCGTTTATTTGTTTCCCACTTTAGCTACCGTGGAATCTACTTTCACGCTACAATAAGGGTAGGGATCACCGTTCCTTAGTCTCTTGCCTTTCTGTCGCAGACTGACGTCACTTCGTCTGACGTTGCAAAGATTGAAATACTCACGACGCAGAGTCCTGTTCAGAGGCTGGTCGGCACCCTGGTCTGCGAATCACGGCACGGCATAAGCGAGAAAATTTATTACGTCCTAGGGAGGCATCTTTTTAATGCTCACCGTTTTTGGCCCCGCCCACCCGGCCTCGAGGCAAGGAAACTAAGTTAAAAAAAAAAAAGTTGAGACAAGTGTTAGCAGTGTCTGAAGGAAAATAACAATTCTTGAGGTACGAAAGAAACCAACCGTTGTTTAGGGCCTTGGGAGGCACGAGTTCCTTCAGATTTAGAACTGGCCCTGCAGGAAGACGATTTCGAACTCTCGGGTGTCAAGATAAATTTAACGCTAATGGCGTAATTTGTTTGATTAACCTAAATATCCTTGATAGGGTACCGCTTGACCGAGCACATCTTGCATAAAGAGCTGGATATCGTTCAGTTCCTCCTGATGCCGTTCATTTCTCCAGCTCTTATCACCGAGGCGAAGATTGGATGGTGCGCAAAGAAAACTTCTGCGCGTGCTCAGAACGCGCCCCACTGCCTAGTTAGGGTGGGGGTTAAAAGCACGCTGTGCCTGGAACGCTTCCCCGACTGGTCTACAAAGTGCAAAAACCGGAGTGTCATGATATCGCTTGTCACGATCCTGGTGATTGGTCGTAGAAGTTTGGGCAAAAAGCACGTGCATATGCGAGTGTCGCTGTCGTCACGGTGTCCTAACTCATGGCTGACCAACGTACGGTGGACTGTCAAGCTGGGGAGCGACTTGCAGCAGAACAGGAGTCCACAACATTCACCGCCGTAGCTGTGACGCCACCAGGATCGCGGCCGGCGACAGCATGACACTTCTGCGACGTCATTAGGCGGAAAATCGAGGGGCGACTTTTTTGGATGTGTGTGAACACAGCAGTCAAAGAAGCGTTCCGGGCGCCATATTAAAAGTGGAGCTGTGACGATTGCGCAGGCAAGAGAGGTTCCGCAATAGACCTTTCCGAAAATATGTGGTGCCCCCCCCCCCCCCCCCCCCCAGCGTCTGCTTTATGCAATAAATATACATCACAGTTCATCCCAGTATCCTATAGGCATAAATGGGAGCTCGCAGCAGGAAATTATAAGAATAGTTTTCCTCCCGAGACCAACGCCGCCGCTACGCCCGTTAATGCCCCAGGAAATCTAAATGGGAATTTCGGCCTTTGCAACGGATTATTCCGAGAAGAATTCAGCGCACCTCGCTTGAGCGCCTTGGAGATCTCGGCGACCCTGGAGAACCTGGGGGCGCACGTGCCCGTCGAGTCCTCGTGCTCCACGTAGAAGGCGGCCACGCACACTCCGGGGTAGAGAGTCACTGCGCGCTCCACCTGCGAGCGTCTTGGAGGTTTACGAGGCGGTATACAGAGCTTGGATTGACGTCACTTAGTATTACGTAATGGGAGAAAAGGGGCTCAAGAGGCTATCTTCCGCTGCTTTAAGGATGCGCCTCTGGCCACCAGAAAGAAGGGCGAACTAACGTCACGTGCGAGCCATTTTAATTCACTCGAATGTCGGCGCACGACTACTGTCGGAGTGTGTGATTCCTGGACCACGCTCGTACATACATGGTTTGCACGTGAGATTGTCATATTCTGCTGGTGGTCATTTTAGAGCGCAGCTCTTAGGCGCCCGTTTCCGGTTTGAGCGGCGTCGGCGTCGCCGCCGGCGTAACCAAGGTCACCCCAAGGTCACGTGACCCCCGAGGTCACGTGACCCCTCTCAAGGTCACCTCAAGGTCACCCCAAGGTCACCTCAAGGTCACGTGACCCCTCCCAATGTCACCTCAAGGTCACGTGGCCCCCCAAGGTGACCGCCACGTGACCCCCAAGGTCACCCCCAGGGTCACGTGACCCCCTCCCCGAGGTCACGTGACCCCCCTTGCCTCCCGAAGTCACGTGACCTCCTCCACCCGAGGTCAGGTGACCCCCCGGAGCATATTAAAGAATGAGGGGAGGAGGAGGAGAAGGAGGAGGAGGCGTCTACTTACTTCTCAGTACCCCTCCCTCCTCCTCCTCAAGAGCTGCGCTCCTATTCGGCGTTACAGGGAGTTGTAAACGGCTTACACTTTTAGAGCGCAGCTCTTAGGGGCCCGTTCCCGGCTTGAGCGGCGTCGGCGTCGGCGTCGGCGTAACCAAGGTCATGCCAAGGTCATCTCAAGGTCACGTGACACCACGTGACCCCCTGAAGGTCACGTGACCCCCAAGGTCACGTGACCTTGGGGGTCACGTGGGGTCTTGGGATCACGTGACCCCTCCCAAGGTCATCTCAAGGTCACGTGACCCCCAAGTCACGTGACCCCTCTAAAGTCACGTGACCCCCGAGGTCACGTGGTCTCCTCCCCAAGGTCACGTGACCCCCGAGGTCATCTCAAGGTCACGTGACCCCCAGGTCACGTGACCCCTGAGGTCACGTGACCCCTCTGAGGTCACGTGACCCCCCGAGGTCACGTGGGGGTCACGTGACCTTGAGGTGACCCCCATGTGACACCCAAGGTCACGTGACCCCCATGTCACGCCTCCCCAAGGTCACGTGACCCCCTCCCCGAAGTCACGTGACCCCCATGTCACGCCTCCCCGAGGTCACGTGACCCCCCTCCCCGAAGTCACGTGACACCCCCCCCCCCCCCGAGGTCATGTGACCCCCCCCCGGAGCATATTAAAGAATGAGGGGAGGAGGAGGAGAAGGAGGAGGGGTCTACCCTCCCCTCAGTACCCTTCACTCCTCCTCCTCAAGAGCTGCGCTCCAATTCGGCGTTACAGGGATTTGTAAACGGCTTTCACTTTTTTAGAGCGCAGCTCTTAGGCGCCCGTTTCCGGTTTGAGCGGCGTCGCCGTCGCCGTCGGCGTAACCAAGGTCATCCCAAGGTCACGTGACCCCTCCCAAGGTCACCGCAAGGTCACGTGACCCCCAAAGTGACCCCCACGTGACCCCCTGAAGGTCACGTGACCCCCAAGGTCACCCAAGGTCACGGGACCCCCAGGTCACGTGACCCCTCCTAAGGTCACCTCAAGGTCACGTGACCCCCCAAGGTCACGTGACCCCCTAAGGTCACCAGAAGGTCACGTGATCCCCCAGGTCACACCTCCCCGAGGTCACGTGACACCCCCCCCCCCCGAGGTCACGTGACCCCCCCGGAGCATATTAAAGAATGAGGGGAGGAAGAGGAGGAGGAGGGGTCTATCCTCCCCTCAGTACCCTTCACTCCTCCTCCTCAAGAGCTGCGCTCCAATTCGGCGTTACAGGGAGTTGTAAACGGCTTTCACTTTTTTATAGCTGTTCTTATAGAGAAAAACAAATCGGATGGTGCGAAATGTAAGCTGCAGAAGGTACGCACTCGGCAGCAATAGGGCGCCTTAATGTCCTTCTGTTTAGGGTGATGCCACCCTTTGTGGTACTCGATGCCGACAGCACGCGCTCACGGGGAAAATACAAAGAAATCGACGAAAACAAATTGTCGCCATAGCACAATCAGCGCCACAAACGCGTGCAGGGACACGCTCTTTCACGCGCTTCTGAACAAAAAAGAAAAATAAACGTGTGGGACAAAATGGCGAGATGCCACCACCCTAAGCAAAGCGCACATGAAGGCACCCTAGGCAGCAACGCCACCACAATGGCTGCTGACCTGACGTCAGTGAAACCAATGCACTCGAAGCAACGTTACTAGATTGGCTAAATTACGAAACTGCCCCCAGACGCCGCTTGCACGAGCTGTACCCCCCTCATGCCACGTCTCGCCTCCCGACATTCGACGCGCCAACATTTTGGGGGGACGGCTGCTATGGGAAGTGATAGTGTATTCTGAGGAACACGTATGCTACGAAGTACAGCGTCAGGAGGGCGTTTCACCGTACTCCATGGAACACGCAGTTTTCAAACGAAAATCTACATGGCCCTTCAAAAAGCGGAAGGCTACGGATGGCGAACTGAAGGAAGTGAGGAGGGAGGAAAGGGTACTTTCCTCCGCGACAGTTCCACAACTGAGGTAATCGAGTAAAGTTGAACGTTGACTCAAAGCAGGGCTTACGGAGACCATATGGCGTCATCAGCACGAGCTGTGGATAAAATAGCTTCTCGTTTACCATGAAGAAGCGTTTCGACGGTGTGAAAGAAATCTGGCGAACGGGTCAGAGTCAGCAGGCGCTTAAGGGCACAGGGTAAGTCCTATACTCCCCATGCATTTGAGGCCATGTTGAGGAACATTTTTCTCGGTGACTATTAGGAGTATTCCTGTCATGTAAATATCATTTTGTTTGAAATATTGTGTTTTATCCACTGAACTAGAATTATTTGAACCAATCTATAATAAGTTTGTTTTTTATATTTTTTTTATTCTAGTACTGAAATTTTAGTTGTTTTCATCTATTAAATACTTCGTATCTCAAAAACTGCTAGGTGCACATTTTTAATTTTAGTTCAGTATTTTTGAACACCCATGTATGTGGTAGGAATAAAAAATCAACCCTCTATAATGTCAGGTTAAGGAAAAAATGGTACCTATGTACTAAAAAACACTGTTTTGAGATAATTGAGTTTAAAGTAAAAAAACTGGTGAATAACAAATTTCTATTGGCACCAACAGCCTCAGAGTTTTCAATAGCCGCCAGCTTGAAAGGCATTGCTAAAGTCATGTCTTCGCCTTTAGGCTTATCGCCTTGCTTGCCGGTAGGGGTGTCGCGAACTTTTGTCGAAACAGATTTTTAGGTCGAACTTTCGGGGTTCGACTGGGTCGAACCGGTTCGACGAACCTTCGGACTTTTCACCAATTTCGACCGGTTCGACTTTGTGGACAGTGTGGCCAGACCTTGATACAAGCATGTCTAGGTTTAGAAAATTTATTTTTATAAAAATGTTTTTTTTTATTCTATAAACAATTGCAATTAAAATAAACTAATTCTAATCACTAAAGAAGTTAATAACTTAATTTTTTTGTACTGTATTAACTGAAATAACCAATCAGCGCTGTCCTTTATTAATCCCTTAGCCATCACCATCCAATCCGAAGCCAACTGGCCAGCCTGTCGCGCATGCGCACACGAGTCGAACCTCAATACAAGGTTCGTCGAATGTTCGACTAAAAGTTCGAAAAAGTCGAACCTGGTCGAACTCGAACCTTGGCCGGTTCGCGACACCCCTACTTGCCGGGCCTCTTTTGTGACCTGCCATGTCGCTTGGTCCGTAAAGTATATTAGAGTGACGTCAACTTCCCTCAGCCACTTGATGGCTTTCCAAACAGGGTTCCATCCACAAAACTTCAAAACATTGGCTTGTGCAATGCTGCCACCATTGAATGAAGGAACAGCATTCAATGGCGCCATTTTGTCGTTACGAAAACACAAATGCTTGAATGTACACACGGTACACACCTGGGAAAAACGTACACAGCGTCTCGTGATTGTCTTGGTTGAAAAAAAGCTATGCAATAGCTGCGAAATAATTTTTTGAGATTATCTGTTACTGGACAAGCTTTTAGGTCTTGTGTTGATTTTGTTTTGTTGGAGAATTCATCGATTAACAGGGAGTGTATCCCAAAAGGAGGCGTGGTCACCTGCTACTTGCTTTCGGAAGAAGTGATTTTCAGCCCGAAATATAGCTTTCTAAAAACACTGGGACAATGGAAAATGTGCAGAAAGAACTAAACTTTTCAAATTGCGAAAAAACTAAAATCGAATTTTTTTTCAATTTTACCTTACCTTGTGCCCTTAAGGTGCAACCCCACCATGCATGACTTTTTAGTGCTTTTCCGACGGCTTATAACTTTGTTTCTATGTATCTTACAATTATAAAGTTAGTGTCAAATTAAAGAGCAGTTTTTCGAAAATGGTTTAATGTCTTGACATCACGATTATTTTTAGTTGTTAGTTAATTATTCGGCTTTTAATAGACCACACTCTCCAATATTGAAAAAATTATTTCTCAAGTTATAACGTACCATCGTCCACGATATTGTACATGAGCGTTCGGTTAGATGTAATAAAATAAAAAAGTAAGCAACGAACTGCACAGATGATGTATATTTTAAAATAAAAACTAAAGTTTAAAATTGTAATATTTTATGCGGCTATAAAAACGGAATCACGTCAACTAATCAAAATAACGAGACATTAAATTATGAAGCATCCTTCGATATTACATTTTCCTGAACTTCCATATCGATATATTACACGTTAAGAATGTTATATGACCTCAAACTTTTCCCATTCAGTTAAGGCGAATTGCAGTTTCTTAATATAAAGTACAGATGGCGACACATGTTCAAGAACAGCTTGATGTGCATTTTCCGTCGTGTGCCGCTTGGAACGCCACGTGAAAGACAGAAAAAGCGCCAGATGTCAGGCTGTCAGATGCCTGGATGCCCGCAGTGAGCGAGCCAGAGATGTGAGAACAAGCGCGAGGCTGCGGGTGCACCACAGCTACTTTAGCGCGCGTTTTACAGTGTGTCGGTACACATGCCCGACGCGATTCAAATGAAATGGGCGTCATGAAATGCATTCTGCCATTTTAGAATCCGCCACGTATGCGAAAACATGTGCATGTTTTTATCACTTGCATAAATCATTTACGATATCAAACTATGCTTTTCGGAATGGTTCGACTATATTTTGTTTCAAAAACCACCTCGGTGGCTCTGTAGTGGCAATGACATTAAAAAGTCTCAGTTCCTCTCAGCCAACGGGCTGGCCCATGAATCTATATTTGTCGGGTTTAAATATCGGCCGAGGTGCCCGCAATCCGACGGAGGCCAATGTGAGATTTCGGTTGCACGTCAAAAGATCTACGGTTAGTCAAAAGAAACCCGCAATAATTATTTTTTTATTTGAGCGTGTTAAGTGCTTTTTGCTGGTTTGGCTTGTTAAACCCTAAGATTTGAATATTTGCTTTGCTTTACCTTAGTTCGGAGCGCAACCAACGCAAAGGGCTGATGAAGCCACTGAAGCAGCGTCAAGAGCGCGAAGTTAAGCTGTTCGTTTTCTTTATGTGCCTATGCGGTCGGGCTAAACTAGACCCACTAAATAAGCTACGCTTCATGCAGATATAGATGCTTAAAATGATGGTTGTCAGTTATCTGAAGCTTTATCTGAAATCACAGGAAACGCGTTTCCGTCCTCCACATATGTTTAAAGAGTTGTCGAGAAAGCAAAGCAATATTACGTGAGCTTCCTGACACCGAAACTATTGCTGAGGAAGTCGCACTTTTGAATCATGACGACCTGCAGTTGCATTTGATTTGTTACTAACCACCAACATGGCGGCGCCCAAAACAATATCGGGGAAAGAATTGCCGATACTCTAAGTGTAGCTCATTTGGTCTAGCTCAAGGGATTAATAAAGTGCGATGGGGATCGTTGGCCGAATGTGTTGTGGCACCGAAGATAAGAGCACGTGGAGAAGTGCTCGAGTGCGAGCTCCGTTCAAAGCACGGAGCTCCCGCTGCAGAGCGTGTAGGGAGTAAATCCCCTCGATGTATTTGCGTTGGTCTTTCAAATAACCTCGAAGATGCCAGTGCACGAGGCTCGTGTCTTGACCGGCCCTTGGACACAAACGGCGACGCAGCACTGATACATTCGAGTTGCCCGTGTGGAACGCGCGCCACACGGGTAACTCGAATGTCATTTACAACGAATGACATTCATGTGATCAAAGAATCGGCTCGCGATCTGTCGCGCGTGGAACGCCCCACGCTCGGAGTGCCGCGCGCTGATTGTCCGATCCTTCAAATGTCATTCGTTGTAAATAGAATTCGAGTTGCCCGCGTGGCACGGTCAACGTGGGCACGGGTATATAATGACTGGCCCTTTAATGACTGGTCATCTTGAGGGAAATCCGATTGAACGAGTGTCAATTGTAAGGGATCTTGGTGTGTTCATCGACTGCGGATTAACTTTTAAAAATCATGTCTCTTTTGTTGTCAGCTCTGCAATGAAAGTTCTAGGAGTTATATCGCGTTTGACCAAGCATTTTAAAAAGCCCCATTGTTCAATACATCTTTTTCAATCGTTAGTGGTTTCAAGGCTTGAGTTTGCTTCTGTGATTTGGAATTCAATTTCTGTAACACAGGCTTTGATCATAGAACGTGTGCAAAAAAGATTTGTTCGAATTGTTTATGATAGATGGATTGGACGACGCGTGTATTATGACTATGAATGCTTACTGAATAGATTTTCGCTGAAGCTTTTATCACACAGAAGAACAGTCCTTGACTTTGTATTCCTGCATAAGATCATTAATGGTGCCATTGATTCTTCATGGATTATTAGTAAAATCCATTTCCATGTTCCTTTCCGTACGACGAGACAGCTCACCTGTTTTGATATTTGCTCACCATGCTGTGTGTCACCTCTTTCTCGTTTACAGACATTGTATAACAGCATTGTGCCACCTCAAGTTGACATCACCACACCCCTGCCTACATTTCGCTGTCAGTTGGACGAACTTTTCGTCACTTCATAGCGCGTCAGTGTATATGCATATATATTTCTTTTTAATGAGTAGGATTTTTGTTTAAGAGTTTTTATTGTACGAGTTGGTGTACCTAAGAGAAGGCCGCTCGGCCGTTTTAGGGCACCCGAAAAATAAAGATTATTATTATTATTAAAGCGAATGGCGGCGGAGCGCCCGCTCGTGGCACGTGTCTTGCGCGTTTTCACAATAATGGTTAGCGGTACTTGTAAAAAAACGCCTTTATTAAGGGGCTTTAGTAGGGACCATGAGTTCAGTCGCCCATCTGCATACTATCGTCGTGCGATCGTGTATCACATATACGCGTAATGCACGTTAAAGACCCCGAGCTAACAGTTGCACTGCACTTTTTATAACCTTCATCGGGTAACAATGTCGTCCTACGAAATTTCTGCTCTCTAAAAAACTAACGACTAATTTTGAATGCGCCGTTACATCGCATTTTTAATGTGTGTTCGCGTTTTTTTTTATTTTTATTTTTTGTCTACATTTTTAATTATGTGGCTCTTGCTTATAATGAAACAGACTATAGTTGTCAGACTTCTGGAAAAATATTATATAAGTAAGAAAATGGCACGTGAACGTAAAAGTAAAAAACAAAACAAAAGAATAACGCATAGGCGCACTTAATAAAAATAATTGAAATAATAGATCTGATTATAATTGTGTTTTCAAAGGTTTGAGCACCCCAAACGCTATAAAAGCGAGCTCGGTGCTTTGTATGGTGCACTTGTTCACAGGAAGTGTAGTTCAGGGCAGTACGCTCGCACTTGTATGTTCCGCTCCGCTCGCAGGATAAAACTAAATACTTTATTGGTAATGTATTTAGTGAAACAAAGCTTACTTTCTGTATATATGCAATGCCCTCAGTTTTCGCGTGATTACACGTTTGTTTATTATTATTGTTTTCGTTTCCCACAGCGATTAAGTTCGTGCTCTTTTGCGTGCTTCATGAATTATTAGAGACCAAGGTAACCCAAAAGCATTCTTTTTCGCGAATTCTAAAAAAAAACAAAACAAAAAAAAAAAAACCTATGCAACTTGCCACGTGTGCCACAACCAATAGAAAATATTCTAAGCTTCACATATGGCCGCTTGCCTGACTGAACATTGATGTTTGTCAAAAACAATTGCGATCATGTGAAATCACGTGGGAAAAACTCGTTCTAACACGCGACCGTTGGCATGCACTGAATACTCATAACCGGCGCCGAGATGATTGGTGGCCATCAGCAGGTGGAGTTTTTCTACCTACCCAGAGTTAGAATGTTTCCTTCTTTCTGTTGTAAGCAATCGGGAGACAACTTACACCAAATCTGAGGGTAATAAATTAGTATGGAGCATTCAAACACAATGGCCTGAGCAGTATATGTGTACAAGCTTTAGCTTTTGATGCACCCTTAACTTTCGACACGTTAAACGCTAGTGTAAAACGTGGGGCTGTTTCATTCTTAATTAGCGTACCATGTGCGTGCTTAAACTATATTTTATACAACGTCAAAGCCTAGCCGTTTGCATCGTTTTCATTTTTGCACACCACTGCTTGCGCGCATGAATCACCAAATTAAGACTGGCACAGGATGTCACAAAACAATTTACAGAGTTTTTTTTTACAGCAAAAATAAACTACGCATTGCCTAACCCTCATTCTCCGCCCAAAGGTAGCGCTAGATGCCGAAGTTTCATCCCGAATGGACACCTTATTCAAAAGTTATAAGTGATTTTCTGAAAATTCCAATGGGAAAATGGAGCCCATTTTTGCCTGTTTTTCGTTTCTGGTGCCCATAGAGCTTCATGTATTCGAAAACTCCGTCGGCCGCTATTTTCCCATTGAACGTTTCAGAAAATCACTTATAATTTTTGAAGAAGGTGTCGTATTGGGCTGAAACTTTGACATCTGGTTGTACCTCTAGCGCTACCTTTGGGCGGGGAATGAGTGTTCGGCGATGCCTAGTTTATTCTTGCGGTAAAAAAAAACCCTGTATTTTTTCTTTTGTGACACTCTGCAAGTTGCTTAAACTATGTGCAAAAGCTATCAAGAGACCCAGAATCTTTGCCTGGTCAGTCATTGAATTTATCACCGAATTCGTATTAAAATTAATAATTATTCTTTATTGCTGTGAGTTTATTTTTAACCTCGGCATTTTTTATTATGACCCCCACACCAGTCCTATTTTGGGTTTACCAAACTCAACATCTAAACCTGAGTGTCATTTTTTGTGTTTTCCAGTCTCGTGGTTTGGGTCAAAATAAACATCCAGCTACCTAAATGAGGCACATGATAGCCCAAAAAATAGTCTTTTCTTTTAGGTAGTTAATTCCTCAAGCTAGAATTTTGGAAACCAGACTATGACGTCATCACGTTTTGCTGGAAATCCACAAAGATCCAAACACCTGCACGATAGAAGGGCCGGCCCGTCATATTGCCGCCCGCAGAGCCGAGAAAGCAACGCTCGGTCACGGACTTCTGGAAGATTCGCGTTCATTCTTGCACCAGAGGGAACTTTCGACCTGTTTTCTTGTCCTCGAAAGTGCCAGTTCATCCTCGCCCCGAACGCGCGACGCTCGTACCTTCTTTGCCGAACTTTCGAGATGGTGACGTGACGCACTCTAGATAAGCAGCTGCCAGCGACCTTGTCGAGTCAGTCTCGCTCTCGCTCTTTATTACGCTGCCGAATCGCCACCTGCTTTTCTGCTGCTTTGACGCTTTTTGCTTCCTCTTTTTTTGTTTGGAACAAGTTCGCCGACTAAACCTTTATTTTTCAGTTCACTGTTCGTCCTCTCGTCACCTTCATTCGTATCAGTATAAATCTGATCACATTGAAATATGTGTAAATGTCCTATGAAATCTCCGACAACGGCGCATAGGTAATTTTATATTTTTTAACGCGTCGGTAGTTTTGTTGTGCATGTGTCTCGCCATTTGGCTCAGGACGATTTTCGCGTTTTGTTCTGCCTACATTTGCTGGAGACGTGAGCTCGGAGCGTGGCAACTGGCCCCCTGCACGAGAACTGGCGCAGCCGTGCGCGTTCCAAAGAAAGCTCGCGCGGAGAAAACCAAGCAAGGGACCAGGGATGTCAAATTCTGGATATAGAAGAATATACAACTGTATCGAGGCGCCACCACACACGATTTCTCGCATTGATGCACAGGCCTGGAAGACGATCCCACCACCTACTGTTGGTTCATAATCAAACTAACCAGGGGTGGGGTTGCACTAGTGCCACTAAATAAGCTACGCTTCAGAGTAACGACACTTGGCCCTATTGTGGCTTAAAATCATGGTTGCCAGTTATCTGAAGCTTTATCTGAAATCACAGGAAATGCTTTTCCGCCCTCCACAAATGTTTAAACCGTTCGCGACAGAGCAAAGCAATATTACATTACCTTCCTAACACCGAATCTAATGCTGAGGAAGTCGCACTTTTGAATCATGACGATCGGCCGTTGCGTCTGTTCTGCATACGAGCCAAAATGGCGGCGCCCACAACAATGTCGGGGAACGGAGTGCCGATACTCTAAGCGCAGCTTATTTAGTGGCTCTAGGTTGCACCTTAACCGCAGTGCGCAGAGCTGGCCCCCAGTGGATACTATTGGCGACGTGAGCGACCGAAAGCGTCGCTGTGGTCGGCCCACCACAATTGGCCGAATGCTGACTTCGACGTCAGCAAAGGATGTCTCATTGACGGAAATAAGAGGAATGTAAGAACTTCAATTTTGACGGTGTTGGCAGTGTTGTTTTGAGAGCGCTATGAGTTCAGGCTTCCACCTGCTCATTACAAACACCATTGAAGTTGTTGTTCACAAGGCAATGATGTCACGAAAGGTAACCAAACGAGGGCGCCATCGAAATATCTCGCCGCTAATAGACCAGGAGTCTCAAACACGCGGCTCGCCGTCAATCGGCTACTATTCCCGGTTCCCATGTCTCGAGCGCTAGAAATGACATGTGTCATGGTGATCTCATCTCGTCGAGTTATTTTCGCTTGAACAGTAGCTCCGCCCCTTTAACGTATTCACATAGTTATGCTTATCTGTGGTCATTTGCCCCTTGTTTTGCTTTCTTTTTACCGCGGAGTTGTTAAGGGCTAGATTGCTCAGTATCGTGTCTGAGGCCAAACAAATGTCGACACAAAACTCCCGACAGCTACCAGTCTACCACCATATGGCAGTAGACTGGTAGCTGTCTACCAGTGTACCACCATATCTATAAGCGACGGCGACAACCAGACAACCGGCTTGCCGGTTGTCTGGTTGTCGCCGTCGCTCATAGATGGCAGCAACCTTTCCAGCTTTTCCACTCTGGCTTGCCTACTTCCGGCCGGCCATTATTTCATCCCCAACATAGTACAGCTTCGCTGGTCTCCCTTCTTCACCAGAGTGGAAAGGCTAAAGTTTTAGAGCGCAGCTCCTAGGTGCCCTTTTCCGGCTTGAGCGGCGTCGGCGTCGGCGTAACCGCGCGGCGCATTATGGGTAAATTTCTCCGCTAAATTTAACGACAAAATTTTCCCCGCTAAATTTAGCGGAAAATTTTCCCCGTTAAATTTAGTGAAAGATTTTCCCCGGTAAACTTAGCTGAAAAAATTCCCCTCTAAATTTAGCGTAAAATTTCCCTTAAGTGGGAGGCGAGAAGGAGAGGAGGAGGGTCATAGCGTCCTCTCCGTACGCTCCCCTCCTCATCCTCAAGAGCTGCGCTCTAATTCGGCGTTACAGGGAGTTGTAAACGGATTTCAATTTTTCGTTCTCAGCTTTTTGTAAGCACGAAAATCCCGCTGCTAGGCTGGAAGCGCGAGCTATTCGTTGAACGATGCACCTCGGCTCCACGAACTTTCGATCCGCAGGAGCAACTGCCAAAGATAAAGTTACAAACTCGCAATTCTCGCCTACAAAAAAAAAAAAAAAAAAAAAAAAAAAAATATATATATATATATATATATATATGCATATATTACCATTAAAATACAAGTATTTATTCAGAGTGTTGTATTAAAAATCGTCAGGAAACAAGAATTGCCAAACTAACAGATTGTTTTTTTAGAGACATGTTGAGCTTGGTTAAATCTTCCGTGAATTGAAGAACGGGAACGACAGTGTGCTTGCTCTCTTATTCTATTAAAATTTCCAGCACTTGGCGGGGCGGTGTCATTGGTTATCACATCAGGTCAGGGCCCAGAGTAGTCATATAAACAAATAAAATTTAAGGATGTCACTGGCAACACTGTGAGTTTACAAAAAGCAGAGAGTACCAGGTCTATTCTCTTTAAAGCCTTGCCCGTCCGGCGTCCGTGCTCACATCGATTGCACTGCCTCCAAGATCGGCCCACTTTAAAAGTGGGCCGATCTTCTAGCGGATCCAAGCTCATCCGCTAGAAGAACCACTGGCTCTACATTTCACCGACCATAAAGCAGTAACAATGAAGTCGAAACGCAACCCGGAACTCAGTACTACATATGAGCAATAAAAAAATAAGCACCATTAGCACTACCTATGAACAATAAAATCAGTATCATCAGAACCACCAGAGCTTCGCCTCAATCAACAACATTCACTACGTGGAGATGCGGCCTCTTTTTTGCTCGGTCAGAGTCTGACGGCTCGGACGGCGTTTTCTTGGCCCTCGGTGCCTGGCGAACGGATCACGTCGATCGTTCTCCTAGCATATGATTTTGCATGACCGCGATAGAAAAATAACGTGCACCATACTTTCAGTCACCGAGAGTGCACTAAATAATTTTGTTTCTCGCGACAACCGCCAGGGCATTGTTCTCGTCTTCGGGCTGGCCACACTCAAATCTGTGAAGACACCTTGGACCACGCCCAGCCAACTCTCGGCCAATGGTCCCTCCTTATTTGCCTCCTATACTTCCCAATGAATGAACAAACTTTCTCAACATACGGCTCCGGCTGAGCGTTGCTCGCACGCACTGCACGAACGCGCATGCTCGGCAGGGACACTGAAAGCTCGAAGTTCACGCTTGTAGCCTCTGCAACGCTGGCACTAATGGAACGGAGTATAAAAAACTGTAATGGGGAAGCGTAATGACGCATGTTCGAAACTCGAGCCACAAATATTCTATTTTGCTCGCCTGGAGCGCTGCTCGAAACTTTAGAGCAGAGCCGTATATCGGAAGAGTTTGGCCAATGGGCGGAGCAATAGCCGCCGCCAGCGCCGAATATTCCTTCCGCGGCGAAAGCGTAAACTAAAAGTGCGACACAGCGTCGACCAATCAGCGGACCGCGACATCGCCATATTGGAAACGACATTTAAAGCTAAAATAGAAGCGTTCAGTCAAGGTGACAATTGCGTCAATAACAAATTAGCAGCTATGATCGCAACTATGCAGTTTGATCTGATTTGGAGCGCGCGTTCTTTTATTCTACCGTTGAATATGGACGTGACAAAAACTTGAGATGCTCCAAGTTTTCAGTCACCAAGAGCTATACTTTCTTACTTGAGCGACGCTAAAACGGCTTAAATTTGTCGAGTCACATCTTTACAGCTCACGACCACCACTAGGGGCTGTTTCGCAGCCTCCGGTTGGCCACGAGATGCTCGCCTCTTCAAACCAATGAATGGCCAAACTTTCCCAATACACGGCTCTGCTTGAGAGCTACGGGCCTATACCTAAAGCTAGCAGCCTTTGTCTCCATGGCACTCGTCGAACGCGTTAGAACGCAAAACGCCGGCGTTCTGGGTTTTGCTTTCGCACTGAACGCGTTCGACAAGTACCGTGGAGACAAAGACAACGTTAGTCCCTATTGCACTCGTCGAATGCGTTAGAACGGGGAACACCGGCGTCCGGCGTTTGGCTCTTGCATTCGAACGCGTTCGACGAGTGCAACGGAGCCTGGTAGCTTCAGATCTACTTTCTAATCATTCGAACCAGAGCGCGGTGTTCTGACGCCCTCAAGCTCTCTCATTTTCTCCTCTCCCTCACTTTCTCAGCGCATTGCGTATACGCCCAGAAAGTGAGGGCATATAGCCTCCTCTATATATCGACAAAGCCTGGCAGATCGCCACGAGAAGCGGCCGCCGAAATTGGAGAGGTAGAGCGGCAGACAACGGATGAGAGGAGAGCCACGTGACGTGCGCCCCGCTGCGTCGAGCCGCCGAAACACACTTCTCCCGAGCGATGGGATGTCCACTCGCGCTCCTCGCGTTCCTCGCGCTACTCGCGCTACCGCTTTTTTAATTTTTTTTTGTCGGGTTGGAAAAAAAAAATGTTTCGAGTCCTCGCCGCTGCAAAAGCTGTGCGCTGACGTCCAGGATCCCCGAGAAATCGCTCTTTGATGCTGTGTGCTACAAGATCCTCGCGCTCCAAATCTGCGACCGGGCACTCTATGGCTACAGTGCGGCTCCGTCGTTGAACTACCAGGCTTTGTGAGTATAGAGGAGGCTATGGTGAGGGAATGTGAGCGCGCGGATACGTCAGAAGCTATGATTCGAACAACTAGTGGGTAGCAGTGTTGGCGGTAAAGCGCTACAAGTAACGGCGTTACTGGTCAAGCGTTACCTTTTACAGTAACCTAGTAACGCACCCGTTACATTTTCAAAGCAGTGACGTTTAACGTACTTACGTCACTTATTTTGAGTAACAGGGAACGTAGTTACGTTACCCGTTAAATATTCCTCCGAAGACCTAAATAAAAAAAGAAACACTTAATTTCTTTTCTCCTGTTTCTATACATCGTCTTACCTTAACCCCAAAAGCAGTCGACGCTACGAGCTGATGGAACCAATCGGACATCGCCAAAAGGTCATCACCATGGTGCTCCTCATGTTTCTGTACGTGATTTCTATCATCGCTGAATCCTTCGTGAACAAAAAAGGGTCCCGTGAGTTGCGCTTTTGACGCTGCTTGGTTGGTCCCATTAGCTCGTAGCGTCTGCGTCTAGACTTACTGTAAAGCGATGTCTAGGCTCCTTGTCATTAATTGTTTCAGTCATTCCACATACCTTCAATTTTACCGGTCATTTGTCCACGCAAAAGGTCTTACTTCAGCAAAATACTGCAACGCCCACGCCCCTTTTTGCAGTGTCAAAAATACTGTCGCAAAAAATATAAAAAAATAAAACGCTGTTATCGTTCTTTTATAAATTAAATGTAACGGAAAAGTAACGTGCGTTACTTTTTATCAGTAAAGGATACGCTTTCCTTTTATTTTGATGTCGGTAGCGCGTTTCTTTATTTTGCAAGTAACGAGTAACGTATTTCTTTACTTTTATTTCGTTAACGTCTGCAACACTGGTGGGTAAACGTAAAGCTAGTCACTTTTGTCTCCGCTGCACCCGTCGAACGCGTTCGGATCCGAGAGCCAAACGTCGGACGCCGGCGTTCCGGGTTCTAACGCGTTCGACGAGTGCAGTGGAGAGAAAGGCTGCGAGCTTAAGGTCTACCCATTAATCGTTCCAACCAGAGATCGACGTGCTGACGTGCCTCTCATGTCCTCCTCTCCCTCCCTAACTCGGCGCATTACAAGCATGGCACCGAGACTGGTGCCCTATGCATGTGCGAAAGCACGTGAAGCGTGCGCGTGAGCGTACCAATGCGAAACCTGCGCTACTACAGTCCATGCTCTAGTGGCGTTCTCGAGCCGTCGACACCAAGTGTGGCAACCGTGAGCTGTTGCCATGGCTTTTGCTCAGCTTAGTTCCTTAGTTCACTTAGCAATCGTAGACGACTGCAAGCGGGGCGACTGGCCGCCGCCATATCGTACGGGCAAGCCCGTGCAACTGCAAGCTTGGCAAAACCATGTTCACGTGCACGCTGCACGTGCTTGCGCGCATGGAGCACCAGTCGAGGCTCCCCGCTGGCAATCGTCTATTAGCGGCAAGATGTTTTGGTGGCGCCCTCCTATGGTTCCCTCTCTTGACGTCATCACCTCGCAAACAACAGGTTCGATGGTATTTGTAATGAGCATGGTGGAAGCTTGAAATCGTTGCACTCTAAAACCAACGCTACTAACACCGTCAAAAACGAAGTTCTTACATTACTCTTATTTCTGTCGATGAGAAATTCTTTCCTGTCGTCATAGTCAGTGCTGCTGTCTTTGCTGTCGTCATACTGAAACTCTAAAGCTGCGTTTCAGAACTCAATGGTGGCGCTGCAACCATTGGTTTTAAAGTGGACGTCCTGCGTCATATAATCGGGGCGGGTGGCGCTGACATAGCCTGCCCGCAAACTAGACTAACGACACATCTTCCCCATTCTAATGTTTACAAATATACAGCTCAGCATGCGATCTCCACAGCCAAGCACACGCATGTGCGTGACTTGGAAAAGCAAGCAAAGCGATTGTGTTCAGCTAGCGAAGGTTCAGAGGAAGAGGGGATGGGCTATGCGACGTCCTTTCGCGTAACTGGTGGGTCGGTGAATTTTATTGTTTACTTATGGAAAGAAGGTGTATTGGCTTCTCCCTCTCAAATTTCTTTTGTCAAGGTGGCTATTTATGCACTTTTCGAAAATTAAAATATTCAGCTGTGTTCGAGACCCTTTAGTATTCGTGTCGTTTTTACCCGCAGTCTCAGGGCTTATGCTATGTTCAAAGTCAACACCTCTTAGAGAACAAGACCGCAAAGCTGGATTTTTGACGTCACCGACCGCAGGCTAGCGCAGGGCTTTGATTGGATACGGGTGCTGCCGCAGCTTCCCGGGAACCACGAGATTCGCATAATATTGTGCAGTTACCTCAACGTCGACGGCTGGTAACCCAAGAACTCTTGGGTTCCAAAGTTAATGTACGAGCGCTTTGAGCTCGTCATGCGAAACTAAACCCGGCATGTCCACGATCAGGGATTGTATGCGTGGTCTTCACGAGATACGGTATAGATCACTTCGGCATCATAAATTTAGGCTGGATCACGCATTTGTGCCACTTGCGTTCGCAGCAACAACAAAGTCACCGGGACAAGTATTCGCCATAAATAATGTGGCAGGCAATGCAAAAAATAGCTTCGCGAAGCAATCATGAGTCACGGTTGTTCCAGTCTTCCGGTCGTTTCTGTCGTTTTGAACGCAATCGTTGCACATGATTTACAAACCTTTACAAAACTACTTCAGTTACCACTTCAGTTTCCCCTAAAATTACCACAGCTGCACCACCTCACAATCAGAAAACGAATAACTCTAAGCGCGACATGCACTCTCGGAAAGACCAGAGCCCAAAGAAACTTCCAATTAAAACATACTTCTCACATACACCACTGCGTAAAAACTTTAACTCTCTCGATCATTTTGATCAACATGAGGAGAACACAATCGTGTTGTGCGTGCAACTCATTCGAAATCAAGAAAAGCTCCCCGTAACCAAGCATAAGAAATCATGAGGCACTCCTAATGCGCGCATCATATATCCTGTGCTCCTCTTGTTTATGCGAATTATCAACGCAGAAAGTTTTCCAGAGTGGTCTCCTCAAATTATATGACTGAGCCATAAGCACTCTCTTGGGACCTCGATGCCATTAACCTTCCTGGCAACATTGTCGAATGGGCGCTTCTTACCTTTTCGCGGACAGTGTCTTCGTTCTCGAAGGTCTGCCAAGAGTTCTTGGAGGATCGGTACAAGCTGAGGGAGCCCTGCACCTTCACGGGATCCTTGAAACCCTCGGCTGTCAAACACGACTGCAAGAATGGAGGCATCACTTTCCCATCTATTGGCCAGATGAGGACAAAGTTTAGATGAGCTTAAACAGAATCTGGAAACCCCTTTCCCCTTAAAAAAAAAATGAAGCGTTGAAATACATGGTGTAATGAGAGCACACAAGTAATTTTTTGCATTCGTAGTTGTGTGTGTTGTTTTGAGAAAGAAACAAGCGAAGTCAAACAGAAACCAGAGTGAAGGTTGCTGAGGAAGATGACGTGCCACGAGCGATCCTTCCAGGCCCTCATTAGCGCCTGCCGCTGCTTATCCGTGATGAACAAAAAGTCCGCAACTGAGGCGCATGTCGCGCTGGTGTCACGTAACCCGTCATGACTAGAAGCTGCTTCGACGCCAAACTTGCGTGCTGTTGATTCCTCTTAAACATTACGCAAAAAAAAAAAAGCGTGTGACTTACGTCTCTGTAGTTGGACCAGCGCTCGCTCTTGCAGACGGTGCCGTCCCCGCTGTCCTTGGTCTTGAAGGTGACCGTGGCCATGTTGAGGGAGAAGCACAGCTTGACATTTGTCTCGTTCTCCACGTGCAAGATGCGCATCCAGGAGATCGCCGTGCGCTGCGCGGACGTGACCCCGCCAAAAAGAAAGATATCATGACACGCACTCTATAAACTTCAATGGGATTGTGTGTTTCATGTATGTTCCGTGTATGTTCAGGCAGAGGAAAGTCAGACAGCCTCCATGGGTGTTTAGTGCCTCCACTGTAGATTAAGAATTTAGACAATAGAGTAGCACTGCTAGCCAGGAGAAAAAAAAAAACTTGGAGGACGCTGAAGTTTCACCCTTAAAAGTGGAACGCGATAGCGTTAACGGGTCCCGTTCGCAAAGCCTGCTCATATAAACGCGTGCTTGTTGTCAAGCCGTGCAAGCATGTGTGCGTGGCCTAGTCAGTAGCGTCACGTGTCACGTGACGTGACACATGGCTGTGACGTTATGACCTTATCGACCCGCTAAATTTAGCGGGAAAAGTTTCCGGCAAATTTTGAAGGGAAACTTTACCGCAAAATTTGTCGGAAAACATTTTCGCTGAATTTAGCGGGAAATTTTCCGCTAAACTTGGCGGAAAAATGTTCCCGCCAAATTTAGCTGGTAAATTCTATAACGCAATGTCTACAGCCACAGGTGACGTCACGTGCGGCAGACCTGGCTGCGCGCGTTGCGTTATGGGATTTATTGGTCCCGCCGACGCCGGATTTCTGCAACACAAGCTCCTAAACGTTATCGCGTTAAAATGTAATTTTCGGATGGAGTATTCTTTTACTGTGAATGCAATTTTGTGGCGTCTGCCTTCGACGCCAACTGATACCAAATCTACAATCAAGTCACAACGTTCTACACATATGGGCTCGTGGGCTTCACACTTCAGGACGTCAAGGTGCGCGGTCTTTGACGTACCACAGGTACCGTCGAGCTGAGCGCCTCGTGCTCCAGGAACGCCGACGTGAGCGACACATTGCAAGGCGTCGACCGCATGTGGTGGGTCTGGATGATCAGGTAGTCCACGTACCTGCGTAGAGTGGAGCTCTTCAAGCAAAGGTGTACGCGACACAACTTGACCGAGGCGCAACTAACGTGGCAATGTCCTCGAACGCTTCCGCAACGTTCTCAGGTGTGTTGGTGTGCTCTTCGAGATTCAAGCCCAGCACAATGCTAAGCTTCCGGTCTTGTCTGTCAAACACGTCGAAGATCCTCTGCAAAGGGCAACGAATCAAGAGAACGATTTTCGGATTGCCGTCCTTAAGCTTGCCTTTGGTAATGACCCAGTTTAAATTATACCTTTGGTTGTTTCTTCAGAAAACTCACGAAGACGGTCAAAGTTGTTGTTTCCACTGACAGTTTAAAAAATACGGGGCGAGACGAGTCACGAGCATCTCGTTATGACTCTGCAGCGAAGGAGCCTGCGGCATTAGCTGCTTAAAACGCCCCCAAAAAAAGTCATGGAACAAAAAGCGTGAACACAATGAGCTACGCTCGGCGTTCTTTAAGCTGAAATATAACCTTTCTAGATTTACACGTATAATGCCCGACGTTTCGCTAAAAAACAACATGTCCATAAAAATAATAAAAGAGACGAAAGTTATTGAATTTGAGACGAAGTTGGAAAATAATTACTTGGACATTTCAGAGCGGTATAGCCGAGTTATGAGCTGGTGTTTCAAAGATGCTACGTAATTTATAGAAGCGTCGTCTAACGCTGTGAGGATCTAAAACCTTTTTTCCAGTTTTTTTCCCTCTTATTTGTTTCGAATATTCCTGTGACCCATCGGCAGTTTTAAGATACCATTTTTAAACTGCCCGGGCTGGCGTTCAAAGTAAAAGCTCGAGCCCTCGTTACCAATATTGTTCTATGAAAGCGCCATCTGCCAAAACTGCTCAATGAGGCTCCGGCGCCTCGACTAACTAATAGATAGGGATTTTAGCGAAACATTGGCAGCCACCCTGAAGCTTAAAGAAGGTTCCTCTTACAGTTCTTCCCACAACCGTCCCTAGCAGCTTAGAAAAAAAAATAAAAATGTTGATGCTCCACGCCTCGTGATTGGTCGTTCAGCGTTCTTCTCGGCGAACGCCGCAATCTCATTGGCTGGGGAGCGGTAATGAGATGCTCGCCACGCCCTGACTTTCTTAATCTGTAAGTGCACTATACGGCGTGCAAGTGTGTCTATACTTGCGCACCTCGTGCGTTTGTTTACCCCCGACCTCGACCAATGACGTCGCGAGCTTGGCAGTCTCGTCATCTTGCGTTATCTTCGCGTTCCCTATGTTGCCCTTTGACTGGCGTTCCTCTCTTTGCGTTCCGATCATCCAAAGACGCGCATTTTAGAACACTCGCTCGCCGTATAGCTTCGACTACGCCACCTTTTCGATATCTTCGACCGCAAATGACAAAATATTGCAACCATTTTTGTATCCTTCAGCGAGCAGCCGCACAACTAAACGTTCTAGTGACAAGGATCCACCCGCACCTTGACAACTGGGAGGAACCTCTTGACGTCGGCGATCGAAGCGGCGTTCTGATCCAGAATTGCGATGCCGTCAAAACCATACGTGTTCAGCCATTCTGCAGCACTCCGAGTGAAGTGGCCCAGCTTCTTGGGGTTCCGCCAGAGCGGCATGTAGAAGTCGGCCACTTCCTGAGGATCCAGCGCTATCAGCAGCTGCGCTTTGCTCTGGGCACCCAGCTGCTTGAACGCCCGGAAACCGTGCTCTGGAGGCAGTCACAAAAAGAAATAATTTTTCTGGTTCCATGCCAATCAATCTATCACTTAATCAACCAATGAAGCAATTCAACTTTCACTTTCCAAAGAAACAATAAAAAAAGGAAGAGTACAAAAACAATTAGAGAGCTTTACGCTTCTCTGTAATGCGAAATTAGAGCGCAGCTCTTGAGGTATGTTGATTTGTTATATACAGTGGTAAAGAATGTGACGTATATTTGTTTTTATTTGTTTTGCCTGGGGGTAGACCGGGGAGGACGAGGAGGGTACGGTGGGAGCCCCATAATGCAACACGCGCGGTGTTTGCTTAAACGTGAAAGGTTTTTGGCAGTAGTACGTTGCAAGTCAAGAGCATAGGGCGAGGAAAAGGAAGGCCGGGGAGGAGGAAGCAGACAAAACGCTAAAGAAGGAGAGAGGAGAAACCTCCTTCCCTCTTTAGCGTTCCGTCTGCTTCCACCTCCCCGGCCTTCCTTTCCCTCGCCCTGCCTCCTTGAGTTGCAACGGATTGTAGTTGCCCCGGACTTCGTGAAGCCGCATCTCGTGAAGCCGTGGCCTGTGACTTTACAGTTTTCCCGCTAAATTTAGCTGGAAAATAGACGCCACATTACCTCAACGCCAATTCAGTTTCCCCGCTAAATTTAGTGGAAAAAACGGCGTAACATAACTTCATGTCACGTAACTTATACACAAAGTCGGTTCCACGCTAAATTCAGCGGCAAAACTGACATCACGTGACCTGAACACCAATTTAATTCAGCGCTAAATTTAGCGGGGAAACTGAATTGGTCTTGAAGTCATGAGACGTCAGCCTTGCAGCTAAATTTAGCGGGGAAACTGAATGCGCAGTGTCGCATTATGGGACATCACAGACCTACACACCAACTCAGTTTTTTCGCTAAATTTGGCGGAGAATTCAATTGGTGCATAGGTCTGGGACATTCCATAAGCGGAGAAAAGTTATGTGCCGGCTGGTGCGTAGCAGCTACACGTGCTTGTTAATACGAGCCGAGCGAGCTTAAAAATGAAGCGGAGTATTGTTACGTTTGATGGTCTCCTTCACGAGTTCCCTAAACTTGGCGGACTCACCTTTCTCCTTAGGCCGAAAAGACTTGTGCTCGCCGAAGAAGACCATGTCCTTGTAGATGATGTGCGTACAATGATCGGTTGGGTAGCGGTCCTGCTCCGAGGTTAACTCTCCCACGATGCAGATGAGCACCGCTGACGCTGCACGTCCCGCACGGCGGTCAATTTATGTCAGCATTCACTTGGAGCACTCGATTGCAAATGCCATGTTCAGTAATCACTTTCTGATGGTTCTGACCGCCTGGCGTGTAAGCTCGAAAACATAGCGCCTAAGCGACAAAACACGCAGCGCAATGTGCTCCACTCTAAGTGGTTTCTGCATTGGGTAGCACTCGCTAAGAGTGCCAATCGTAAGAAACAAGAAGGTATAAATCGGCATAACGCTCCAATGGGTATGTGTAGAGGGAAAACGCTTTTTTGTAACTTCTAGTCGCTAAAAGCTTAAGAAACGCAGGGAGTGACTTATGATTCTGGCTTCAAGATTGGTCCTTCGACGTTTTTATTGGCTAATGTCGCGATCTTATTGACTGCGGAGTGATAATGAGATGCACAAGACTCAATACGCCCTGCCTTCTTTTTTTTTTTTTACATGCCACTGATTGAGTTAGCGAGAAATATTGCAGAGAACACTATCAAGGGCTAGCCGTCAAAACAAGCATCGCGTCCTCAAAATTGTGAAAATGCCCCGCGTTAGGGGATAGGCCCCGTCGTTGTAGAAGCAAGCTCAAAGGAAACATTAGAATAAAAATATTGCTGCTTCTCAGGACTGCATCCTCCGCTATATAGATTATAGAGGAAGGAGAAGTAAGGGCGCGCTCGTGTCTGTCTACTTTATTTCACCTACGACCTAGAGACATCAAGACCAATCCTCAGTTGGCTGAAAAAAAAAAAAAAAAAGGATACGTGGAATATTGCACTGAAAATGCCAACGTCAGAGAAATATACCACGTGGTTTTTAACTAGCTGGTGATTGAGCCTGACAACCCAAATCCTTGGCCGTTCCTCGAAGGGTGAGACGAATTATAGAAGGCTGCCAAAGCGGCAGCGCATATACGAAGCGACCGGCGCATCTGTAAAAAGGTGCAGGCCAATCGACAGGTGTGAGGACGCTCGTGTTGGACTCACGTGGCGATAACTTGGCGTGTTCGCGATCGGACGAGGTTGGAATAGCTGGAAAAAATAATATTGCGTGCATCGCAGTTAGGTGAAGTAAAGATTAGGCAAGCGCGGGTAATTGTGCGAATAGGGCACACAATAGCTTCTCATTTGAAAAAACAAACAAACAGAAAAAGGCATCGCCTCACCCTTCTTTCTCTTGACTCCGTAGAACTCTCGGTCGACGTGATTCTCTGCAAAAAACAGCATTCAGCAAAAAACAAAAGGCTATCCGGTGTATTTTAGCTTTACAGACATTAAACAAAAAAATGTCGGTGCATTGGTATTATGCTGCATAAATTTCAGAAGAACTGCGTGTCGTTGACTCAAGAAATGAGAGGGGGGGGGGGGGGGGGGTCTTTAACGCTTCGCCGAGTGGTGCTTGAGAATCGCGTGAACTGCCCGTGCCGCAGAGGACGCGAGCTCGGTCGCTCGGCCACTGTCCAGAGCGATGAGCAAAGATTGTGGAATCACGGCTGACGGAGCGGCGTCTATCGCCTTTTCAATCAAACAGGAGTGCGTCGCGTTGAAGTGTGCAAAGGAATGACACCCTCAAGGACGACGTCTAATTAATGACGTCGAGGACAACGTCCTCGAGGACGACATCAAGGACGACGTCAAAGACGACGTCTACGACGAAACCTAGGATGACCTCTAGGACGACATCAAGGACGACCTCTCGGACAGACATGATAACCCTGGAGAGAGGGGACAAAGCAGTAACGACATGCATGTAACCCCTCGCTCTAGGGTTACCATGTCTATCCTTAACTAGCTCGCCTGCCTACTTGCTTTAACCTCTAGCACGATGTCCTCGAGGGCGACGTCAAATAAAACATTTAGGACGACGTCTAGCACGACCTCTAGGATGACCTCATGGGCGACCTCTAGGACAACGTCAAGGTCGTCAGGTCCTACGAGGAGGGTGCTAACGGGAAAAAGTGTGATTATGTGAGCTGAAATGGCTTACTGCGCACACCTGCTGCGCATTAGGAGGCCAGAGGGTTAGAGAAACTTGGGGCGGCTAGCTAAAGAATGCTGTCGCATTAAAAGGAAAGCGCGTGCGCACTGCGCGGTTCTCGCCAACAGGCACAGCGCGCCGTCAGGGGGTACGGCGATGCAAGTCGGTCGGCGCTCCGGTGTTATCAATGTAACGTCACTTGCGTGACCAAGTTTTTGTGATATCAATCTTTAAACTTTGCTCCCCCTTCCAAGCGCAAAAAAGATGGGGTTATACGTAAAAAAAACCGAGAAAGTTATACTAACCCTGTCTTTGCATATGTGTTATATACGACCAGGTGCACATTATATAAGGGGACTAATTGTCACCATAAGCCCATTAATTAACCACATTCTTGGTAAATACCGCTTTTATTAGTTAAAATAAACCTATGCAATTCCAGTTATAAACTTGCGGATCGTAATTGAAAACCCTAAAATCAGAAAATTTTAGAAAGACCTGGGGCGCGTGGGATGAACGGTGAAGCGCAAAGGCTGCATTCACCCTGGCGTTGGAATCGCAACCGCGAAGCGGGTCCGCTCGTTTTCATCATCAACTACGCGTGAATTTGTACTCCACCTTCAAGCCACCGCGCGTTCGCAAACGCTTTGCGGATGCGGTTGAGTGGCCAGTGTGAATGCGGCGTGAAGTTACCAGTCGCGCAATAGGACCATGGCTGGCCGTGCGAAAACCTGCCCGCGCGGTTTTGCCCGTCTCTTATATCCTCCACGTTTTCCCTTTCTATTTTCTTACCAAGTTGCAAATATAGGTAGTCATCCTCTCATCTTTACGCTTTAAAGTAAACTGCATGACACAGTTAGTGCGAATACGACAATTGGAGCTTTTCCGATTTTAAGTTTAGCACCAAACTTGACATTTTACTTAGAAATTCTAAAATGTTTCATAACAACCTTCCTTGTGTAAAAAAAGAATAGAAAAGTGATCAGAGAGGGAAAATAAATTACGAAGACCTTGCGATCGCGTTTTAGTGCTAACACAGACACACACACGCACGCACACACACACACATGCACGCACGCACGCACGCACGCATATATATACACACTTTTTTATCGCAAATATAAACTACGCGTTGCCCAACGCTCATTTTCCGGCCAAAGGTAGCGCTAGAGGTTTGAACCAGATGCCGAAGTTTCACAACTATACTCCGTATCACTAGTTGTGTGCACTGCAGGCGAAGGCAACGCCAGGCGGAGAGAAAATGCGAACACTATAGGAAGGTGGGACGGGAAAGGAGGGCAGTGGAGGGCGAGGGGAGGAAGCGAGAGCACCAGGAACGTTAGAGATGAGACGAGGTTTATCTCCTCCTCCTCAGCCTTCCTAGTGCTTGCTTTTTCTCCTCTCGCCTGGCGTTGCCTTCGCCTGTGCTGCACGCAACTAGTAACATGGAGTATTACAATTCTTACCCAAAAGTTATGTGATTTTCTGAAAATTTCAAATGCAAAATGGGCTCACTTTTGCCCCTTTTCGGTAACTGGCGCCATAGAGCTCCATGTATTCAAGACCTCTGTCGGCCGCCATTTTTCCCTTGAAAATTTCAGAAAATGACGTATAAACGTTTGAATAAAATAACAGTTCATGTCCACACTTTGGCATTTGGTTCGAACCGCTCGCACTACATTTGGGAGAATAATGAGCGTCCGGAAGGCCTAATTTATTTTTGCAATAAAAAAAAAAATTGTTTTGGTGGGTGGAGGGTGCGGGCCGTGTTGCGAGATTCCTATGAGATATTGTGAAGTCTTAAAAAAGGTAGTGTTTGGTTTGTGTAATCCAATATATTGCTGTTCGGTTATCGTAACTAATATCGTAACTGGACACGCTGAGAAGGTGGTTTACGGCCCTCATTTCCTCCGTCGTCTCGTCTCTGGCGCTCGTCCTTCACTTCACTTATCTTACACTATATATCACCTGTGCATCTACCTGTGCGCCTACTTTTTCGCACAGCGCTCGGAGAGCCAATCGCTGCAATTTCTGGAGGCAGCTCAGCGAATGACGATGCCGAAACATATGTTTAGACCAAAAAACGCAGTCTGAGTTGTGACATTAAGCAATGCAAAACATCGCGCTTGCATTGCTTAATGTCACAACTCAGACTTCGTTTTTTGGTCGAAACATTGGTTTCGGCATCGTCACTCGCTGAGCTGCCCCCGTAAGTTGCGGTGTTAATCTCTCCGAGTGTTTTGCGGGTAAATAGATGCACAGTTTTTTTTTAGAATGTATACATGTTTTTTTTTTTTGTCGACGCACGTAGTTTTGATTATATACTTGCTATTTCTGTTTATTTATTCTTTTTTTTTTGGGGGGGGGGGGGGGGGGGGGGCAGCTTGGGCATAGGGGGAACACCGCCTTTTTACTATATTTCTGGGTTTACCTCGAGGCTGCCATGACTGTTTTTGTTTTTTTTATCTTCGTGTGTCTGTGTGTTGTTGGAAACGTCGCCCCTTGTCTGTGAGTATGTTTCTGGAATTGACTTCTTTCTTACTGCTTTCCTTCTTTCTCTCGATCTCGGACCCAAACCTTCTGCAACATGTATTTCCTGTTTCCTACACTTGAAAAAGAGCAGGCTCTGCTCGAAACATCCAAAATAAAGGCTCTCCTGCTGCTCACAATTTTTTTCTACATAGCGATAAACAGGTAAACATACAATAAAAAAAAACAAAAAAAAAAAACGACGCTATGCGCGATGACAATCTTTCGTACTCTAGTTAGAGGTTAAGAAAAATGCGATATAAGTGTAGTAAACGTCTTCTTGCACCATCTCTGCCCCCTTTGATTTTTACAATCGAACGAATGTCTGATTTACAAGGATAGATGAAGCAGGTAGCATAGGCCACCTGCATCATCTATAGCTCGCTGTCGTTTTGTACACATACTCGTTAACGTGGTATTCGCAACCTTTCAACTAAGTTTAGCGCACTCTACCCACGTGCTTCAAAGCACGCGGATACATTGTTGACACTGCGCATGAGCACGAACGCGTTTGCCGAAAGTGCGGAGCGTTGCGCCATCGCCTTGGGGTGTGACGTCCGGACCACGAGTCGATGTGTGCACGTACTCTGCACGTCCCGGATGGCCTGTAGCCTGGGGAAGCGGGTGACGCCGTCGCAGTGGGCCTCGTTGTCGTCCTGGTCCACGTTGTACGCGGCCACGCACACCCCGTGCAACAGTTCCATGGCACGGTTCACCTGTGCGGCAGGCGGCAAGCGGACAAGACGTCGACTCGACAAACGACGGCATCGGAGGTCCGCGCTTCCGGAAAGTTAAAGCAACGCTACATACTAGATCGTGGGTTCTCAGACCGGCCCCCCATGGGCGAGGAGATCGAACAAATAGCTAGTTTTCCACAGAGCTTGGTGTTTACTCAGCACAAGGCCCGTGTGGAGTGGATTCTTTAAGTCATCGTTCTCGATCGAGTGCGGGGTGCAGGTGCGGGCCACGAGTGCCGCGTCAGCGTTCGGCTGGAGCTCGTGCTGAGTTGCTGCTTCACCGATTGAACACGTGCCCCAGTAGAGAACTGACGCAGCGTTTCGGCTACGTCGGCCAAGCGGTGCGTTAAAACGTAAGGAAATGATTCACGATGGTTGTTGTTGTTCCCATCGGCTTCGTTCTCAACTTAAGGCGCGTTCACACACTCAAAACCGAGTAGGAGTGGCTGAGACAAGGCTGGTTTTTAAGCCTCTTGCGACGGCTGAGGACCTGCTCTGCAGCAGCGCATCCGGTCCAACACCGTCGCAAGAGGCTTAAAAACCGGTCTTGTCTTTCTCGGTCCTACTTGGTCGCAAGTGTGCGACAGGCCTTTAGCCTTAGAGGTCGGTTGCAGCTCCCACCCAATAGTCGCCGACAGCTTAAGAAGCGCATGCAGGGCGTGGAAAATTGCGAGCACATTATGATCACTCTGCAGTCAAGAAGGTTACGGTATTCACCGATAAAAAACACTGAGGAACGAATTCCTATGCAGGGCGCTTGATTATAATAAGCCCCGTCATGCGTTTGTAAACTTGTCAGACTCAGTCACTATATATTGCAGTCCATTCTCTCAATCGTGCGTGCTTACCTCTAAGCACGGTACCTCTAAGGTAACGTGCTTTTCCACTTTAAACAGCATTTACAGCATATCTGAGCCATGCATTTATGCCCAGCTATAATCAAAATACTTCCTGTATAGTGTGCGAAATAATGTTCACACTACATTTCTTTTTTTCTTCTTTTTTTTTTTTGCAACAACGCTAAGAAGATAAGGAGAAGTTTGGGAAGAGTTTGTAAGATGTAGTACGTATGTTGATTTGAGGCAGATGGGCGCCCCCCGACATTCAAAAGTTTGAGAACTCCTGGTGGAAATCAACCAAGAATTACATTAACGTCCTTCTTATTCGATTGGCGTCACTTACCGTAGTACCCGCTGCTGCCAGCACGCGATAGAAAAAAAAAAAAAACACACAAAAAAAAAATGAAGAAATAGCGTGAGCAAAAGTGACGCTACTGTAACGATGAACGCCGAGAGCCTGAGCCGACAGACGCTACATCACCTGCGCAAGCGCAGAGGAAGGCGAATTGTAGTGCAAGCGGATCTGTCAGTGGAAAATTCCATCGAGACAGACCCTTTTCTGACATATCGTGGAAGCCATTGGTCCCGCTCCTTTCTGCGCCACGGCGACTCTGCATGAAAACCTTCTGCGGGTCTAACCAATAGCTTACTATAGCGGGCTTACGACAGTTACCGACGAAGGGCGGAGACCTTTTGTTTAGGTTCCCGAAATAGTTTCGAGCGTATGAACTTGATATCGTTAATAGGATTAAACTTTCGCACCCCTTCTTCGTAACCGAGGCTATATTGTCCAGTAAAGCCTTAGCGTTCTGCAATGCGTGTATCGCTTACGTGTTGCGATAATCGACTAAACGTTTTAATACTATGATTTATTCCCACTTCCAATAAATGGTGGGAAGCTGGAAAAAAGCCGAGATAAACGGCTTGGCGAGATCTCGGCCATCATATGTTTCCCAGCAGCAGCGCAGCAAAGGTAATGGGAAGTGCACATACAAAACTAATCACTCAAATCACGCAAAAACGAAGAAAAAATAAATAAAAAGTAAGTAACAAGCATCCGCACTACACTTCGTTAAGGGTTATTAAGTCCAGACGTAGTCAACGCTACGAGCAAATGGTACTCCTCCACCAGCGCCAAAAGCGCAATTCACAAGGTTTTCTCTGTACATGATTGGTCCAGCAATGATAGAACACGTAAATAAACATGACCAACACCATGCGCACCCTTCCACCACGTGACTGAAAGCGAACGCCGCCGTGAGTAGAGAAAGCTGAAAACCACGTGACACAGGGCCGACATTCAATTGGATGAGCCAGCGCACGCACTATTTGGTGCGCCTTGACGCTGCCCGATCGGTCCGATCAGCACGTAGTGCCGGCTGCGTCTGGTCTTAAGGCGAAACGATCTATACAAACAATCGACGCAATGCGGTTCAATTATCGAAGCATTTGGTTTTAAGCGAAAATGCGCGCATAACGTTCTTGACCCCCGAAGATTTATGGTGTCCATTCAAATATCATGATAATGCAAAGAGTTTAGAAGTCTTGAGATTTGATAAACCAACATCTTTTTACTGGGGTTCAATGGAAACTTCACTAGTTGCATAGCTATAGAAGAACACGCGGCCCTGACGTTACACAGCTGCGCTGGCGCTGTCGACGGCACTGCGCATGCGCAGACGCTTCACTTCACGCGAATTCGGTTTCTGCGCACGCGCAGGGCCTACACCAGATGGGCAAACGACCAGCTTGTTTGTAAACAGCGTGTCGGTCTATAGTCGGGGTTCCTAGTTTCGTAAGTTACGAGATGTCGCTGTAGACTACCCAGTCCCATCAGAGCCTTCATAAGTTCGAATATTACATTGCTGTTCTGTTTTATGGCTTATGAATAGCCTGCCATTGTAAAGGCTACGCATTTGAGTGCATTATAACTTTTAAACGGGTTTTCTGTACAAGACAGATACGGTGCATTTGCCATAGACCCCTTTTCAAATGTCCATCGAGCAACATTGGCGGTCGCCATTACTTGGGCACGAAGCACGTGATTGGACTTTTAAAACGGGTCTATTATGCGCAGCACATTCTTCTGAATTAGGTACACTTTCTTGAGGTTCGTCACCGTGGTTGGTACCCGGACTGACGGAAAATTATTTCAGCAAGAATGAAATAATGACTTAGACGGTATACTTGTTATTGAGGTAGGAAGTATATATATATGTATATATCGATGCGCGTATACCAGTTCTACAGTTTTTGCGATTTTTGTTTTTATTTCATGACTTAATGAGATCGGTATAGGACATGTTGTGAGAAACCACAACTTCCAGTGTCTTGAAACTATGAACTAGTACAATATTAACTGAATTTAAAGATGTAGTAATTATTAAACGAACATTATTATTTTTGGTAGTGAAATTGAAGCGTTGGTTTTGCTCGTGTTTATTCTTAAAGTGTTTCTCTCCATCTAACGTCACCAGCAGAAACAAGTGTTGTATCTTAAGCTCATGATATACGTTTGGTTTTTTTATGAATATTTACGGTTTTATTTTAATAGACATTAAAACGAAATCGACATAAAATGCTTACTTTTGGTACACCAGATGATATAGGATTTATTGTTTGAATAAAAACGATTGCAGCACACATTCTGCCTCCGACTTCCTAGATAAGGTTTCAGTAGGTATAAGCCACACCATAGAGTTCTAGTTTCTGTAGCAAAATGTGTGGTTTATGTATGTACGAGTTTTTGTAACATACATGAAAATTGCTAAGACGCTCAGATCACTTTAATATTTTCTAGATTATGGAAAATATATTTTTACATGTGGTGCAAGTCCTGCTGAACGATGTTTTTGAAATCCAAACTTTGACCTTATAAGGAGTTGGTGCGTATCGAAAACATTTTGACAGTTTCCCGTGAATAAATTTTTCTCAGGTTAACCGGCGTGCATTACGCGATCGAATATCCAGCCAAACGGACACATTGTGATGCACTTGCCTTTTCCTTAATTGCGAACTCGCTGTCGTAGGAGATCCAGTTACGCGCTTTGTGTCGGGACGTTGATAACACTGTGCTGTCTTCCTGGGGAACGAGCCACGCGTTTCCGCTGCACATCTGCGGCCATGGGGACACAGGTAAGACGGCCAGACTTAACGCTCGAAATGGAAAGGGTACAACAATCAGGGCACATTTTGACGCTGAATTTCCGCCAATTGCGCCGGTAGCGGGAGTGCCCATTACCTGCCCAGGTAGCACGCCAGAGGAATGCCCAACTTGGGCAGAGGTCTGGCAAACATAAGGGCCCAACTTTGGCGCAGTTAGATTTTTGCACCATGGCACTCATCAGTGCCAAAGTACGGTGCCTAACTATAGCCTTAGTTGGGCGATCCTAGGGCATGCCAAATTTTGGCTCTTCTCTGGTACGCCAGAGGAGTGCCAAAGTTGGTGCCATACTTGAGCCATAACTGCCATAGTAAATCCTAATCTGGGAATGCGAGGCATGCCAAGGTTTGGCGTTTCTCTGGTCCGCCAGAGGAGCGCCAAAGTTGGTGCCATACTTCAGCCATAACTGCCAGAGCAATGCCTAATTTCGGTATTTGGGACGTGCCAAGATTTGGCGTTTCTCTGGTCCGCCAGAGGAGCGCCAAAGTTGGTGCTATACTTCAGCCATAGCTGCCAGAGTAACGCCTAATTTCGGTATTTGGGACGTGCCAACGTTTGGCTTTTCTCGGGTCCGCCAGAGGAGCGCCAAAGTTGGTGCCAGACTTGAGCCATAACTGCCAGAGCAGCGCCTAACTTCGGTATTTGGGACGTGCCAAGGTTTGGCGTTTCTCTGGTCCGCCAGAGGAGCGCCAAAGTTGGTGCCATACTTCAGCCATAGCTGCCAGAGTAACGCCTAATTTCGGTATTTGGGACGTGCCAAAGTTTGGCTTTTCTCGGGTCCGCCAGAGGAGCACCAAAGTTGGTGCCAAACTTCAGCCATAGCTGCCAGAGTAACGCCTAATTTCGGTATTTGGGACGTGCCAAAGTTTGGTTTTTCTCGGGTCCGCCAGAGGAGCGCCAAAGTTGGTGCCATACTTCAGCCATAGCTGCCAGAGCAACGCCTAATTTCGGTATTTGGGACGTGCCAAGGTTTGGCGTTTCTCTGGTCCGCCAGAGGAGCGCCAAAGTAAGTGCCAGACTTGAGCCATAACTGCCGCAGTAAATCTTAATTTGTCGATTCGGGGCATGCCGAAGTTTGACTTTTCTCTGGCTACCCACTGAAGTGCCAAATAAGTGCCAAAAGTGACAAACAAAGCCGAGAGGCCAGCCCAAGTTTCGAATATCTCTGGTGTGTCACAGAAGTGCTCTTTCACGCGTCCCAGAAGAGAAATAAATTAAACAAGCGTTGGAAACACGATGGTAAGATGTCATCACCTCCGTTCCCAAGCAGCACGGCAATACTTTGCAGTATCGTGCCAGTGCCGGCCGAAAGTCGGTTCCAATATCGCTCAACTGTCCAGTTTTGTACCACCGTTTGATACCCGGCGGGTATTGCCGTACAGCTGTTTCGCCCCGACCTAGCGTTCGCGCAATATTGTGCGAAAACTCTACGATGCGTCTGCTTCGTATTGGCCGAACGTCGTGCAAGTATATGTACGTTGCATGTCATTTGTTGCATATCCAATCACGTATACGGAGAAACAAATTTTTTTCGATCGCTCCCAGAAGTTTATTAAACAACTATCATTGCACACAGTGTATTCTCAACATATTTACAGAGGTCACACTTCTCTGTAAAACGAAAAGCAAATTATAAAATACAATTAACACTGTCCTCATGCCAAGCAAAACTCATCACATAAAAACCGCGGAGATTGAGAGGAAAGCAGGACGACTATCAGAATCATGCTTGCAGTGCACTTACTAATAAAAGAGCGATATCCTGTAATCCTTGATAGATGCATAATCCAACTCAGGCACCCCACAAACACAATCGAGGATTCGAGGACTGACGTCTCGTCGTCGGCGAAGAGCAGTTTTTGTCGAAGCGTGTCCAACAAACACATCACAAGTATTCCACGAACTCCGGTGCAAAAAAATGGCTGTTACCGAAAAATTGGCATGGACGTATTCCGACCGTTTACGACGAAAAAACACAGTCGCGTCTGCAGCGCACGAAAGCAACAGAACACTGAAGAGCAGTTCGAAAACCGGACCTACGTGGCCCGCTTGTTTCTATAACTAGGCAAACGGCGAAAACGACAGCCCCAGAGATCCCATCAGCGTGACAGAGAAAGTCACGTGAAAAATTTTCGTCCAAACGTTTTTGTCCTACGCGTCCTACGTAGAGAGGTCACGCTGGGTCACGCGTTTCGCTTCACCCTTTTGATTTGCTACAAACGGGACGTTCTGCAGAAAAGAACCTTCTCTCCCGAAGCTGGAGACGGGGAGGGAAAGGGCCAGCGTTGGGTGGAAAGGGTGTCTAGAGAAGGGGATTAGCCTCGGGGCGAGGCCATCCTCTCGAGAGGGAGTGGGGACGGAACATTGCCGTTGGGGTTCCGGCTACCAGGTGGAAGATAAGCTCGTCAAACGGCGACCTCGGATGCGAGGACGGGCACGTCAGAGAATTTGAAAATAGCTGCTTGATTAGCCGGACGACCCAGTGCGGTCTACTGGCTCTAGAAGGTGACTCGGATGAAGAAAACTCGTTTTGCTCCAAAACTCTAAAAGCATTCTGGAACGTGAACTCTTGCCACAAATAAAAATAACACATACATGAAAAACTACGAAGGCACCTAAGCTTTCTCCTATGATGTGAAAATGCGCGAGCATTACATGCAGAGTTATGTTGGCGCAACTTGCAATAAAGAAAAAAAAAAGTTATGTCGGCGCAACTAGGCGCAACGAATAGCGCGCTAGTTTCACGATCAAGAGAGCCTAGCTTCGAAACCGGGCAGGGGATGATTTTTTCTCGTGTTCTTTCTTTATTTCGTTTGTTTTTTTTTTGTTCGGTCACGTGACAATAAAAATCACATGAACAGAATTTTTTTTTGGCCACGTCGCCAGAGATTTTTTTTATTACTATTACTTCTCCTTTTCTTCTGTCTTTTTTTTTTCTCTTTTTTTCGGTTTACGCTCCCTTTTGCAAAACTCTTTGCACCTATTTCGCGTTACATTAGCGTTAGCCAAATCATTTTATTTATGGCAGGAAATTCTGCCGCACGTATCTTATGTTACTATTACCAACCCTGGCTTACAATACGCATAGAGAATTTCGTCCGGCAACCAGTTTGGGAATGACGAGGCCAAATTTGTATTATAATTTTTTCGAGGTATAAGCATAATTTCGGCCTCGTTATCCGTCGGTCTCTATGATTGGCTCTTCAAGTACATTTTGGGAAGGCAGACGACTGGCATTTTTAGTGTGCACGTGTGTCGACCAGAGTGAACATTGCTGAAGCGCCTCCAGTGTGATTTTGGCCGTAAATAACTGGAGGCCCCGGGCAAACCCACCCAATGTAGAAAAGTATCTACCTTTCTCGTTTCATAGAGAGCTATGAAAGGGACGAATCCCAGCCGAGTCAAACTAGAGGCTTGCAAACGCAATCGTGTTGACAATAGCTCCAAGGAGTTTGTATGACTCTCTCTGGCAGTGTGCAGAGGGTAAAGGCACGGAGGTAATATATGCTTTCGCCTAGTCACCTCGCAAACGGTTGGGTATTGGCTGCAGAGATCCATTTCGCTTTGTTTTATTACCGGGATTATAGCTTGATTTCTGTGTTCCTAATTTCACAGACAGAACGAAATCGCTTTTCTCGTATGGCGTCACGGCGGTGAGACAGAAATCAGTGTACCGGAATTCGACGCTTGTGCTCGTTCTATAGCGCTTCTAAAAACCGTGTGATCATGGCTGTCCAATTAACGTCAACAATGCATAAACTGCAGTTACTTGTACTCGTATTGCATCGTGAGGGAACGACTATGACTGGGTAAACAGGAATAGGGAGAATGGGTGCGTGTGATTTGAAGTTCGAATCAACAAATCAAGCTTCAACGAATGCGCTAGTATTGCATTCACTGAACCAGCTATATGAGTTTTCAGACGGTATATACCTTCCAAGTATGCGATTCGTGTTCTGCCAGTGGTGCCTCAGCTAAATTAAAAAAGCAAAATCCACGTTAAAAAAAAAAAAAAGATGTTTACGGTGACTCGAGCCGCTCCCGCGCCGAATCATGTTTCACGTAAGCGTAATCTTGGGGTCGATGCACGACGAGTTGTCTTCAGTCATAAAAATAGTTTGATTACGATTATTGGCAGCGCTAAGAATTTGAAAGCCAAGCAGTGAAGACAACGGTGTTCTTAGAAATATTATATACATTTTATTGTACACTGTTTGACTACGCTGCCGTCGTTATGTTCTTGAATTATTGGCTAGCTTGTGGCGGACAGGGAAGTCTTTCAGGACCATATGATAGGACCTACACTAAACCTGCCGCACTTCAAAAAATGTTAGTCCAATGCATACCAGCTTGTTCAAGGCGGACGGAGCGTTGCGCATCCAACAAAGCGCATACGGTCGCTGCCCGCGGCGTTTTTTTTTTTTTTTTTTTTTTTTTTTTTTGAGGAGCGAAATAATTTTTAGTCAAGCAGCAGGCCCCCTCTTCGGCGGGTTAAGCCGGATTAACGGAGGCGTCTCCTAATCCATTCTCCATGTTGTCCCCTCGGGGGAGGGCGGTAAACAGGGGGGGGGGGGGGGGGGGGGGGGGGAGGGCGGTGAAGGAAGGAAAGGAGGGCAGGAGAGGAGGAAACGCAGAAAAAGTGGAAAGCGCGAACTGTACGGCGGCCTTTAAAGCGGCTGTCGCGCTCGCTGACAGCCACACGAAGACACAAAAGCAGGTGGGGAGGCTTTAAAAAAGGCGAGGTCGAAGGGGAATCAACAACGCATAAAAGGAAAGCCAGCCACTTTCTGTGGCTCCTCGCGCCCCGCTTGTCGGCTTTGGCGAAACAACCTCCCTCTCTCTTTTCACAATTTTTTTCTTCTATCACCTTTTATCCCCTTCCCCTCCCCCAATCCAACGATGACCGTTCGGCCCATGGCTGTAACTCCAACGATGTTTTTTCCTCTTTTGCAAGACTTCTCTCTCTCTCTGCCGGTGACCTTGTCGCCTTGCCTAGTCTGTCAGCGTTCAGCTTCCATTGAGGGCCTCAGAAAGATAATCTCCTTTCTTGAAAGCGAAATGGACGGGGTGGTTATGTTTTTCGGGCTTGTCGCCATCCGATAAGCCTCATTATTTCTGTCAGACATGTACAAATTACTCAAAAAAGGTATTTAAGTTAAGTTAGTGAGTATCGGCGCCAAAAGTAATTGGAGTAGAGTAGAAATTACGCATTCGTAATAGTAATTGAGTAAACTACTAACTACTGTAAAAAGTAGCGAGTTACTTTGAAGTTACTTTCGAAGTTACTTTTTTATATATTTGTGGTAGCAAAATGAACAGCAGTTTTGATCAATGAAAAACCCTGCGAGCCTAAAATAAATGCAGTCTATTTATGGCTTGCGTTTTCGCCAAAATAGTTTACTCGCTCGCAGAAGCAATTGACTTTCAAAGTTCTTGATAGGAGAGTTTTCCCCTTTTCCTTTTAAAGACGTCCCCAGCCCAGCTAAATAGACGTTCTGCCGACGGGCTGCTGGAACGGCAGCGTTGAATTTGTGAAACAGGCCGTGCGGGGTCGGGTAAGCGAGTGTCGGCATCTTAGGAGTCCATGACGAAACTTGTGAGGTTTGCCTCGGGTAGAGAGTCTTTAATAACAAACTTTCCTCCTTTCTTTTTTCTTTGTCAAGTTTAGATTGTTATGACCGGCCCCTCTTCATTCCGACGTCGTTCTGAGAGTAAGCTGGGCGAGTGCACCAGACCGTCAAGGGTTCAAGTCTCGCGCCACGATGATGAGATCATCCGGACGACTGCGCGTCACGTCGTAGTGCTAGTGCTACGCTACTGAAAAAAAAAATTGGGTCCAACAAAAGGATCTCCCAAGGGTAACTCGCAATCCTCGCCGGTGACTACAACATTCTGACTCGCCTGAATCATTTTTAACAAAGAGGAGGTCTCCCAGGTATGGATGGTCAAAAGGACGCGAAGGATTACGTGAACAAGCATCGTCGCTCGTATACAGTTGCAGCTGTAAGCGGGAACGTGCTCCTATGAACGGATTATCCGTACCAGGGTTTGTGCGCGGGAGAGTCCGGCTTTGCAAAGGCGTATGCGCTGACGACAAGGCGCCCAGCTGCGAGGTCATTCCAGTGGCGCCTCCCGTGGAACCTACCGCTTGAGTCAGAACTCACTAAAGACAGACAGCACGAAAACAACAATTCTCAGAGTGTCCTCGTCTTTCACGGTTGCAGCTGGAAAAGCAGCGCTTGCGTGCATTACCGGATTAGGTCAATACCCGACCAAGGCTTGTTCAGCAAGCATCTCTTCCTGCGTTCGTGCGTGCCGGTGTTATGTTTTGGCTGCTCGTCGCCACCTTGGCCCAAGGACGCCTTCCCTAACAAGGGGGCCCCTTGTTCGAGAATGCCACTTCATCTGCCGGCGTCTTATTCATTTCTGCGCTCAAACTTTCGTGATGGGCAAAATTAGCATTATATAATTTCGAAAGTAGTTAGTAATTTGAGTAGAAGTTACCTGAAAAAAGTAGTTAAATTAAACTACTAATTACCCAAATCAAGTTGTAATTGAAAGTTACCGAGTTACTCGAAAAAGTAGTTAAACTAATGTAGTTTGAGTAGAGTAGTTGAACTACGTCCAAGTCTGAATTTTCTGTCCCCACTCGCTCGCAGTGGCCTCCCATGGCTGTCGTACCGGTAAATTTAGGAGCGCAAAAATACTCCAGAAGCCGGGCGAAGACATGATAAATGTAATAACAAAAACGGCTTGACATCACAAAAATAACAATTTACTTAAACGTTTCGCCTTCCGTGCGGGAGGCATCTTCAGTAGAGCGCAGAGCGAGTTAGAGTCGCAGAAAAAAGTTCGGCTATTTAGGCATAAAGTTTGTGTACACGTCCGGCAGGGGGCCACGGTTCTTGTTTACCAGCGATGAATCACTTCCGCGTTTGTCGTTCTGGATGAACCAAGATTCCAGCAGCTTCCTCAGTCCGCACCTTTTATCCCTCGCCTTGTCAAAGTCAAATTGGTGTCCTGACGTCCAGGCATGGTCGACGAGTTCGGACTTGAAGCGGGCGGCGTTCGTGGAATTGGCGACATCCTGTGCGTGTTCTTTTAGTCTTGTTTTTCTTTTTCGTTCCGTCTCTCCAATGTAGGAAGCGTCACATTCCTTGCACTGCACCTGGTAGATCACGACCCTTTCTGCCTCTGGCGGGGTCGGGTCTTTTGGCTTGGAGATAACATTGGCAATTGTTCTGTAGGGTTTGTATACAGTTCGTACCCCAACGGCCTAAGGGCGCGTCCCAATGCCTCCGAAACCCCCTTAGCGTACGGGATGCACACGACGTCACGTGTTCGTTCGGCTCAATCCGGGCGCCGGCGGGACATTTGTTTCTTAACGTGATTGATAAACCGGTCGGGGTAGTTACGTTTCTTCAAAGCCTCCCGCACATGGCTAAGTTCTTGATCGCTAAGTGTTGAGTTAGATGGGACTGTTTCTGAACGATGAAGGCAACGATCTTACAACTGAGCTTTTGTGTTGAGTAGGGTGATGAGAGTGGTAGTCAAGAAAGTTTTGTCTTTCACATGGTTTACCATATACGGATGTCTCCATCTTAAAGAAAGATTCACTAGTTCTATGGACACGTACATAAAAAAACGGCAAGGTACTATCGGTTTCATGTTCGCAGGTGAACTGAATTGAGGGGTGGACACTATTCAAATTGCGGTGAAAATCGGTTACGTTCTCTCTGTTAACTATTACAAAAGTGTCATCGACATAGCGACGGTAGAACTTCACGGGGAAATCAATGCCAGACATTACCTTTTCCTCAACATATATATTCCATGACGAGATTCGAGACGGTTACGGAAACTGGACTCCCCATAGGGCATCCGCTGACCTGATGAAATATGTCCCCATTAAAACAAAAATTACACTGGTTGAGACAAAAACGCAAAAGGAGTATAACGTCTTCAACAAGGAGGGTTGTGCGAGTGGACAACGACTGGTCTGCCAACAACCGGTCACGGGCGACATCAACCGCCAGGGTGTTGGGGACATTCGTAAATAATGAAATCACATCAACGGATACCATAGCCTCGTGCGGTAGCAGGGTCTGAGCGCGTATGAGTTCAACAAAGTCACGGGAATTCCGGACGCTAAACTCATTGTTTCCCGTAAGAGGGCTCAGAATCATAACCAGATATTTGGAAAGGCTGTAAGTGGATGAACCAATAACATATACAATCGGGCGTACGGGGCAACCCGGTTTGTGAATTTTGGGGAGTCCATACATCTTGGGTGTCGCGGCGTCAAGGGAGAAGAGACGACGGTATAGGTCGTCACTGATGCGTCCTTTCTTTTTCAGCTCTCGAAGGTGGTCAACTAACTCTCCTTCGGACTCAGCAGCGGGGATCTCTTGATAGCCTCACGGAATAGCGACTGTCATTTATAACTTCATACATCTTCTTCATGTAGTCATCCCTATCAAGCACAACGGTTCCTTTTCCTTTGTCGGCCTTTCAAATCATGATGGAGCTGTCTGACTTCAACTCATTAAGAGCAATGCGTTCTTGTTGATCTAAATTTGACCCGGCCGGTTTCACATTATTCGAAACACTGACAACGCGGCTTCTCGCGAGATTTACCCCTGTGACATCGTGCACATGTCTGAATTTCTCTTCAATTTCAATTATGAAGTCAGGTTTTGGAACGTACCGTGGAGCAAGGGCATAGTCCAGTCCTTTGGATAGCAGAAATTGCAAGCCAGGGTTGGTAATAGTAACATAAAATACGTACGGCAGAACTCCCTGCCATAAATAAAATGATTTGGCTAACGCCAATTTAACGCGAAATAGGTGCAAAGAGTTTTGCGATAGGAAGCGTAAACCGAAAAAAAGGAAAAAAAAAAAGAAAGAAAGACTGAAGGAAAGGAGAAATAAAAAAAAATCTGGTGACGTGGCCAAAAAAAAAATTCTGTTCATGTGATTTTTCTTGTTACGTGACCAAACAAAAAAAATAAAAAAATAAACGAAATAAAAAAAAGAACACGAGAAAAAAAACCAGCCCGGTTTCGAAGCTAGGCCCGCTTGATCGTGAAACTAGCGCGCTGTCCGTTGCGCCAACATAACTTTTTTTTTTCTTTCTTTATTGCAAGTTGCGCCAACATAACTCCGCCTGTAATGCTCACGCATTCTCCCATCATAGGAGAAAGCTTAGTTGCCTTCGTAGTTTTTCATGCATGTGTTATTTTTATTTGTGGCAAGAGTTCACGTCCAGAATGCTTTTAGAGTTTTCGAGCAAAACGAGTTTTCTTCGTGCGAGTCACCTTCTAGAACCAGTAGACCGCACTGGGTCGTCCGGCTAATCAAGCAGCTTTTTTCAAATTCTCTAAAGTGCCCGTCCTCGGATCTGAGGTCGCCGTTTGACAAGCTTAACTTTTTTCCACCTTTTAGCCGGAACCCCCACCGCAGCTTTGTTCCGTCCCCACTCCCTCTCGAGAAGATGGCTCGCCCCGAGGCTAATCCCATTCTCTTGACGCTCTTTCCACCCAACGATGGCCCTTTCCCTCCCCGTCCCCTAGCTTCGGGAGAGAAGGTTCTTCTCTGTAGAACGTCCCGTTTGTACAGCGGCCTTTAAAGTTCAGATTGTCCTGTCTGTATCGTCCCTTTTTTGTCTCCACTTTTTAATGTTGAAAAAGTATCAACACGGTAAAATAGTACAATTTCCGGGATTTTATTTTCATTCCCAAGTGTGCTGCGGGAGCCGCGCCACGGAGCCCCGGTCGTTTCCGCTCTTTGTTATCGCTAGGATTTGACAGTGCTCAATCACAATGCAAGACACGCACAGAGCCACGCTCGCTTTTGCAATGCGCCGCGTAATAATGATATCTCTTGTGGAAACGTGCGTACATCCGTCTTGCGCAGTGTTAGCTCAATGGCAGCACTTTCTGTAAAGGCGGATTCACACCGGGGATGTAAGCAGTCGAGCGATCCAACTAAATCGCATCGCAAAAAAAAAAATAAAATAAAAGTAATTAGTTGGTCAATTTGGCGTGCGCGATGAGCGAGTCCAACGCCTTCGTTGGCGATTCGCTTCTCAAAAACTCTCGCTCCGAACGCCGTTGGTTGGCTCGGCCTCTCCGCGACTAGAGTGCATCGTAAAAAGTCGGGTCAGCAAGCGACTGCTCAAAACCCGTCACGTTTTGCCCGCGATGGTCGCTTTTGCGATGAAAGTTATGGCGCGACTAGATCGCATCGCCGGTGTGAACGCGCCATAATGTCGAACCAGTCTCACGGCGCGCCCCGATATTGGCTTGTGTACCTACGCGCGAGTGCAACCTCTGGCACAATTTATTTGCGTTTGCAAAGCCTGCTCCAGCCGCGTCAAAACATTCAGCCAACCTTTGGACTGCAGAAATCAAGAGACACCAAAAATAGGATAAAGTTGCCAGCCGAATAAAACTTGATTTCTATTTAATTAAGATGAAGACCACCCGCGTACATCAAATATTTCATCAGCCGAACTCCAAGGCAGTAAGCCTAGTTCTGGCACTTGTTTGGCAACTTTGGCCCGCAGCTGCCAGATCACAGCCAAACTATCGGGAAGCGAAGCCTAACTTGGGCTCTCGTTTGGCGACTTGGGCCCAAAGATGCCAGATCTCAACCGAACTACAAGGTAGTAAGCCTAACTCTGGCACATTTGTGACGATTTTGGCCCGAGTGTGCCAAGTGACAGCCGAACTGTCAAAAAGTGAAGCCTAACTTTGGCATAAGTTTGGCGATTTTGGCCCGAAAATGCCAAAGCTCTGCCGAACTACAAGGTAGTAAGCCTAACTCTGGCACATCTCTGGCGATTTTGGCCCGAATGTGCCAGGTGACAGCCGAACTGCCAAAAAGTGAAGCCTAACTTTGGCATTAGTTCGGCGATTTTGGCCCAAAAATGCCAAAGCTCTGCCGAACTACAAGGTAGTAAGCCTAACTCTGGCAAATCTGTGGCGATTTTGGCCCGAATGTGCCAGGTGATAGCCGAACTATCGAAAAGTGAAGCCTAACTTTGGCATTAGTTTGGCGATTTTGGCCCAAAAATGCCAAAGATCTGCCGAACTACCGGGCAGTAAGCCTAAATCTGGCATTTTTTAGGCGATTTGGGCCCGAAGATGCCAGACGACAGCCGAACTACCCGGCGGCGAAGCCTAAGTTTGGCACTTGTTTGGCGAATTAGGGCCAAGATACCCAGACTGTTGCCAAGGGAGGTCAGGTTTGGCACTACTTTGGCTTCTTCGGGCTTTTTAATGCCCTAAACTGCCAGACGCAAGCCAAGTTTTGGCCCAGAACTCGGTGCTGCCTGGGTGTCGGTTACCTCCCGTTAAAAGACTCGCTTAACGGTCTTATTTTATTTTTCAAGGAGGAGGAGAAAGGACAAAATACGAAAGGTTGGTTACTTCGTGCTGGTGCAGAGAAATTAGCTTGTTCATTCTCGTTGTTTCTCACAAAGTACGTTACCTTTTTACTGAAGGCTTGGACTGTGTGCTACGTGATTTTTAGGTTCTCGTAATACAGGGATGGCCAGATACACATAATCCAGTTAATTAACGCTACGGAGCAAAATCAAAAGGGCTTCGAAAGCCATTATAGCAAATGCCACGTGACCTTGTACAGCTTAGCACGCAGCGGTGTATTTCCCCTGATTATCTGTGATCCGTTACCCTACGTTACATTTTAGCTAAAACTCCTCCTGCAGATTCCCAAGACGGATACCAATTAAGTATAGTAAAAAGAAATCACTGAGTTAGTCAGAGCTGGAAGGAATAACCCGAGATGAAACCTTATGGAATGATCATTTTCGCTGAATACGCTTTTCCACTAAGCTAATGCCCGTGCCACACGGGCAACTCGAATGCCATTTACAACGGATGACATTCGCGTGATCGACGAATCGGCTCGCGATCTGTCGCGCGTGGAACGCCCCACGCTCGGAGTGTCGCGCGCTGATTGGCCGATCGTTCAAGTGTCATTCGTTGTAAATGGCATTCGAGTTGCCCGTGTGACTCTGAGCTAGCAACTAAGGCTTGTAAGCGAGTTTCTTACACGAGGTTTTGTTAAATCTTTGGGCGAAACGTCAGTTGTTACACTGAGGCTTCTATAAGTCTTATAAAAACGTCTACTACACTAAGGCTTCCAGAAGGTCTGTCGTCAAGAAGCAGTGCCTGTCATACTCATCTGCGTTAACCTAGAGCTCGTGGTTTTGCTTCCCGCTACCGGAATCTTTTATTTTTTTTTTTACATTTTTTTAATTTTTAGATTTCTTCACGCGTATGCTTATTCACCTGCGGACCACACCGGCATATCCGCCGAAGAACCACTCACATCCCCGTAGTTGATCCAGTGACGTCCCGTGCACCAACTGCCAGCGGTGGGTCGTGCGTTCTCGGTCAGGTCGAATGACAGTGTGACCAGGCTGAGCGAGAAGCACATCTTGGAGGTGCTGCTGAGGTCATCTTCCTCTCTGACCATCTCCATCCAGAACAGCGCCGTTTTCTAAAAAGAGGAAAAGAACGCTCAAGAGTATTTCACATGACCCTGATACAGTCAAGCACTTCGGTTTGCTAGCAGGCGCGTTTGCCCGTAGAAGTAAAGGGCACTGGGCAGACGCAGAAACTATTTTTAGACAGGTGTAGCATATACACGTGCTACGTTGCGCAACCGACGCCACAGCCATGACCTTAGCTTGACGGCGAAACCGAGTGAGTCGCTGCTGAGCGCGTGCGGCGAGCTCTCATGATGACTCCACGATGTGCATTTCGCACCATAAGATTTTAGGTCTTGGCAATCTTGATTCAAACTGTGAACGACGAGCATTCGCCGTGAACGATGAGTTCGAGTATGGCGTCGTGCAACGAATACCATCACCTATGCACGTCCCGCTCATGACGCCCCTTCTTCTGGATTCGCGACTCCGGTTGTACTGTTTCCTCTTTACAAATGCATGTTCAGAACAAAATGGTCAACCAAGTTAGCCTTTATTGTTGCATTGTTTGCCAAATGTTCACATATTCATTGGAAGCAACTTTACAGCTTCTGCAACTTGTGGAATTCGCAGTTGCCATACGCCCTGCGAGTTTGCTCGTTCTTCTAAGATTTGTGGCAGTTCTAAGGTTTCTAATCAATCTCTTGGCCGAGTTTCAGCTTTACGTGGTAGTGTCGTACTCACAATGGGGAGGCTGGGAAGCGGTTCACCTTCTCCTACGTAGATTGACGGGTACACTAGCTTGCAGAACTGTTCTTCTTCGTGATAGTGGGTTTCCAGCACAAAGATGTCCACCAGCCTGCACAGAGAAAGACGCTACGTTTATAGCCTCAACGGCACGGTCATCTATACGCAGAGTCATTGAGGGTGGTAGCCCGAGCCTCGCACACATGTAAGACAATAGACCCATTTTTGAAGGTACTTTAAGCAACACTGGCACCGCCGTATTTTGGACATCAGTTTCTGCGCGAGGCGTGTGGTTGTATTCAAGTTCACGCCGAGCGCTGGCGCAGTACTAGTGTCGAATAGACTGAGATCCGAGTACCCGCCGAACTCTGATGCAGCAATAATGTTCAATGCATGCTCAAATTGCATGCCCAAAATATGGCGGCCTTGGAGCAGCTACTGGAGGCCGTGCAGTCTTGAAAATGGACAACTGAAATCCACAGATCCTTTACAATAGCCAAGTGTCGTACTAAGTCTGGAGTTCGCTTAGTTTCAACTTTGCATGGTGTGAGTTGAAGGTAAATTATAACTTACATGACGAGCTTTTTGATCAGCTTGATGAAAGTCCTGTCTGAGTTCTGCTTCGGTATCAGGTAGCCTCCATAGATAAGGGCTGGCTTGGGAGCTCCTAAAGCTTGCAGAGCCGCCTGGAACGCCTGCATTGATAGCCATTAGCGAGCACCGGGGTTACTCATAAGTTGCGCTCATGCCCCCGACCCTACTACTATATACAATGAAAAACTGAAGAAGGGGAGGACTTGAAAGCGTGCGGTCACGTCAGAGCGCAGAGCTCTGATTGGAAAGATAGTTGGTACACGTAGAGGCTGCCTGCCTTTGCCTCTACCTATGGCCTCCCTCCAATCAGAGCAAACAAGAACGTCGTCTGCTCCTCGCGCAGTATCTGGCGTTCCTAACAAACACTTCGTGGGATTTGCTACGACATAAAACGGGAGCGAGGAGCGCCCTTCCGCTCAAGTTTTCTCCCGGCCGATGCGGGTTCCCGGAAGTCATAATACATTTATTCAACTCCGAATGCGGCAAGCGGAAACCGTATAATATCACCGGTGACGTCATATCACTAAAAAAAAAATTATTTTGGTGGTTTTGAACAAGAATTCTGGTTGGTTTGGACCACCCTAAACAGAGCCGTAAGACAACGGACCAGCAGAAGGAACTTTTACCTGTCCGCTATCATTCCCTGTCAGACGTCCTTCTTTCAGTACCCCTTGTCTGTTCTACTTCTCCGTTGTCTCTTGACGTCGTCTTTTCCGGTTAGTTTTTTGTCAGAGGCGTGCTCACCTTGATCATGCTGATGACATGCCCGATGGACGGGTTGACCAGCGGCTGTTCCGTGAACGCGATGCCGTTCAGCTCGTTCTTGGACAGCCAGCTGGCGAGGTCCGAGGCGATCTGCACCAGAGCTCCCGGGTCCTTCTGGGCAGCCTGGGTCGCCTCATGGATCAGCTGTCCGCTCAGGGCCACCACGAACTTGGCGGTGACGAAGCGCTCGCGCAAGGCCATGAACTCCTGGTATGCTATTTAGTATTGCCAAATCGGAAAATGAAAGTGATGCCGAAACGAACATTCAAATACATTCGCGGTATTCAGTGCGGTGACGTGAGTGGCAGTCAGGCTTGCCAGTCGAGCAGGCAGCCTGAAACATTGACTACGCCGCGCATTTGTTTCGTACTGCTGCGCTGGTGCTGGAGCGAGCTTCCCAAGCATTCATTTAACACCGTGAAACTGCTAGGAATCAGTTGGGAACAAACCCTACAGCCCAAAGAGTTGCACCCCTGTCTGCTGCTGGCGTTACTTTTTCATTGCTGTAAGTGGAGACATTTAGTCTGAAAAAAAAAATACCGGTGAGGGCCGTAATGTAAATTTAACAAGTTTGTGAAGAAAATATTATCTTGTCCTAATATTTGAGGTACTATTTTAGCGATGTTTTTTTGGGTGTTTAGGGAATTTTGAGGCCAACCGGGGATCTTGAAGAAAACTCCGGTGTACCCCTTTAAAGGGAAGCTGAAGCACTTCTAAAGAAAACTGAGCAGACCTCTATAGATTTTGGTCCCGTGAATTCAGTTATTGCACTAATCTTGGTCTGAAGTAAACGTAAACCGTATTTATTTTGACAACATTCCGAGGACACCTAAGCACTTCTTATGAGTTGTGAATGCAAAAGCATGAACGTCGTTCTTCCGCTCCCTTAGTTCGTCTGGGGCGTACTGGCGTGGACGGCCACGTTTCGCTAAAGCCCCTCTATCCTGGGAAAAGTGGCGCCATTCATTGTTGTAGAAATGCTCGAGGCACGTGCTGCGCGCCACCTCTGGGAAATTCATGGCGTCTGAAATCTAGCTCAGTGCTGCGCTGTGCCGCCATGATGTTCCCAAGGGCTGCACGTTGCATGTGCCTTATGCATCGAGGAACCTTGCGCTACTTTTGACCCCCCCCCCCCCCCCCCCCCCCCCCCGATGGAGGGGCTTTACGTTTCGCTACTGCAGAAATAGCGGCCGACGGCCGAGCGCGCGCTCTCATGAAGCTCTCGTGAAGAGCACGTAATATGTCGTCCGCGGAGAGATGACGGACGTTTGCCCGCTATTGGCAACTTGAGCGATCGATAGCGTCACTGTGGTCGGTCTGCCCCGATTGGCCAAACGCTGACTATGACGTCAGCAAAGAATTTCTCATAGACGAAAATAAGAATGATCTAAGAACTTCAATTTCGATGGTGTTTGAAGCGTTTCTTCCAGAGCCGTGTCCAGAGCGCGATGATTTCAAGCTTCCACCATGCTAAAATAAACACCATCGAACTTCTTGTTCACAAAGTAATGACGTCACGAAAGGTAAACATTAGAGGGCGCCACCACAACATCTCGCCGCCAATACTCCGTCTCGCTCCAAGTTCGACCGACTGCATCGTCACGGCGTTCGTCGTCTTTCTGAGCTCGCTATCACCGACTAAACCAGTCGCGCACAGTGAAGGCGCTGTGATCCTACGCTTTTCTTTTTTCTGCGCATGATTGTTTTATCCGGTGATACCCAAGACCATGGAGAATAGAAGGGTAGGAGAGGGCATGACGTCAGCCGCGTAGCCTCCACAAGGCATGCTCCCTTGACGCCTCGCCTCTTTCGCATTTTCCTCCTTACACTCACCACATCACGTGACCGTAGCTAGCCTTCGTCTAGCTATGGTGTACTAGAACACACCACAGCCTAGCCTTTGATGTCATAAAACCTACCGGACGGAGCGCGCGCAAGCCTGCAAGGAATCCTCCTACAATCAACCATCCGTCTCGCACGTGACATGCCACGCGCACCAATCGCCAGACAGATCTGCGGTCACGCTGGGCACAAAATCGTTTAAACTTTTTATGACTAGGCTTCACCAATATTGCAACGTGCCCCCTCCTAGTACTTCTAACCTCCTTGCCCAAGACAGACTTCTGACACCGCTTGATTGGCTCCATCAAATCGTAGCGCCGGATTCGGAAGGACTTATTATTAGAACTTAGTTTAAAGCAAGCATTCTTCTAGCTTGGCCCAACCCAATACGATTTGATCACAAGGGGGCTCGCACTTCGAAGCCATTCGTTTTCGGTGCCCTTTTTAATGCGATAGCATTAACTGGGGGGGGGGGGGGGGGGGTCTTGAAGCCGGCGTTGTCTGTAACCGTCTGTAGCAGCGAAATGGCAGTTAGATTCCCATTGGCAAAAAAGCACAGTAACGCAGATGCTTCGTCACGGAAGCCATGGAGCCGACGGGGTTCGCCGTGCCTGCGCAGTGGAGCGTGATGTCACCGCCGGAGCGCCGTGTGAAAAAGGTAGATGTGGCGCGCTGCTTGTAGGAATGCGCTGCGTGTAGGAATGCTTTCGCATTCCTACTCATAAACAGACTTAAGTGTCTTTAACGTACGCTATACTGTTTCTGAAAAGAAGCTCGGTATAGTTTCGGTACCATATTTCGTGACTCCCTGTACCATGCCTAAAGCCACTGCCTATGCGGAGCGCAAGTTCGTCTGTTTCTTGCGCAGGGGCTGCAGTGGCGTAAGTACGCCGAACTTTGATTGGCTCCATTCGGAACGATATTGAGTAGACCTCAGAACAGCTAGCGTCGAGGTCTACCCACTATCCTTCGAATCCGAGCCAATCAGGGCTCTGCAGTCTGACGTCACTGCAACCCTTGTGCAAGAAGCAGACGAACTTGCGCTCCGCATAGTCACTGACGGCTTAAGAAACGCCGGAAGCGGGCTATTATGATCGCGCTTCTTGCCTGCATGCCGCAGTCTCATTGGCAGCGAGGGATAATAGAGGATTTTAGAACGGCGAGACTCAGAGCGTAAATACACCCCAAAAAATGAAAAAAAAACTCCCTAATAAAGATTATTCATTGGCGGCCATAGCTGAGTCTAGTGCCACTAAATAGGCTACACTTCAGAGTAACGACAGTTAACCATATTGTGGCTTAAAATCATGGTTGCTAGTTATCTGATGCTTTATCTGAAATCACAGGAAACGCTTTTCCGTCCTCCACACATGTTTAAATAGTTCGCGGCAAAGCAATATTACATGAGCTTCCTAACACCGAATCTAATACTGAGGATGTCGCACCTTTGAGTCATGACGATCGGTAGTTGCGTCTGCTCTGCACAAGCACCAAAGTGGCGGCGCCCAGAACAATGTCGGGGAACGGTGTGCCGATACTCCAAGCGCAGCTAATTTAGTGGCTCTAGTGGAGTCCGTGGCTGCTGAGCGCGTGTGACGGCGAACTTCAGCAGTTTTTTTTGCAACGTGCATTCCACACCATCGAGATTGCCAGTGTTAGAAGCTTTGAAATCTGAGCTCGTTCTGAGGATGCGCAGTGAACAGTGCTTCCCCCTCGTGACGTCATTACCTTGCGAACCACAAGTTCGATGGTGTTTGTAATTAGCATGGTGGAAGCTTGAAATCATTGCGCTTTCAAATCAACACTGCCAACACCGTCAAAACTGAAGTTTGTTCATTCCTCTCACTTCCGTCGATGAGAGATCCTTTGCTGACGTCATAGTCAGCATTTGGCCAATCGTGACAGGCCGACCACTGGGACGCTTTCGATCGCTTACGTCGCCAATCAGATGTTTGGGACTTGCCACGCTTCGTATAAGGCACCGTATTATACACAAGCGTTTTTCTTGCGATCGTGAATACACGATAAAGGATGTGCGGTCTCTCACCGGAGGAGTGAAGGAACCGGGGATGGAAGGAGCGCGTCTTGCGGTCCATGTCCAGCTCCTGGTAGACCAGGTGCGTGCAGAGCTCGATCGGGACGTCGGCCGGCTTGGTCGCGTTCTTGGACAGCACGCACACCAGGTGATTCGTCATCTCTGCGAGCAAGCAGCGGTGACCACGCTGGTGGTAACTTGCAACTTATGAATACGGCGAGTCTATACCCCCTTCATTGGGAGTTCCTCAAGTTAGGTATTTATGCACACCTAGTCTTTATAATGCATTAGTGCCCTGATTCATGCGCTGACCTTGGACTGGTTGGAGCACACCTATTCAAAGTTTCCAACGTCACCACGGGAGGGCGCCACAACCACTCGTATTAAAAAAAAGGTCTACCTGGGCCTTATCGTGAAAAAAACAATATTTAAAGCTTTTTATTTTGCACGAACAATGTTAGTCAAATCCGAAGAGCTCATGGCTATCTTCTCTTTGTTTTAGACAGTCGCGTGTTATGGCGACATAGAACTTGAAGGTTTTTAGAGGTAAAAGTGCCAAAAGTAGATCTACAGTAACAAAACATTAAAAAAAAAATAGTTTCAAGGGACACCAAGACCACGGTGTAAGATAATAGGGAGTTTTAGTAAACCTTGTTTCCCCCTCCACTAACCCTCCGCTACGAAAAAACCGCCACTGCGCTTGCGTGCCGATGGCCTTGACTGTAGAGTTGCAGGTAGCGGAGGGGCTTAGCGGAGAGGGGAACACGGTCTACTAAAACTCAATAATACTCCTCAGGTGAGGACAGGGCGCTCCTCGCGACGTGCCCGATAAAGTTCGCTCTTCACTCTCTCTCTTTCTCTCTCCCTCACTACGGTTTCAAGCGGCGCCGGCAGGTGACTCGTCGACCCGCGGGCACGTACAGGACGGCTCGTGCCGCCTCATGCTGCACACGCGCAGAGCTTCAGCGAGGTTGTCGCACGTGAAGAAAGACCACGGTGTACCGGGGTGTCATGGCAACGAGATAATTTTTTTCGATCTCACACAGTTTCGCCGTTTGGCCGCCGGCGACACTGTCAGCCGCGGGCACTGTGGCAGCGGAGTGATGCAGCCTTTCGGATGCCCGTCGAACGAACACTATCTGATTCCGCGCGCCGCGTGTTCAGCCCCGCCGTGTCCTCACCTGAAGAGTGTATCTTAAACCGTGACCAACACCCGAAAAAAGAAGTTGATAAACATTTACGCGCACTAGTGAAACAACCTCTGTGACATCCAGAACATTCCAAAGCCTTTTCAAAATAAGCTTTTTATTTTTTTTTATTTTTATTTTTTAGCAATGCAATTTGTTTTGTTATATTACGGTTTTCTAGAACGTTCGAGACAATATTAAAGTTTCGGTGTTAGGGCCGTCAGTTGTTCTTTATCATCATCAACCCTTGATCGAGGAACACAAAAAGGACAGCACACACTTTGTGTTCAGTTCTTTTATGTGTTCCTCGGTCTCAAGATGCCACAGTGGTTAAAGTGCACAAGCTCGGTTGTGCTTTAACTCTTAATTCACAACTAAGCAACCTTAGGCAAGCTGTTTCTTACACGCCTTTGAGTAGTTTGATGATGAACTAAAACCTGCGCCCTGTGCACATATATGAACTAGATACGCTATCAGTGTGAAGATGGGAAGAGAGGGAGGAGGAGGAGGGAGAATAATAATCATTTGAGCGATTGCCCATAATTGAACACTAGAACGTGACAGTATTGGCAGTAGTAATTCTGACGTAAGCTCTTACACTCCAAGAAACTCCCTATACGTGTGCACTTACCCTCCAAACCCCTCATACGCCTTTTTACCAGCAAGGCAAAAAGGCACATGTTCATGAGCGCACAAAATAAGCAGACGATGACGATGATGATGATTGTGGTAAAAAGGCATGATACCAATCGTGTTTCTCGTTTGTGTCAGTGGCTAGATGCGAGAATCAATAGATGGTGCTCTGAATGTTGCGCGGTGCAGCATACGCTGGGAAGATTTTGCGCTTGTTTCACAATGTAAGTGGAAATAGAAAGCGCCGCTTCATCACGTGACTATACGTAACTGTTCGACTACTTACGGCGATACTTGACGCTATTCGCAGTCTGCCGTTGGGTCATGAAACTAGATGGCGAGGAGGGGCTTGTTGCAGAATGGCTTATGCGGATGATATCTCTTTCTGCGAGAAAATAATTAGATGAACCGGCGTGTGTTGGAAAAACCCATTGTATAGTATAGAGTGCCTCACCAACTATCGTTGCTCAGCGTCTTACCTCGGGACATGGCCCAGACTCTTTCAGGCTTCGGATTTTATTAGTTAAAATTACAGCTAGAAAAATTTGGTGGAGTAGACCCTAAGCAAAATGTAAAACACCAAAGCGCTAAGGCGCGTGCTGAGAACCTTAGGCTATGGTTGGTGATAGGTTAGGAACCAAACAGATACTAAAGGCTCGTTCACACATCTGCAACCGAGTACGACCGAGAGAGACAGGACCGGTTTTTAAGGCTCTTGCGACGTCTTAGGACCGGGTGCGCTGCTGCGGGGCTGGTCCTAAGACGTCGTAAGAGGCTTAAAAACCGGTCTTGTCTCTCTCGGTCGTACTCGGTTGTAAATGTGTGAACGAGCCTTTAGCCTCCAGCAAGCGTTCTTTGCCTTCCGTACGACGAAGTGTACACCAAGGGTAGAAAGTTTGCGCTCGAGGCGGACCACGTACTAGGTTTCTAAGGGGATATTGAACCAGACATTGCAAGGTCCACAAAAGGGGCGCACGATCTTTCCACGAGCCAGCAGCCGCCGGTGTGCGCCAGCACACGCAACGAAATTGGCGTCATAGGCCTCCATTCGCGATTAAGATGACAGTAAAACGTACGGTGTCCGGGCAAAAGGAGAGTAAAGACAGGCTTTTCAACCCCACAAGTGAAAGCTATGTGCTTGTTAGACCAATTAATCACCCACCTTTTACTCCTGACCCCATTGTGGAGATGAAAAGCCTGTCTTTATTTTGCTTTTTACCGGAGTCCACAAATTTCACTGTCATCTTAAGTGTGAACGAGGGACTATGACGTCAATTTCGTTGGGCGTGCCCGCACACAGTGGCGGTTGGTGGCTCGTGGAAAGATCGTACGCCACTTATTATGGACACTGGAATGTTTGGTTCAGGATCTTTTTCACCTGCCGCGAGTTGGAGTTAATGCAGATAGTTGGGCTAGTTGGTACTGGGAACTTGACGTCATGATGGCGCTTAAGACGAGGACAAAAGGGAGACAGACAACACGGAGCGCTACTTCAACTGTTTATTTTTGAACAATAGGGGGGGACGTATATGCACTCACACCGCTTCACCTCAGCCAATCCCCGGGCCTCACCGTCGCTCACAAAAACGCTATCTCTTTGTCTAACAGGTCAATGGAGGCAATGCTGACAAACTGTGCTCCAGACTGTTTTATCAAGTCTGCTTCTATTATTTCCCTGGCCGTCTTATCCTTGTGCGCGATTCTAGCCAGACTATCATTACACATTTCTGAAATATGTTTATTAAAATAAGTTACTCATTATAGCGGCACTGTTCTCTAACGCTCTGCATGCGGAAATACAGTGTGTCCGGCAAGAAGAAACGTACCTTTTTTTTCGTATCAAAAAAACAAAATATACTAAGGATTGTCCAAAGTCCAGACTTTGCTAGGACGTAGCACTTGCAGTTTATAGGAGGGCCAAACTCCCAAAACATATTCTTAGTAGAAAAACAATGAACACGAAAAGTTAATTTCTTGAGCAAGAGCACCTTGTCAGGCTGGCTACTTGCAAGCTTCTACAGGTATACCTAACGTCAACACCCGTTTGCTAACTCTATCGAGGCTGTGTGACGCATATCGAATTCGGAAGCTCATGTTACATTGCTGCAGATTTATATAAAACTCCCGATTGTCCTCGCGTGGTTTTTAAGGATTAAGAATGTGTTTGGTGAACTGGTGACAAAAAAGGAAAACGCTATGATTGGAGGTGATTTTAATTTGCCATACAGGACGTACCTTTCTTGCACATACAAGTAGCGATGCTGGAAATCGCACTGAACTAGTAGATATTGTCTTTTTTAATGATTTACGTCAGGTTGTAAATAGGAATACTAATATTTGGCGACTGTGAATCAAGTTTGGGTGTCGTCTTTGCCTAGGCTGGTGCTTCTGCCGCAGTCTAGAACTGAAGCCATAGAAGGGCTTTTGGATTGGGTTGGATTTAATTACGACGGCTTAAACCCTCGCATCGGGCGATTACAATTCGTTTCACACCTCATTTGATAGCTTTGCAACGTTCCTGTAGAAATATGTTAGGGTGTTGTTTGCGAAAATGATTTGATAAAAAAAAGTGTTTTCTTTAAATTTACATGGCCTCACTTTCACCCACCAATACATGACATCAGGCAAGGTGCAGTTTCTAGATTTGAACATGTTTGTTAGAAATATCAGCCGCGCGCTCCCCTTTACTTCCGCAGACTCCAAATTGGTTAAAAAGTGGGCTGCTTAATCACTGATGAAAGCTTCATTTGACAAGTACCGCAAACACGTTATGAGCGATAGTTTTGCTATAAGGTAGGGTGTCTAAAAACTGCCAGCTATCCAGAACGTTTCCTGGAAGAAGTCAGGAATTCTTTACGTCAAAGCTCAAAAAGAAAGAGTGGCCCCAAGAAGAAGGATGAGACCGGTAGTCATCCCCTATGCGCACAGATTGTCTCACAACCTAAAAAGAGTTGCAGAACACTTTGAGGCACCTGTTTTTTTTTTTTTTTTTCTGCTCGGTACAAACTACCGGGGTTGGCTCAAAAATCAATAACAAAAAAGCGGTAAAAGTGGAATATAAAAAGAAACACGCTACACAGCTTGTTGACTGTCCCACGTCAATGGGCTACTAGATACCAATGATATCCAGAAAGGTGTACGTGGCGCAGACGGGGCGCTGCATTAACGATAGGCTGCGCAAATACGCTTTATCGATCAAAAAGTTTCCCTCGGGTTCTAAACTGTAATCTGCAGAGAAACAAATTTTTGGGAAACTTGAGAAACGAAACGGAGAGCTATTTGATGCGTACAATATAAGGTGTCTGAAATCACCAGGCTCGATCTAAAATTGACCGCAAAAATCGACCCTTGCCGAAGCAATCTAAACTTTTCCTCAAAGGTGTAATTCACAGTCACCAGTAATGAAAAATGCATAAGCGCTCCGTCAGTGACCCTAACACAAAAAAGAACTTCAGTTCCTACAGAGTTTTTCTTGAAGACTTGAAACACAAAAAGAACTTCAGTTCCGGCGGTGTTTTCCTTGAAGACTTTGTAGTCGTTTGCACTGTGCCCTTTCCCCCTTTTTTCTTCTTTTTCTTTTTGTTTTATAGACCGTTTTTACATGACAAATACTCTGTCTTTAGGTAAAGTTAAAGCAATTTTATTTAGATTTCTAAAACTAAATTTGATGTCATAGCAGTGGCAGTGAGTTTATTTTTATGTTTCTTTTCTCCTTTTTCACTTCCACCTTGTTTTTCTCTACATGCTCTATTAAATTGACAGTTGTAAGTAAGCGCTCTGTCCTGTCCTCTTCTTCTCTTCTTAGTCATTTGCGCTTTTTAAATCGCCGTCTAGATGTTCAACCAACTAGCCCTCCCCCCCCCCCCCCCCCCTCCCCCAATTTGATCCTGATGCGACTTCAGACACTCTATATAAGGATGTAAGGAGGGGAAAGCTGCGTAAGTGCACTGTAAGTGCACATTACCGATAAGGAATTCACCTTCTTATGCAGGGAGGATTACTTTGTCTATAAATAATTGTGTGCTTTCAATAAAACTTTCAGTTGTAAGAAGCGCTCGGTGCTGTCTCGTCTTCCCTGTTCCCGTTTTTCTGAGGCGCTTTCATCTGAATGAATAACGCAATTATCTACGAACTATGATCTGTAAGATGACGTATGTTTTTTTTTTAATACGCGCATCAGGCTTGTTGGTGATTCAAACTATTAATAATTTTGTCTAGAAAAAAAAAAAACCCAATTCTTTGATTTTGCGGTTTAAATATGTCAGAGAAAAAGAAGAAAAGTTTCTCGCTTGTTTTAGTTTTTTTATACCGATAACCGAGAGTCTTCATGCTTGGGAATCTCGTACCGAATTCCGGCAACCCCATTCGCATGGAGTCTTAGTTCCAGCAATAGATGCTAATTTATGTGGTGCAAACAAACAAACTATTAAACAAAGTGCTTTTTCGTTTCATACCATACACAAGAAACCTCTGCGTACACATTTGTATACTCTCGTGCTTTGGGAGTTTTGGGGGCTTACGTTTCCGTTGTTTGTGCACCGCTCGGTGGGCAGAATGCTTCGAAGATCGCCCTAAAGAAAAAAAAAAAAAAAAAAGAAGGATTTGGTTTGGACGCAATTTTATGACGGCGCTCGGGGTAGAGATGGCAACAAGTGCTTACGGGATTTGGTTTCCACCGGCTGGTCCACTATGGCATCTGAAAGAAATACGAAGCGACCGACGAGTTAGAACCCCTAGCCGGAATGCGGCACGCCTTAATTACGTACGCGTCACCGGGTTCTCGATGCGCAGCCTCGCTCCGTGATGGCGTTCATGGTCATTATTCGAAGCCCCTGCGAGGATTGCTTAGGTACAGGGACGCGAACCGGACTCTCAAAAGCTGACCCACACTGCTTGCGTTATACGCACCGGACGCAGGAAAGCCCGCAACGGGTGTAGAAACTACAGTAGCGCAAAGAAATCCGGGACGTCTACTTTCAACTCGTCGAGCTCCCCTCTGTAGATTACAGCGATTGGCTTTCCCAGGCGCCTGGCAGAAAAGTAGGCACTCTAGGTTTCTGGGAGTGCGGAGTGGTTTCGATTGGAGGTAGAGGTGACCGTTTCCGATGGCTTCCCGACCACAGCTCGGAATTAATTTCAGGGAGTTGTGATGAAAACATTGGTCGTAGCACGCACGTTTGAAATAGACAGTTTATTCACTGGGAAACACTACCCGGTCTCAGAACCTACTGCATTCGCGTCGCATCAGGATGTATACTCGAAACACGAATAATTGGTTTTCCTTTAGTTGACTTAGCCAATGAAAAGTTTGGGCGGTGTCAGGCTCTCGAAGGTCATGCATCTCCTTTTGCCACTGAAAATAAAACTGGAAATCATTTTGTCAATGGGAACTCGACCTAAAACTCCCTTTTCACTAAAACAACAAATAAAAATTCTCTTATCTTTAGCGGAAATCGGTGTTGAAAATTATTTTGGGACTGTAGCGGAGTTGGAACTCTTTGTGCCACTGGAACTGAAACTATTTTTTTTTTTTTTACCAGAACTGCAAACGAAACTGACACTCTTGGCGACTTGATTAAAACTGCAACTTTATTTTATTTAAACTTGAACAGCTGGAGCATAATACCTATTTACTTTTTTTAAATCCTCTAATGAAAACAATAGGAAACCAAAAACACTTACAATTGGCCAAGGCGTCAGCGTGGTTGTCGTCGTAGAGCGCTTGCTCTTACCGAGAAAAAAGATCGTGGACCATAACTGCAGTTCAAGAGGGACGTGGACTAGTAATCTGAAGATTATCAGGCCTTCACTCACGCGTTTTAGAGTTGAACGCCTGGTACAGGAAGAAGCCAAAGACCAGGGACAGGATTGCAGCGCAGAGGACCAACGCCACGGACTCCCAGCTGAGGAAGCGCTGGCGTCTTCTTCTGTTGAACAGGGGAAAGACACGCGACGTACGTCTTTCTTGCAAGCTCTTTGACTATGTCTTTAAAGGGGCATTTCAACACTTTTTGTATTTTGCGCAAATACCGCTTTAAACGGATCCCTGACGTTAATGACCTATAAAACACGCGTTCGTTTTTCACCCCACGCAATAAAAGTTCCAGAAAAAAATTAAAGAAAAACGAGCACAGTTCACCCTCTCAACCCGCAGCCAGAACAACCGGCCACGTGATCTGGAGCCGATTATATTCCGCCAATGTTGATCATAAAAAGCGCTGGGGTTGGCGAAGCACAGGACATGCGCTGAGTTCCAGACATTGTTATGGCTCGGCTATTGTCGTCGTTGCAGCGATTGGACACGGTACCCGAATGCATGTTGAGGCATCGATTGTCGCGAGCCCAGATCGAATGCGTACGCAGTCTTTGCGTCCACCGTGTAAGCAGCATTTGAATATTGCCGCGCGCAGGGTTACGGACTTGTAGAAGGTTCTCGTTTATTCTTGCTGCGGACATAACTTCTATCGTTTATCCCTGCTTTTGTTTTTCTAGAAAGTGCGTGTTCATTCTCGCCCTGAGCGCGCTACGCTCGAACCTTCTCCGCCGAATCTTCCGAGATAGTGACTCACCCTAGATAAGAGGCCGCCCGCGACCTTGTCGAGTTGGTTTCGCCCCAGCGTTCGACTCTGCTGACACGCCGACTTCGACGCCCGCGACGCTCTGCTTTCTTCTGTTTCCTTTTTTTTATTTTTGGGCACAAGTTCGCCCCATTAAACGTTCAGTTTACTCAGTCACTCGACGCCTCATCATTTGTCATTAGTGACATTTTGGTGGAGGTGCGGGTATTGCATTCTATGCCCGTTAAGCGTACCCCTCCAAAGACATTCCGGCCAAGCGACGTGCTCAGCCCCGGAAGGCTACCCTTCGCCGAAGAAGCCGAAGCCCGAAGAAGCCGTCGTACAAGAGGTCAGTCTCCCGAATTGGGTCTCTTCCCCGAGAACCGGAAGAAGAAGGTCCCGACCATGACCACCCCGCCGGTCGTCGTCCTGCCCGTCGCACCCCGGACTCCGACTCCTTTCCACGGGGAGGTCCACGAGGACATCGAAGACTGGCTGCGACACTACGAACGTGTAGCCCGCCACAACGGATGAACGACTGAGCAGTGCCTCCACAACCTTTACTTCTCGCTTGAAGGAATTGCGAGGCACTGGTTTGAAAACCACGAAACGACCTTCACTACGTGGGAGTCCTGCGCCGCCGAGTTGAAGCGAACGTTCCTCAACCACCACCGTCGGCAGCGAGCGGAGGACCTTTTCCAAACAAGGGTGCAGGGCCCCAACGATAGCGTGACCAGTATCGTAGAAGATGTCATGCGCCTATGTGCCCGAGCCGATCCAGAGGCAGCCGAGGAGAAGAAGCTTCGCGTCCTTATGCGTGGCGTGAAGGCTGAAATTTTTTGGGGCCTTGTCCGCAATCCCCCGACAAACGTCGACGGTTTTGTGGCTGAAGCCACTAACATCAAGCGAGCGCTGTCGGCCCGAGCAAGCTATTACCATCGACTCGCCGGCGTGCCTGCTCCTCCAACCGCCGCTTCTTGCCGACTAGACGTGAAAACCACCGGTGTCGACGGCCTTCGGGAAATCGTCCGCGACGTCGTCCGGGAGGAGCTTCGGAAGCTGCTACCCGCCGCTGACCGACCCGCTTCGCTCTCCATCGCCGAGGTCGTGCGGGAAGAGGTGCAGAGAGCCATTCAGCCAGAGGCTCCCAGAAGCGTAGCAGTCCCCGAAGAACCGACGCTAACTTACGCCGCAGTGGCCCGACGGCCACCGCCTCCTCCTCGCGCCTATGTCGCGCCGCCCCGACGTCTCTCTCCTGCGCCGCCGCACGAGCGACTCCACGACAACCAGGTCCAGTACGCCTGCCAGGCGCCCCGCGCACCCCGGAAGACCGACGTTTGCCGAATGCCCAACCGACACCCTCTGTGCTTCCACTGCGAGGAAGCAGACCACACTTACCGCCGATGTCCATACCGACGACTCGGGCTGCGCGGGTTCCACCCGAACGACCCGCGCCTCCGTTATGGTGAACGCCCTCGGGAGATTGACGAGTACCTGTGACGACCACAGTCTCCCGAGCCTTCGCACCGCCGAGAGTCCCGGTCGCCGTCGCCACGACGTCCAGCTTCGCCGATGCACCGACCCCGACGTGAAAGCCTGTCGCCCCTCGCTCCTCGCCGGGGAAACTAGGCGCGGCAACCCCTGGAGGTGGAGTTGCCGAAGACGACCGACGCCAAGATCCTCCACGAACTTCGGAGGGCCTCCACTCAAACACCACCAGAGACTGAAACGACGGTTCTGCAACGGTAAAGAATAACCTAAACATCGTTATCGACGGCCACGACGCGTCGGCTCTCGTCGACACCGGAGCAGACTACTCCGTCCTGAGTGGGAGGCTCTCCCAAAGCTTTCGGAAAGTGACGACGCTGTGGGATGGCCCACAGACATGGACCGCCGGGGACATCTTATCACGCCAGTCGGAAGATGCACTGCTCGCGTTAAGATTCACGGCGAGACGTGTCCCGTAAAGTTCGTCGTTCTACGAGACTGTGCGAGAGATGTTATACTCGGAATGGACTTTTTGTGCGAATACGGCGCCGTCATCGACCTGGAAGCCAACGAGTTGAGGCTGCGGAATCCTGTCGTAGTGCCCGAAGATCACAAAACTACGAAAGCCACGTAAGCTACAGTGCGTGTACTCTCCGACCACGTAAACTTGCCACCACGCTCGAATGTACTTGTGCCTGTCGCGACCAAAAAAGGCATCTGCGGAGAAGCTTTGCGGGCAGGTAGCGTCGAACTGCTATCAGCAAGAGGGATCGGCGTCGCAAGAGGCATCGCGGAGCTCCAATACGGACGCACTATTGCACTCGTAACGAAGTTCCGACAGGAAGCTCAGCACCTTACGAAAGGCACCGCCGTGGGTCACGCCGAGGAACTCCCCGACTCAGCCGCTATCGCCGGAGTATCAGAAGACCTCTCCTCGTGGCCACACGAGACAACGCCGCCTTCGCAGTTCGACATCAATCCCGCCCTGCCTACCCCACAACGGCGACAACTCAGTGACCTTCTCGACGAGTTCAATGAGTGCTTCTCCACGTCGTCAAAGGTACGCCAAACGACGGTTGCGAAACATCGAATTGTTACTGATGACGACGCACTTCCCGTTCATCGATCGCCGTACCGTGTTTCGGTGAAAGACAGAAAAGTCATCCAGAAGCAAGTTGAAGAGATGCTCGACGACGACATCATCCAGCCCTCAAACAGTCCGTGGGCTTCACCGGTGGTCTTGGTGAAAAAGAAGGACTGGACTCTTCGGTTCTGCATGGACTATCGTCGACTGAACGCCGTAATGAAAAAGGACGTCTACCCGCTGCCCCGCATCGATGACACTCTGGACCGGCTGCGCCACGCCCGATACTTTTCGTCGATGGACCTGAAGAGTGGGTACTGGCAGATCGAGGTCGACGAACGGGATCGTGAGAAGACTGCCTTCGTCACGCCGGACGGACTGTACGAATTTAAAGTGATGCTGTTTGGACTGTGCACAGCACCGGCGACCTCCCAGCGCGTAATGGATACCGTCCTCGCAGGCTTGAAATGGCGAAGCTGTCTCGTCTACCTCGATGACGTCGTGGTATTCGCAAGCGACTTCAACGAGCACCTGAGACGTCTGCGAGCCGTGCTACAAGCTATCCAAAATGCTGGACTGACGCTCAAGCCGTCAAAATGTCAGTTCGCTTACGGCGAGCTTAAATTCTTGGGCCATGTCGTGAGTGCTGAGGGTGGAAGCCCTGACCCGGCAAAGACATCCGCTGTCGCCGCATTTCCGAAGCCATCAGACAAGAAAGCCGTAAGAAGATTTCTTGGACTGTGCGCTTACTACAGGCGTTTCGTTCGCGATTTCGCCAAAATTTCTGCACCACTCGCGCAACTGACGAAGGACGACGTGAACTTTCAGGGGGGGGGACGAGCAAGAACATACGTTCGACGAACTGAAGGAAAAACTCCAGTCGTCCCCTATCCTCGGACACTTCGATCCAGCAGCGGAAACGGAAGTTCACACGGACTGGGCGCGGTACTCGTCCAGAGGCAAGACGGAGCAGAGAGAGTGATCGCTTACGCAAGCAGGGCACTGTCCAAGGCAGAGAAAAATTACTCAACGACCGACAAGGGATGTCTTGCTGTCATCTGGGCGTTAACCAAGTTCCGACCGTACCTGTAAGGGATCCCGCTCCGCGTTGTCACGGACCACCACGCTCTCTGTTGGCTCGCCAACCTCAAGGACCCGTCAGGACGCCTCGCTCGCTGGAGTCTCCGGCTGCAAGAATTCGACGTAACCATTGTGCATAAATCCGGCCGCAAGCATAATGACGCTGACTGTTTGTCTAGGGTCCCAGTCGAGCCTCCAATCTCCGGCGCTGACGACGATGACGACGCCGTTTTCTGGGCGCAGTTAACGCTACCGACATGAGGGCACTGCAGCGCGCGACACGGAACTTCGCTCCGTGATCGACCACCTCGAAGGTCGAGGAGGCTCTGTCCCACGGGTCTTTTCTCAGGACCTACCGAGCTTTGTCCTGCGGCGAGGCGTGCTCTTCAGAAAGAATTTCGGAACCAGCAAAACTCCCTGGCTACTGGTTGTCCCTATCAGCCTCCGAGAAGAAATTTTTCAAGCGTGCCGCGACGACCCAACGGCCGGACATCTTGGCTACAGCAGGACCCTTGCCCGGATTCGTGACAAGTACTACTGGCCAAAACTTCCGAAGACCGTTCATCTGTACACACGGTCATGTCACGAGTGCCAACAGCGCAAGAAACCTCCGACGAGACCTGCGGGATTCCTTCAACCGATATCGACCCCTACTACGGCTTTCCAACAAATTGGAATGGATTTGCTTGGGCCCTTCCCGCCATCGACGTCGGGGAACCGCTGGATAATCGTTGCCACGGATTACCCTACCCGGTACGCGGAGACGAAAGCCCTTCCGTCGGGAACCGCGGTGGAAGCCGCCAAGTGTTTCGTCGAGTCTATTCTCCTTCGACTTGGCGCCCCCGAAATCTTGATAACCGACCGAGGGTTATCGTTTTTGGCCCAGCTCACGCAAGAGATCCTTCGGCTCAGCCACACCAGCCATCGTCGGACCACGGCGTACCACCCGCAGACGAATGGGCTAACGGAGCGGCTCAACAAGACGATCGCCGACATGATCTCCATGTACGTCGGCGTAGAGCATAAGACGTGGAACGAAGTATTACCATACATCACGTTCGCCTACAACACCGCAGCTCAATAAACAACCGGGTTTACGCCATTCGAGCTGGTGCATGGAAGAAAAGTGACGACCATGCTGGACGCGATGCTGCCTCATGAGCATGTGGATGACGGATTCGACGATGCCCATGCGGTCAGTCAGACAGCAGAAGAAGCACGCCAACTAGCCCGCCTTCGAATCCACGATCAACAGCGTGTCGACGCTCGCCGGTACAATCTTCGTCGCCGCGCCGTCCACTTCCACCCCGGAGACAGGGTGTGAGTGTGGACGCCGATCCGCCGCCGTGGTCTCAGCGAGAAACTGCTGAAGCGCAACTTTGGGCCTTACAAGGTCATCCGACGCCTCGGATATCTGAACTACGAAGTTCTTCCCGACGGAACACGACCATCAACCAGAAGTCAGCCGCGACCCGAGGTGGTGCACGTCGTCCGGCTGAAGTCGTAATACGAACGATAGCACTTTACAAAGTCGTCGACGTGTGAACTGTGAACTGTAAACTGTGAACAGTGACCTGTGAACTGTGAGCTGTGGCTCGCGATTCTGCTGTCCTTTAGTTGTGGATTTTTTCCCCGCTTTGTGCTGCATCGGGACGACGCGCTTTTAAAGGGGGGGGGGGGGGGGATAATGCCGCGCGCAGGGCCACGGACTTGTTCTCGTTTATTCTTGCTCTGGACATAACTTCTATCGTTTATCCCTGCTTTTGTTTTTCTAGAAAGTGCGTGTTCATTCTCGCCCCGAGCGCGCTACGCTGGAACCTTCTCCGCCGAATCTTCGAGATAGTGACTCACCCTAGATAAGAGGCCGCCCACGACCTTGTCGAGTCAGTTTCGCCCCAGCGTTCGACTCTGCTGACACGCCGACTTCGACGCCCGCGACGCTCTGCTTTCTTCTGTTTCCTTTATTATTTTTGGGTACAAGTTCGCCCCATTAAACGTTCAGTTTACTCAGTCTTTCGACGCCTCATCACTTGTCATTAGTGAGAATATCGTCACTGCAAAGCTCGATGACGCATTCCCGGGGATCGCACAGTTGCCATTGTCCCCACAGCTCCGTCATCAAATCTCGCGAGGGAGCAAAAGACGGCTTTGGAGGGGGAGACTGAAAGAAAAGCTCCGCTTTCATCCTTTAAATTTCGCCGCGACGAAGACGCTTCTTGGTCAGTGGCGTTGACAGTGGTGTTGCGTTCGAGTATTCTTGGGTCCCACTAGTGCCAGGAAATAAGGTAAGAAATATTTCTACCCAACGTCGTTGCGCAGCCCCTTTAATGCCATAGCATTCTTTAGCTACCTCACCCAGTTTTCGCGACACTGTAACTGGCCTCGAATGCGACGTGTGCATGCACGCGGCGCATTCGAGGCCAGAGACAAGCACGACGTCCGCGCGTATGCGGACGTCGTCCTTGAAGTCGTCTGAGAGATCGACCTAGACGTCCTCTTCAACGCCGTCCACTAGAACATCGTCCTCGATGTTTTCCTAGACTCGTTATTGAGGTCATCTTAAAGGGCATCCTTGAGATCGCCCTAGGGATTCTTCTAGAGGTCCTTCTAGACGTCGTCTTTGACGTCATCTTTTATGACGTCGTCATCGACGTCGTCATTGACGTCGTCCTTGAGGTCGTCGTTGAGATCACCCTAGAGGTCGGCCTAGAGTCCTAGACGTCGTCTTTGATGTCGTCATCTGGGACGTTGTCCTCGACGTCGCCCTAGCATGCAGATAATTTTGCGCCGCGCATACAAAGAGCGGCAGTACGCACACATTCACATTTTCACCCAAGCTACGAAGCAATTATCGGTAGGAGTTGAGCTAGCTGATACATGGTCAACGATTGTGGTAAAACAGCTTGAACATCAAACGATTACACGGAGATACAAAATGAAAAGATTTCGCAGAGACGAAGCAATCACTCAATTTCAAAGTGGCACGGTACAGTCGTGCTGACGTCAAGGATTGTGTCTTAAACCATTAGGAAGTTTTAGAATAGCGCATGCTAAAGCTTTGCGTATGCAAAGAATAGCGTCGTCGCCGCTGCGCATGCGCGCCGGACGCGGCTTGCGATTCGCGCGCGATATTTTAGCCCACGCTATTTTTCAGAAATTGCGTGCGTACGCAAAGAGTCTTTGTACTCCTCCAAGACGGATTCGTGATGAGAAGTTGGCTAAAGCCAAGACGAGCGAAGTTGAAAAATGGCGGCTCCCAGGACCTTCAGTGCAGCCACTTTAGCGGCGCCGTGATGCCCGTGTCCTACTAGAGCGACAGACAGAGACAAAAGACAGCGACAAGCCTCAAACCCATGCAGCATGCTCGTGATGGTACCTTTTACAGGCGTTTAGTCGTTTGGTGCTCGTGAAGTAAGCACGAGCGATTGCAAGCCTGCCAAAGATACCCTCGCGTGCATGATGCTCGTGCTTGAGCATAGCCTCCTTTATTCTACGAAGCCCCTCCAATCGCGAAAGACTCTGGTTTGAGGCTTGTCGTTGTCTTTTGTTTCTGTATGTCGCTCTAGTGGGACACGGGCATGAGAGTTACGTCAGCGGCATCCTCGGGACTGTGATTTTCAACGCAGGACGACATTGCTCTCCTGACGGAGGTGCACATCAGAAACGTTTTGGAAGACCCAGAAAGGTGGGCAACGATTGCCGGCAACTTACTGCTTGTAACGCGCGAACGTTTCTCGGCGAAGGTGAGACCTCTCTTGCCAAAGCTACGCAAGCGGACACGACCGGTCGACCGCTCCAGTCGAATTCTAGTTTTAAACAAAATTAAAAATATTAATTTGAAAAAAAAGCAGTTTTTTTTCTTAAGTTACAGCATTTTGTGTGTGAAATGAAAATTGTTACTGCATCTCGGTGGCGTTGCAAGCGCGAAATGCCTGGGCTTTTGCGTCGCGGTGGAGAAACGCTATTCTAAAACACTCTTGCGTAGCGTGCGCTAACAAGAGCGCCAAATTTAGAGCTATTGCTTGCGCTAAAATTACCTACGTTATTCTAAAACTCTATTAATGACATAAAGTGTTTACTTAAAATGTGCGTCGTCGTACACTCTAAAAAAAGTCTGTGCGTCTACTTTCACGCGCACCACTCGGAGAGCCAATCGCCGCAAGTTACGGAGGCAGCTCAGCGAATGACGTTGCCGAAACATATGTTTAGACCAGAAAATGCAGTCTGAGTTGTGACATTAAGCAATGCAAAACGTCACGCTTGCATTGCTTAATGTCACAACTCAGACTGCGCTTTTTGGTCTAAACATATGTTTCGGCATCGTCATTCACTGAGCTGCCTTCGTAAGCTGCGGTGATTGGCTCTCCGAGTGGTGTGCGTGAAAGCAGACGCACAGACTTTTTTTAGAGTGAATGCTATCGCAATTCATAGACAACCAATAATAGTGGAGTCTGCTGCCAATTCTTTTTTCTGTGTTTGCGCATTTATGGCGCCCGGAGCTCATTTCCAACTGCCAGGAATTCCAGGTTTACCGTCGTATACACCAACTCAACTCTCCTACGTCACGCCGCGGTGGTGGCGCGCCGGACGCACTTCCGGTTTGGGGCGGTGGGCACAAGTCGCCGTGCCAGACATAGATTCCTGTGTTCTTTTGGAAGAAACGAGACAAAAAACCTGCCTTCTTGTCAAAGTGCTGCAACGGGGGCTGTACCGAGAGAGCCTGGAAAGGTTTGAAGATCAGTTTTCGTGTGTTTCTGCCCGCTCCCTTCGTCTGAGTACGTGGATAGTAGCCGTGAAAAGGGTAAACCAGACGCTGTCGAACTACGATTGCGTGTGCGGGCAACACTTTGTGGTCGCCAGATGTATTTGCTTTGTTCCACATGAACGAGAGAAAACCGCCAAGTTGTCCGGACCACCCACGGGTTCAGTGCGTCTTCAAATTCACACGGCCGCCTGATCGTTCGAACTTTCGTCTGCTCTTTCAAACTTGTCTGCTTTTTGTCGTCTGCTCGTTCAAACAAAAGCGGCCCGTAGACCAAACGTTGACCCGGTAATTGCAATAAGAAGTAATTGCAGGCCTCAAAAGACTTAGGTAGGCTCGATGTAAACAGTAGATACAAGATGTTGATCACTGGTACCGGTGGCCATCGCCGACTTGTTACGCTTAATCTGTTCCCGCTTCCGATTTTCAATATCGACTTCGATCATCGCCGCTACCTTCTACACTTTTGCAGCACGAGCGACGTCGCGTCCGAAAATAGCTAGAAGAATCTCATCATGGTTTTGGCGTCCATTCTGCGGCGTTCACGCGAATGAATCGCCGCACGTCAAATTATTTACGGAAAGTTTAGCGGCGTAACGAGAAATGATAATTTCGTTCAGGCGATTAAAGTGGTGAGAAAGACATTGCGATGACAACGTAGAATCGACAATTCCAACCCGAAAAAGGGTATGCAGACTCGCACAAACGCAGACAACGTGACATTCGAATGGTTTGTTGACGCGGGACGCGGTGCTTCTTGCCCGTACTCCATTGCGCATGCTTTCGAACTGTCGTCTGCTCTTTCAAACTTGGCTGCTTTTTGTCGTCAGCTCGTTCAAACGGCAGCGGCCCGTAAACCAAACGTTGTGAAACCAAACGTTGTGAAAGAACTAAGTGCAGGCCCCAAAACACTTTTGAAGGTTGGTTGGGGTAAGTAGGCTAAGTGTAAACAGATACAAGAAGATGTTGATCATTGTTACCAGAATGGCCGATTGTACTTGCGGTTTTCAGTATCGACGTCCACCATCTCAGCTACGGTCCACGCTTTTGCAGTCCGAGCGACGTCGCGACTAAAAATAGCGAGCAGAATCTCATCGTGGGAGTCAGGCTTCAGCGCCCATTCTGCGGCGTGCACGTGAAATGAATCGCCGCACGTCACATTATTCATGCAAAGTTTGGCCTCGTTAGTTTTGCTGAAGCCGCACAAGTAGTCAGACATTGTTAGGAGGACGTAGAATCAACAATTTCAACGCGAAAAAGAGCACGGGGACTCCCACCGACGCCGACAACAACGCAATTCAATGGTTTGTTTATGGGCGACGGCGGGCTTCTTGCCCACCATCCACCGCGCATGCGCGGCGCCGGTGGCGTCCGGTAGGGGCGCTCCAGTTTGTTTGTAAACATGAGTTGGTGTATACCGTGAACCGCTCTCCCCCCCCCCCTCCCTCCTCCTCCTCCCCCCCCCCCCCCCCCTCCCCCCGGGTCCACAAAATGTCCGCGAAATTATATACATAAAGCCGCAATGGAAGCCATTATTGCCGGTCTTAAAAACAGCACCGATGAAGAAGACGAGCGGAAAAAAAAAATGTCACTGCTGTCGCGGTATTTCAAGTTGCTATAGACGCTTTACACACGCGCCAAATTACAGCCGCCATTACTGACCTTCTCTTGTCTTACCGAGATGCCGAGCAACTGAAACGGTAGTTGACGATCCTCTACAAAGGCCGATGCTTTAGAAAAGGACACACTTGAATCTTGAATGGCGATAACCTGGCCTGCTATGGTAATGATGAAGTGAAATAAACGAAATAAGAGGAAACAAAAACTGAAGGTCAGTTATGGCGGCGTCCATGCACAGCTGCTGCAAAGCGTGTTTCCGGCCACCTGGCCCGCTACAAGATACAGGTGAGCAGGTGTGCGTTTTTCATTGTCGTTGGTGCGCAGTAGCCAAGACTCTTAACGACGGTTTGTAGAATTAGACAAATGCGACGTCAGCTGCCGGAGATCGACAAAGCTAAGCTGAAGACGTGATGCTGGATGACCCTACTCCGTTTCACCTTATGTTGTACCGCAGCGAAGGCTAGAAGCGCAAGCTCATAGCGTTGGCAGCTGCCTTTAATGCACGAGAGCTTGTGCCGCCGAGATGCGCCTTAGAGCAAGGAGCTCGCGCTTGTAGCCTTTTCTGCGGTACATGATAAGGTGAAATAGAGTATAGTTGGAGGCGCGGTTCAGACACCCTAGAGAGGTAGAACCATTTGTCTACTGTGAAATTGTACGCCCTCCCCTCTTCTCTTTTTTAAGAATATCATCCCTTAAAGTGACCCGATAGGTGCTATTTGCTTTCGCCAATTCTGAATAATTCCGGTATGTAATATTCTAGATGCCGGCGTACGAGGTTCGTCGCCGGGGTCTACTTACACACGTTGGCCGACATCTGCAGATGAACAAACGAGATAGTTGCTTTAGAATACACTTGCTGGGTTCCGCGAGAGTCAATGCGGAGCGCAGGTTCGTCTGCTTCTTTTGCAAGGGTTGTGGTGATGTCAAAACGCCAAGCTCTGATTGTTTGTGATGGAAGGATAGTGGGTAGACCCTAAAGCAAGCTGCCTCGAGGTCTACCCACTATCCTCTAATCACAGCCAATCAGAGCTCGGCGTTTTGACGTCGCCACAACCCCTGTAAAAGAAGCAGACCAACTTGCGCTCCGCATAATCTGTGAAAGGTTAAGAGTGAAGTGAAGGCTCCTCCCACCTTTTTCTTATTAATAGAGCGAACGCTGGACAGGAGGCGACCTCCTCTCCGGCGTCTGCTCGCTGAAGTGGAAAGAGGTGGGAGGAGCTTCCACCGACTATGGCAAAACTTGAGAACGTATACTCCGTCGCACAGAAGGGCTTCTGGACGCTGCCGTGCAAGAAATTGGTGCGTTTTGCATGCGTCCGTCTCGATTTCCGTAGCGGCAGAATGCGACGCTGAACTTTTTCGGTTGCACGATGGGCTAATGTTTAAAATTCCCCACCCAGTGTGTAATATTAACATCCCAAGACCAGCACACGCATGTTCGTCGCTTTTTAAAAGCGAGAAAAACACGCGACAGATATAAGCACGAAGGCTGAAAATTTCAGATTTAAAGAAGCAGAGCGGCGGCCGGTGACAGAAATGACATTTTAAAGCGACAGCTTTAAAGGGACCATGAAATTACCTTCTTACTTCCGCCAAATAACTTTTATTAAACCTTCAATGTTCACTGAACGCCGAACAGGCATTCGTTTTTGTTTCGGTTTACTCATTTCTACACTACAATTATTGAAATATTGATTTTTTTCCTCTCCCACGCAACGCAAAACAAGCTGCGGCGTAATTTTGACGGTCGTTACGTGCTCTGGCACCGGCAGCGGAAGTTGTCTCGGTAGTAGGAGAATGGGAGCGTTAGCGGCGGGCTGGCGGTGTGCCAGTAGGTTTTACCGCAGGGTTTTACTGCGCTGATGGCGCCTATGCGACCGACATCTTTTCTGAATTGGCGTTCTTCCTCGCCGCGATAGCCATGGACCCATCGCAGCTGGGCGAAATTCAATTAGATATGTTGCACTCCAGCGACAGCATGGGACCGATCCCATACGCCGGTACGTCTGTTGGAGAGTGCGGCGACTCTTCCGACGAAGACTTCAGTTCCTCATCGGCATCGGACGACAAGAAGTGGCGACTCCAATGTACGGGAATGGTCCAAGCATGCACGGATGACATTAGAAGTGGGGTCTCTCAAACCGATGAGCCTTCACCAAGTGCTTCGACGTGGTTCCTCGACCGGGAAGCGGTGAAACTGCAGTCTTTTCTTTCTAAGCTCCGGGCTGCACAAACTGCAATTCGAGCACTTGCAACGAGCGCGTTAGTTACGACTGCGTCCGTTGTGACCGGAGCGACCGGAACAACTGCTCTGCGTCGCGTGTACACACTGCTGCAACCACTGCAAGAAGCGCAGCAAGTCGTGAGCACGACGGCCACTTCTCGGCCGCCGTCAGCCGTTTCCGCGGCATCACTAAAAAGAAAGGGACGCGCTGCCACTCACTGGCGTAGCAGAAAATGCAGAGAGTTTTCCATGAGCTCAAGCTTTACTAACTTTTAACGATGCAATCTTAGCAGAGATATGGCAACGTAGAAATATGATTTCGTGATCACAGACGTGGCGAGCGTTCAGGAATGCTATCACTAATCACTTCTCTCGGAAATGAAAACGCGTCAAAATTTTGCATCCTTCGCATACCATACACTCCTTTAAAGGGGCACTGAAGTCGATTCCCATCAAACCCGAAATCACAATCGTGCGTAGCTTATTGCCTCGTTAAAAGCGTGTTCAAAGATCGCGACACGCCCTTTTTTGGGAAGAATTTTCTTCCGAGTGAAGTGGTCGATGAAGGGCGCTTGTCGGCGAGTTGCAAGTGGTGGCTTCGTCCGCGGAGAAAAAGAGGAGTCTTATCCGAATGTGTACCTATCAGACACTCTTCGAAACGAGTTATAATAAAATCATTCGGAATCTGCGCCTATTGTGGGACTTTCATTGGTCCACACAATGTAGTCCGCGAAAAAAAGAATGTGTTTTTCCATTGCCTTGAGATGAATAGGCGGTTTTGTTATATTGGACTCATATATGCATGGGAACTCACAGATTTTAAACAATATAAGATCAAAAACGTCATTTAAAAAAAAAAATGACTTCAGTGCCCCTTTAAACGCAGCACGCACCAGTAATACCTTTAACTTGAGCAAAGGCATGGAATGTGCAAAATAAGAAATCCGGGCGATGTTCGAGGACACAAATGCTAAGAAAGCACCACCGCAGCCCAAGTAAACAAACACGACGGCACGAGCGTTTCTGCTGTCTTGAGGGTCCACAAGATCGCCGCACGAGTAGATGGATCTTTCCTTCTAGGACGTGCTGGGTTATCATGGCGACACACGATGATGATTCAGTTAAGGATATCTCTACGCGGAACGATGAGCTTCCACCACGTCGACTACGTCGACGATCACCACGGACGCCATGCTTTTCAGCAAATAGCAGGAATGGTAGAGTTGTTATAATGTACGATAGAGGTTCAACTGGCGCTAGTGTGCTGCGGCAGATTTAAGCAGACAGCAGCCAGTCGGAAATTGCCGTCTCGTAATGCATTTCTATGAGAAAAAGGGAGTGCATTTTCTCTCTGCGTTTGATTATAAGAGCAAATATCACGAATAATTCGTATGTACTATGGAGGCTGGAACATTTCCCAGTCACGCAGACAAAATGATTGGTCAGTTACGGCTTTTTTATTTGAAATTCGTGGCATGAAAAACTGTGATAAAACCACTTTGTACGTGTATTTATGTGCACTGTCGGACACTGTTAGCGCGAACACGGCGTCGGCGCCTTCCAGCATGAAGGATATACGTGCCAAACGAACTAAGGACATGTGAAAACCCAGGAAGACGGCAAGAACTACAAAGTAACACTAGATAAATAACTCCTCGTGCATGCAGATGATTAAAATAAATTGAAAGCCACGTAATATCGGCCACTTAATTTGCAATAAATCAGTACTGCTTTATTCTTTCTGCTCATGAATATGCGCGAAGGTGGTTATTCTGCGTTCAAAACGTCACCCGCAGGCTCGAAATCTTTAAATATAGAGAAGCCAGAGAACAGGCGCCCGGTAAAAGCTGCCCGAAATAGCAAATAATAAAAGGACAGACCTTTCATAGCCAACTGACTTATTCTTTACGTTTTGAATATTTTTTTTTTAACCGGTCGTAAATATGCATGACGGAGTCGTTTTCATATAGTAACAGGACGGGCATATTAGCAGCATATAATGCTGGAATGCTGGCGAACCTGGAACAAACTTTACATTCCTTTCGATTGTTATTTTGCTGAGAATCGTCGCTCGTTTTTACACACCTGGCATAGAACAGAGGTCTGGGCCTAAAATATAGCGCAGATTAAAACTGTTCAGTGGTAAAGGAAAATGCTGTAACTAAAGCAATTACGTTTTTAGAATATTAATAAAGGTACATACTATTTGGTACGACCCAAATAACGAAAGTTATCTATGTTAAGTACAAAACGAGCGTGTTGGTAACTGTAATTAGACATAAGGAAGATACATAGAAAGGGGGGGACGGACAACGAGGACAGACCTTTCATAGCCAACTGACTTATTCTTTACGTTTTGAATATTTTTTTTTTAACCGGTTGTTTAACCTTCGTTGTCCGTCCCCCCTTTCTATGTATCTTCCTTATGTCTAATTATCTATGTTATTTTACGTCGAAGAGACAAAATGCACCCGCGTTTTTCCATAGGAATGCACAGGAGCACCGCAAAATTAGGCTGGTTGCTGTCTGCTTCAATATGCCTCCCGGAAGTCGCATAGAGACTAGCGCGAGTTGAACCTCTAGCGTAAATTATAATAACTCTATGGAACAGCGCAGGCGCAGTCTTATCTTTCTCTTTCTTCGTTTACCACACGATGGATTGCGCATAGCTCTGAGCATTATAAAATTCGGCCATATCCGTCACACCGCTAATTATTCTACAAAATGTGGATAAGAGCATTCTTTAACAAAACTTCAAAGAAAAATTCGCCGGCTATTTATTGTTTATGATCGCAGTGCTGGTGAGGTAGGTTCTTATCTAATAGGCGACGTGGATTTGGCTGACGTGCTTTGGCACCGCGGACGCATCGCAATGAAAAGGCAGGGAACTTTCGAAGGAAAAAAGATATAAGAGAGTCCAATTTTCATTTAAAAGTTCTATAGCACAAAAAAAAAAAAAAAAAAAGAGCCTGGTTCTCTTTTGTTTTTGCGTTTGGGTTTCCTTTTTACAAATTTTACGACGTGCGGTGGATGAAATTCGATTTCGAAATTATTTCATGGTCCCTTTAAGGAGCTCGTGCTTCAGAAAAGCCGGCGTCGGCGTAGGGGGCGTGGGACGGAAAATCTTGATGAATCTTGACGTCACAACCACACGACCTAGCGTGGGAATTTCAAACAACCCACAACGCTTACGTGAAAGGTGACATCACGCGTGAATGAAAGTGCCATGTAGTGCACTTTCATTTCACACATGCTATGTAATGCAAAATCAAGGTCGCCGTATGTCCCAAATGATTTCACTTAATAAAGTCATTTATTTGAGTTAAAATAAATTAAGAATTTTAGGCGGAGGTGGTATTGGAACCCACGACCTTTCAGTTGCGAGCCAGACACGGTACCGATTAGGCCACGCATACACACACTTAAGGCTTGGGAACGAGCGAAGGTTTATAGACTTAATTATCGCGTTCCACTCTTAAAGGCCAAGCTTAAGCGTCCTCCTGTATGTTCTTGTAATCTGGGGTCAAAATTTATTCTGGTATGTTCTTTGAATTCGTTTTTTTTTTTAATAAACACAAACACGCGATCGAGTTAAGAGAGGTTGACACAGCAGCCTTTTCTTACGTTACCTATAAGTCACCGAAACATTCGTCTCAAATATTGCATGCCAGGCTATCACCTTGAATTGGGAGCTACGTTTTATAGGAAGTACAGGTATCCCGGTGACTTGTGGCGTAATCAGATGCGAGCTTTTGTGTTGTAACATAACGTAAGAAGATGGGACTGTGTGACCACGGCTTTAGGGATTGTGGTGACAAATTCAGAGTAGCTTTGCACTGACATACGAAGCTACACGGACGGGGGCTGGCGGTTGTATCACAACGTAATGTAAGAAAATATTAGCGAACGCTACGGTGCGATTGGGCCTTGACGTTCGAACAAAAGTTGCCCTCTGCAAGTTGTCGACAAAGCGGCGACCGGCAGGCATCACGAAGTTACTGGAAAGCAGGCACGCGTCGGAGGAGCTGCTAGTCGAGTCGTATGGTCAGATCATTGCAGTGCATTAAAGCCATGAACCGTGAGAACTCGGCTTTAAGATGAAATCTGGTCTGAGAGAACTGGCACTGGTGGTTCCTGCTGCCATTCATCTGACATGAGACGGTGGTAGCGGGACGGTCAACGAGAGCTGAGCGTCGATTAGCAACGTTATCGCGGAACGGGGACGCGATATAGAGTGCGAGCTTGCCCTTCTGGTAGTCTGCGGAGAGTCCCATCATATCTCTGGTGGGGGAACGGCTGGACGATCAGTGTGGCGATGGCATTCCACACCCTTGGTCATCCACTTTGTCGTCGTCTTCTTTAGCAGATGATCTTCCAAACATAATGATTTTTTTTTCGCATACATTTCTAGCTGATCCTTTCTTTTTGTGAACTGTTATAAACTGTTGTGCTGAAATTTTGGCCATCGCAGAAATCTTCAATTTTTACGCTCTAGGGTAGTACAGACAGGGTGTTTGATGTTAAATTGAACAGAGTTATTACAAAAAAAAAAAGTAAATGCAAATTGGTGTGTGTTTATACAACCGGAAGTTAGTCTGCCCCAGTGGCCGTCTGGTGTCTCGACTGCAGATGAGCAATTTAGCCAGTGCGGTACAATCGCTAGCCTGGGGCCTTTAACATGCACAATGCACCCCGGAGTAGTGATACACGACCGCACACCGGTACGATGCTCATCCAGATCGAAACGGGCAGGGGGGAGGATTGAGCCCAGGATCCCTGGGTCCTGAAGTGCGAGCTTTCGCTCTAACGTGCTCCGAGCTGGTGTGCGCTAGCACTCGGCCCCTGATACCCTCAATGAGATGTACAGTCTCCGGCGATATGAAAGACCCACTGTGAGCGCGTGGCCGAGGCGGTGACTGGCGGGGGCCCTGCGAGCGCTCCGGGCACTTCTATTCTGCTTCGAGGGGAGGACGCTCACTCGGCACTCGGCACAAACTGATAAGCGCGTCTCGCTTTATCTGAGCCCGAGTGAGCGTCCTCCCCTCGAAGCAGAATGGAATTGCCCGTAGCGCTCGCAGCGCCCCCGCCAGCCACCGCCTGGGCCACGCGCTCCCAGTGGGTCTTTCATATTGCCTGAGAGTGTACAGTAATGTGATTTATGCAGATGAGTTATACGGCTGGTGGGACATACTATAGGAGGCTAATCCTCACGATGAGCAAGATAATTAACTTTGATTTCTTAATCTACTTTTTAGTTAGTGAAAATAAACATATGGTGCCAATTATAAACTTGCTGAGCGTCATCGACAGCCACTAAATGATTGTAGAGTGACTTAAAGCACGTGGAATGCGCGGGGGTACACCGAACTTGCCACTCATGCTACAGACGAGCTCACCTGGGATCCTGGCTTTCAGACGTGTATTTCTAGCGTGAGTGCTCGTTCTGCGGAAGAACGCTTCAAAGGTCGAGCTCTCGTGCTTGTGACATTGGCTGCAGTCTCAGCTTGAAGAGATGATGAACCAAAATATGAATTTATTAAAATAAGGCGAGGCGGCTGCTATTGCTTGTGTGTTTTGCAGCTCTTGGTTCCATCGGCCTACACAGCATTTGGAGTATTGTTTATCATGAGTGCTATTAACTTTGCACTTTTTATATTTTTTTTCCGCGATTGCAGCGGTTTCCACTTCATTGGCGCGAGGCGCTCCACAGATGTACCCACCTGTCGTCAAAATGTCTTTTGCATACGGCGGAGTTTTCTTCGAGAGGCTTGTCCGCTCTAGTCCGCTCTAGAGATCGCGCGGTCCCGCTTCGTCGGGGTTCTTCGGTGCTGGAAGAAGGGATAGCTTACCCCCAACCAACTTGTATTCTGCATCGCACTTGGCACGAAACACCAGCGCTGCATTTTCTTCTTTTTTTTTGTTTTGTGGAGGGCATGGCATATTACCACGAGAAAGCCGAGTTAACACCGATGCGGCCGTAAGCCTGACAGCGTCAGAAGCCATGGATAAGGTGTTCTAGAAGGGATAAGGTGTTCTAGTACACCCTACCACGGTGAAACTCGATCGCGTATAACGCCTCTAGGTACAGCACCCGATTTACGCCTGGCGACACCAATGCTTGGAGAGACCACACGGGAAAGGGCCGCGCTTTTCACACTCCCCTTCTAGTACAGCTGCAACGGAAAAAGAGTAGCAGAAGAGACCGATGACCGGAGCGGCAAAACCGCGACACGCGGCGCTATTGTTCCCGAGCTCGCCGATAGCGAGAGTGCAAGTCATGTTGCATTTTTCAATGTGGGGGTGGCCGACAGAAAGTTGAGGGATAAGATTGCTTTTAAAATGCAGGCTTTCAAATAAGCTGCTTGCTGCCGGCCGCCCCCGCGTTGAGACATGGAACGTGACTGTCACTCTCGCTATCGGCGCGCTCGGGAACTAGAGCGCCGCGTGTCGCGATTTGGCCGCTCCCGTCGTCGGTCACTTGTGCTACTCTTTTTCCGTTGCAGCTCTACATCCTAATTCGGCTGTCGTATATCATCGTGAGACTGCTATGAATACTGCACAACTTTACAGTTTGGACATCTTCTTTTGTTAGTGTTGCGAACATCACATTTCACCTGAAAGCTGAACTGTTCAACATGGTTTGCACGTGACGTCGTCGCACTATATGGCGCAAAATGCACGCTGCAGAAAGTCGGCGCTCAGTGCAAGCCATATATTTGAGAGGCACAAATTCCTCGTTTTGGTGCTTCGTCGTGAGGAACAAAGATCGAGTGTATGGCGCGACGTAAACTCTGGCAAGAGTGTTTTCGCAAACAAAGTTGTTTCCGCGGCCATGCTTTCTGGACTGTACCGATGAACCGAAAATGCGGGGCTGAGGAACCTTTACAACACAGTATGTTTTTAAAACTACCCCCCCCCCTCCCCCCCGCCCCCCTGTCCGCGCCTCCCTCCTCCGTTTGGGGCTGGTAATTCGACAATTATATTTGTATCACTTGTTAACAGCAATCGTCCATTTCAATGTGGAGAACTTTAGAAAGGCTCTGTTGCACTCAGACGTCGAGTATAGCCAACGCGGCGTAGCGCAGCACACACGTATACTTATTGGTCGCAGATATCGTGTTCGTTCCTGCTCGCCGGCCTAAGAAAGGCTCACATTCTGCGCTACGCTATACGTTCGCTGCGCTCAACGTTAGAGTATAAAGGAGCCTGTAGAGTGGCTGCCAACATTCGGCTGTACCCTCTGAGGCCACTAACATCTTTCTTTTCAGGTATCTGTTCCAGACACACTTGTAGTTCTATGTAACGTCAGATTAATGAGTCACATTTAGTCCTTTAAATACTTATATTTTCGGGGACCGGGGCAGTTCAGCAACAACGAAAACATGCTATTTAGCCTCAATGATTTGTACATGTAAAATTGGATGTGCAACAATTCTGTACATTAAGTAAATACAGCTAAAAGTTAATCCCTGACGTTGATAGCTTTCAAAAACACTCATTATGTTTTCACTCGCGCAATGGCAGACGCAGAAAAACTAGAGGAAACTGTTTTTTTTTTCTCCTCAACTCGCAATTAGAACAAGCGGCCAAGTATTCTGACGTTAATTATATACTGTCAGCGTTTATCATAGTCATGCGCTGGGGTTTGCAAAGCATAGAGCATGTACTGAGTTTTGGATATTGTTACGAGCCATTACCCGAATTTCAAAAGATGCTGATCGTCATGAACCCGAGCACTCGACTCGGGGTCACAAAACTCGCGCACGTCACGGTGTGATGTGACTCTCGGTGCGAAGTCGTGAAGTCGTGTTACGTCGCTGTGTAACAACGTTAACAAATGTAAACCTCGCCTCGCCTTACGGTGAACTCTCCTTGATGCTTCTGTAATTTAGCAATAGGTCTATTGTCCATAAAAGCGATATCATCCTATGAACGGCTGTACCGATCACTGGAAAAATAGTTCAGGGCAGCATGCTCGCGCTTATATGTTCCGCTTCGCTCGCACTTATTAGAGAGTTTGAGAAGGTCGTGTTTTCAGGCAACGCTATTTGTAGCGGCAGCTGGTGCTGCTTCTTCGATTCATGCTCTGAAGCGCGCGCCCATAACGGTGACGGGCCTATGAAAAGGATCTACTAAAACTCCCTATTGTGAAACCAAATACTTTAAGGTGTTACCCCACCGTGCATGACATTTTCCTACCGCCGTGCGATCGTGTACCACATATACTGCGTAATGCACGTTAAAGACCCAGAGCTAATAACAGTTGTACTGCATTTTTTATAACCTACAACGGGTAACAATGTCGCCCTACGAAACTGCTGCTCTTTAAAAAAAACTAACGACTAATTTTGAAGAATGATGAAAATAATCCCTGGAGAAGGGGAACAAGAGCGACAAAGGACAAACACAAATCTTTGTCCCTCTTGTTCCCCTTCTCCAGGGATTATTTTCATCATTCTTGTCCAGCTCGCTTGCACCTTTGCATTTAATTGCAATATAATAATAATTTTGAATGCGCCGTTACATTGCATTTTCAATGTGTTCGCGTTCTTTTTTTTTTCTACATCTTTGATTATGTGGCTCGTACTTATAATGAAACAAACTATAGTTGTCGGACTAATGAAAAAATAGTATATAACTAAGAAAATGACACGTCAACGCAAAATACAAAAAACACACACACATAATAAAAATAATTGAAATAATAGAATTGATTATATTTGTGCTTTGAAAGGTTTCAGCGCACCAAAAGCAATAAAAGCGAGCTCGATGCTTTGGATGGTGCGCTTGTTCACTGGAAGTGTAGTTCGGGGTAGTACGCTCGCACTTTAATGTGCGAGCATACTACCCCACCACGAAATATAATCAGTCATCGGTCATCGAAGAAACTCACACAATATTAAAAATAGAAAAAGAAATACGATACCCATTTTTTGTGACTTCTAGAAAACTGCAAACACGTTTATTGAGAAAAAAAAAAGTTTCACAGCAGTGATTTTTGGCAAACCTCTCCTCTCTATATTACTTCTTCCTCAATAGTCCAGTTTCTGTTTCGGATTCGAGGAGTAGCGTGTCGCTACTTCATTAAAAATATAGGTGACGCTGTAGCAAAATATTGCTTGGGTACTCTTCTGACATCATTACGACTCGTCTGGCTAAAAAATTAAGTATTTGTTTTTGGGGGGTGTTAGTGTCCCTTTAGTTGTTTTCACTTCTCGACTGTTGCTTGACTTGCCTCATTGCTCGTTCGGCTATGCCATCGAGCGTGGTAGGGACAGACTTGTGCCTGCTACTTAAAAAATGCAATGAATTACAATTACAAATTACCGAGTTTCAAATGTAAAGGACTACCGTTACAAATTACTTTCGCTCTTTACTCGTTACGTTACAAATTACTTTCACGTTACTGATAAGTGAAACTAAAACGCGGATGATAATCTAATAGTCCGCGTGTCCCCACCGCTAGCTTTATGCCTGTAACACGAGTGCTATTTTGGTGCCAAATATTCTAAAATGCAACGGTTACATTCCGTGAAGTCTCCCAGTATGTACTGCTCCCAGATGCACTCGAACAAGCTTACCCAATAAGAGCGCGATCGGGATCCTAATCCGATGACCACACAGTTTCAGTAGCAAGAATTAGCGCGTTCTTTCCTTTCGCAACTGGAACATTTAGTAGTGTTACGAATGCGTACTCTCATACATATTAGCAGTTACTGAATCATGAGTGTAATTCATGTATTTATGTTTTTATTTGGAAAACTGACGATAAACTTTGACTGACGTCTCTTTGATAAACGGGTCCGAATGAACATTTCTCTCGGGGTGGCAGCTGCGGTAGCCCGCTCGTTGGATAATCGAGCATCGTAGATCCTCGGTGAACAGTAGCGCAGATGTCTAAACTGGCTTCTCGAATCTTCGATCGAACGTTCTGACGTTGCATCCACTCGGGTTAGCGGCTCAGTAGTAGTGAAGTAAATCCAATCGCCAAGGAGTGTCCAGCACAGCCACGTGAGACATTCAATTTTCGTGTTATTTAGTTAAACACCATTGTTCACTTTCATTCGTTACTTATTGTAATTTGCGTAACAGGCTGTATTTTCACCGTAGGTCAGAACACAGTCAAAGGCTAGAAGCCGTACTCTCATAGAAGCATGAGCACGAGGTCAGGGCGCCGTGCTCCATTGGTTTGAGCTTGGGATAGCGCACCGTATACTAAAGACTACAAACTACGTGACTTTGCATATATGGTGCTGTTTGATTTGCCCCATCAGCTGGTGGCGTAGACTGTGCTCTCTGGCTTATGTTGAATCGAAGTAGAAACCGAGAACACGACTATACTCATCCGTAGTGACTAACATCTTAAGAATCACAAAACGTAGCGTGTTATGTTCGCTCCTTTTGCTTTGTGATTCGTTTTTCGGGGTTTGACGGAGCTGATGATATGTATAGATCTAAAAAATTGCGTTTTGGAAATGAGCAGGTGAAAGGTCACGCCCAGTGTCTCGTCATTCGCTGAGCTGCCTCAGTAGATTGTAGGGATTGACTCTCTCAAGTGCTTTACGGGAAAGTATAGTTCCCACAGATTTATTAGCACGTGCAGTAGGTATCCAAAGCTACCCAATGCGCTCAAAAATGGGCTCTGTTGCTCCTGACTAGGCTCTATGTTAAATTTGAGTTGTTTGCATTAATCGAGCTTGGTTTTAAAAGGGTTGTTGAAAACGTGTCTAGATGTGTGCTGTCACTTGCGTACTACACGAACTTCCCGTGTTTTTGTCTGCAGGTGTGGTGAGGTGCGGCGCTTGCAAGATACTATACAAAATATGGCGATTCCTTTGAAAGCGACTGACAAATTTTGAACCGGTAGCTTTTACATCCTTATTGCGACCCTTATGGTCGAGAGAACAAACGATGATAAGGATACCTGATCACTATTCAAGCAATATGCCTCGTTATTTCTGTTTTTTGTGTTTTGTTTTTTAAGTTTTCCACGGTCCAACCACTGTAGTTTGGCCGTCATGCATATATATCAATAAATTAAAATTTGATGTATACGTATTTTATATATATTATTTACATAACATTTGAGTGAGCCCTCAGGTTACCTCAAATATTATTTTAATTGATCTAAAACAAGAAAAAATGGACTAAATATTAGAATACTTTAAAACCTTATTGCTAGGAAATATTCACGGGTACCTAAAAACTGAACTTAGATAAATATCAAGGAAGTTTTTTTCGAAAAACTTTACTGCCATCGTCTAAGAGGGTCGGACTTCGCTGCACAGTAAACAATGTCTGTTATCGTTCTCTCCTCATTTCAATAAAAACTATGTGGAGGGGAATCCCATTGCTTTAGGGATGCTAATTTCTTTTTCGAAGAGAATGCGTGAGAACACGGAGAAACTGATATTCCTTACTCAGGAACGTAAAATGATTAGCACGGATCCAACATTTCTGGACTTGTCAACTTTAGGACTCCTAGCAGGAGCACGTGTTTCTTTTTTTTTTTTTTTTTTTTATTGTATGAGCCAGAGTTATAGTATCGGAACTTCATTCCCAGGTTCTCTTGTAGGAGCCACCGTTTACGATCGCTGCGATTAAAAAATGTGACTTCCTGGCCTTTATATCGTCAGGTGATATTCGTTTCCGTTGTCGTGAACTGTTTTAACATATATGGAAGACGGACAATCGTTTCCCTCAATTTCAGATAATGCTCTACATAATGGGCAACATATATTTTATCGCCAAGATGGTCCAAGTGTCGTTGCTCTAAAGCAGGGGTTTCCAAACGTTTTGGGTAAGGGTCCGGATTAGGGCATGTGTCACAGTCTCGATGGCAGTAAACTAAAAAGTAATCATAGATGAGGAGAAAAAATAAACCTTGACAAGCATTTAAACAGAGAAACGAATGTTCTAGTAAATATCTAAAAATACTGTAAGGTGGACAACTGCATATACCAATCTGAAAATTAATATTTAGCCACCTATGACATTAAATGATATTTGCGACCAAGAAAACTCCCCAGGCATAAATCAAAGCGCATAGAAAATTTGGAAGATTCGAGCAGTAGAAATGACTAATTAGAATGATAAAACTAATGCTGACAATATGCTATGCTTGTGTATGATAACACTATGCACAATGTACATGAGAGCGCAAAGCACAGAGATATGAAGAAACGAACTAAGATTGGTTATGCGGAAGATGACAATGTTCAGTTAATCATATGGCGAGAGGACATGCGTTAAGATTCAGTTTCTCTCATTACTTCTTTTATATTCCTTTGCGCTTCGGGAGCGCGCCGCGGCGCTATTTCTTGACGCACACATTTTTTTTTGCGCTGTTAGCGGCGGGCTTGCTTGAACCGGGCCGCGGGCCGAGCTTCATAAGGGAGTTTTCGTAGATCGTTTCCGCTGTCCCGCAGCGTTCTCCGGAACCCAGTACGAGATCCAGGACTCTGCAGGCAAGGCTAGCGCCGCGCATGCGCACTAGTGGCGTCCTGGTTCCGGAGAGCGTAGCGGAGGTGGGAAAACGGTCTACAAGGACTGCAGACGTCACGGGCCGATCGGAAGACTTCCGCGGCCCGGATCTGGTCCGCAGGCCGAGGTGTGGAGTCCTCTGCTCTAAAGCCTCGCTTTTTCCCGTGGCTCTAGTGCGAGTGAGTTAGATGGTGGAATTCTTCAAAGCGAGTGCTCGCACTCGCTCGTGTCTTGTTCACACGCAGCTCCTACCAAAATCTCTCGAGCGTCTTTTTTTTTTTTAAACGGTGGATTGTAAATGAAAGTGTTAAAGCTATATAGTCGAACAAAAGTTATTTTTGCAGCAACTTGGAAGCCTGCCAGTCATCTGCCTGATAGGACATAAAGGAAAAATTAAATCTGTGTTCCGGTTGCCATGTACGAGGATCCGGCTGAGGTGCTCGAAGAGAGCAAAGAAGAGTTCGCTGAAGCAGCCAAAAAGCCGGGGATTCATCTCACCAATCCCGTAAGTCACGCGTGCGGGATGGTCTTTGCAAACAAATCCACTCAAAGTATTGAATCCAGTGGAATAGCGCAATGTTACGCGTTCTGCTCCTGTTAGTTGAAACTCGTACACTCGCAGAAGCCCCCGTGTACTGCACCACAGTGCGCTAAAACTCAAAATCAACGGTTCTTCTCTAGTGAGTTAAACTAGCGAAAAGTACGGTTTTTGTAAGACTCCAACGTCCATGCAGCCCCGGTGTCGAAAGACGCGAATAGCGTTTGCCACATACTTCATAACTACTAGAGCCCTCTATCGCAAATGCCCTTCCCTTTGAGTGAAGTGGATAAAAAAAAATGGCGGATGATTATAGTGCCTACAGTGTTTCACGGCGCAGTACACACTCAAGAGGTCCTGAATGTGTAGAACAATTTGTTTGTTTTGGTTTTTTGCAGACGACTCCACTGCTGTTCAGCCTCCCTGGAGGCCTGGATGAGTTTCCGCATGTGTACATGGAGGCGACGCTTCGGTCAGACGTCACCGTGTGAGGTTAAGGGCTTAATCTCACTAGAGCAATGAACACTAATTTTTGTCTACGGACAAGACAAGATCAACTTATTGGCTACCAGAGAAGTTTTCCTCAGTAACGCCTGTTGAATAACGCATCCTTTTTTGGCCAGCTCCTGCTGACATTCTGAAATTATCGGGAAGGAGAACACTTCTCTGGCACGAGCGAGAACAGGCCTTCTCATTTTTTTGAGGCGAGTAAAGTCCAAGTGAACGAGGCTTAGCATTGGCATGTCCCAGTGATCGCAGAGGGTGATCACTGGGACGCCTTTTCTGAATCCATTCCAGAAAATGGATTTTAAAATAAACACCACAATTTCGTCTACCATCTCCGTAAGTGGAAGAGCAGGCGACGAATTACGGATCACGTTTATACTAACCGTATCGCGGTAAAGTGATGTCGGGGAAATGTTTATGATACGATGCACGTAAAAAAAAGTGTTCATTTGTGTTCTTAGGGAACGTTCAATTTTTCGTGTATCCAAATAGTTTGCTAGTAACAACACCAAGAAAGGTAATGGGAGTGCAAGCACGCAGAAATTCAGTTGTCAAAAAAACAACAAAGACACGGGACACATTAATAAAGGGGACAGGATAACAACGTCTCAAAAGGAGGGGACAGGACGACAACAGGTCGAAAGAAGGGCAACATATCAAAATGAGGGGGCAGAACAACTGCGTATGAAAAAGGGGGCAGGACAACAACGTCACGAAAAAAGGCGACAAGGGAACAACGTAAAAAAAAAAGACATGACAACAATGTCTCAAAAAGGGTAGAAGACAGCAACGTCTTGAGACTTCGTTGTCCTGCCATTATTTTCGTGTGTCCCGTGTCTTCGGCTCTTTTTTTTTTAGTAAAGGGAATAAGGATGCTTCGTGCGCTAGACCCGTATTGTCGCGCCTTATCCTTCAGCGCCACGTTCGAGTGGTGGTGGACCAAGAGCCAGGACTACCTGCCCCAATTGGAGGTGCAGACGGAGCAGTACAAGCCCGGAGCTCTCAACTACTCGGTGGATAACTTTAAGACCCGGAACGAGGCCATTCCCGATAAATACTTCCAGTTGAACATCGGCCAAAGACACCTCATCAAGTTCTTTTTCGACGTCAAGGACCGTTACCTCGTGGTAGGTTGTGCCCCGCTCTTGAGCACCGATGATCGGCCTTTTTTTTAAACGGTACAACTTAACTTTTAAAAAAAAGGTCGCTATCATGCTTCCGATGGTGTACACAGTCTTATTTTCTTACCGAATGAATAAATTACGCTTACTTAGAGAAACATGTATAAGAGGATGACGTAAAAGCTGGCCACGCGCCTCCATCCCCCTTCATTATTAGTAAAGTAGTCCACGAGTATGTCATATTCACTGACAGCTTAAGAAACACAGGGCGTGACTTATTAAGTTCACGCTTCCTGATTGGTTCCTCTGCGCTCTAGTCTGCTACTACCACGGTCTTATTGGCTTCGAATTCGATAATTAGATGCCCGGAACTCGCTACGCCCCGAGTTTCTTAAGCGATCGGTGACCATCATGGAGGTAGGAAGCTTCTGGAGGTGAAATAACGTCACACGCCTTTGGCTTCACCTCTGGTGACGTCATGCCGCCTCCAGAAGCTTCCTACCTCCATGGTGACCATGTTATATTCCCTGACAGCTTAAGAAACACAGGGCGTGAGTTATTATCTGTATAAGCTGGTGCAACTATGAGCGAGAGTTGGCGATAAGAAGGACGAAGGCCCCGCTTTCACGGTGAAGCATGAAAATCAATATGTTGTTTGCAAGGTGGGAGTTGTGTACACGATTCCACTAACGTGTGTAAAGGCCTACGTCGGTCAGACGGGCAGATCTGTTGATCACAAACTGCGGGAGCATGACTTGTCGTTGCGATCAGTGGTGGGAGCTGTAGGGGGGCATCTGCCATTGCATTGTCACTAATGTGGGTGCAAACCTATATGTTCAGTAAGACTGGAATCATTGGCAATGGAAGGGACAGAATGAACAAAGAAATTTTAGAGGAGCATGCAATTATCAAAGCAGGCGCCAACAGCGTAAACCAAACGTCACTGGGCTTAAGTAGTAAAGAGATTGTTTTTTTTTTTGGACACGTGGTGAATGTATCATCTGACGTGGGCGGGGTTGATGTTTTCTTTGTTTTGTTTTTATGTGATTAAAGTTCAGTTGAGAGTCAGCGCTTGTCCTGTGTGCACTTCCTTTAGACCCCGTCTACTGTGCGCTGTTTGCCTTTTCGTCAGTATCAACCAACTATCCCACATCGCCACCCTTATTCAGACCATTGATAGTCGTGGCGTTATCAATGCGCCATCTCAGATGACGATCATGGATCTTCCAAGACATCATCGTGTATAGCTTATAAGCAGGGACGGCTGAGAGTGTAAGAAAGTAGGGGGGTCGGTGGCCGAGTGGTCTAGCGCACACCAGCTCGGAGCACGTGGAGCGAAAGCTCGCGCTGCAGAACCCAGGGATCCTGGGTTCGAGCCCCACCCCTGCCCGTTTCGATCTGGATGAGCATCGTACCGGCGTGCGGTCGTGTATCACTACTGCGTGATGCACGTTAAAGACCCCAGGCTAGCGGTTGTACCGCACTGGCAAAATTTCTCATCTACAGCTGGGAGACTCGCCGCCCCTGTGAGGCAGACCAAGTTCTAGGCTGTATAAACATACACACAACCCAATTTTTTTTTTGTAAGAAAGTACAATTGATCGTTCTCTGTTGCACTACTGCATCGAAGAGATTAGCTGGTGTCGCCGATATGAGGTATACTCTACGTTTCTCCATTCGAATTAGGGTGAGCAGGGTCCATCGGTCACTTTGGCATTTCGCATTTATGGAGCCCACATGCATAGCCTCATCTATACTCACAAAGCCTGGCAGTTCGACGACGGAGCCATTGAGTGCCCGGTCACCGATTTGGAGCACGAGGATCTGATAGCAGAGAGCATTTCTCTGGGAACCTGATATTCAGCGCACAGCTTTTGCAGCGGCGAGGACCCGAAACATGGTTTTCAAACACGACGAGAAAAGAAGCGGTAGCGCGAGGAACGCGAGGAGCACGAGCGGACATTCCATCGCTCGGTAAAAGTGTGTTTTGGCGTCTCGCCGCAGCTGGGCGCCCGTTACATGGCTCTCTTATCATACGTTGTCTACCGCTCTACCTTTTCACTTTCGGTGGCCGCGTCTGGTGGCGATCTTCCAGGCTTTGTCAGTATAGAGGAGGCTATGTCACAGGACTCTTTCTTTTTTCTTCTTTTCTTGGTTTTTGAGAACGCTCTCGGATGGACAACGGACAACCACAAGCACGAGAGTCACGGACGCGTCTCTCTCGTGTTTGTGGTTGTCCGTTGTCTATTGTGTTTGTGGTTGTCCGTTGTTCACGCGTTAGCGTCCTAAAAACCAAGAAAATGTGTTCAAGAAACACGCCCTCCTGATTTTATTTATGTTTTCTTTCCTTCTCTTGTTTTCAGGTGAAGATCGACGGCATGCACGCACTCTTTGAGCTGATTGAGCGTGACGCCAAGCGCTACGACCAGCTCCGCATCACGGGCGCCTTCGACATCCATGTCTTCCGAGCGCTGCACGAACAGCCTCTGGTACGAACTGCACAGACGTCGCCCCTCTGACTCGCCTTGTGTATAACGAAGTGTAAAATAGAGTATGAAAGTAGCTTATACTAGAAAAGAAAAAAGGCTTAAAATAAACCTAGCTTTTATAGAAATATCGGCATGTAACTTTGAAGCTTTCCGGATATTTTCTTTGCGAGGTCTGTAAAGCTAGCTAAGGCTCCATAGGGCTACAGTCACTATACGGCGAGAAACTGAAGGAGACGATCATAATGTAAAAACAGCGCAAACAAACACGGACGAAGGGGAAGAAACACGCAGACGGCACAAGCGCTGACTCGCAACTGAAACTTTTACTTCAAAAAGGAAAAAGAAGAAAATAAGATAAAAACACGCACACCAGGAAGACCCCAATATAGAGATATAGAGAGGTCTCTATGCAACACCAAGGTTAAAAAAGTAGTCAGATACGTCGATGACTTTTTGGTGTTTCACGAGGACTGTGACGGAAGGGGCGTGACTGGGACGTCTGTGGATGAGGTGATGGCAGTTTTTGCGGAGTGTGGCGGAGGGCTCAGGTTTACTGTGGAGGTACCTAAAGGGGGGGTTCTCCAGTATCTTGACCTCTCCCTCCGCTCCAGCGAGGGTCACATGTGTTGGTGCTACTCTCCGCGATCTCAGAAGGGCCTTCTGGATTACAGGTCGGCTCATTCAAAACTGATTAAGAGGGGCATAGCACTCTCTTGCTTGGGTGCAGCCTTGAAAAAGTCGTGCCCTCATACGCTTTCTGAGAGCTTTGGGACACAGGTGCAAAGGTTACGAGCAGCGGGGTTTCGACCGGCGTTACTGTCTGACGTTGCAAGTGCATTATTGAAGCGGACTAAAGGATCCCAGGCAGATAAGGCCAGCGTAGAAAAGAAAAGGCCTGTAGTGATCCCGTATATCCACAAAATCTCCCATAGTCTAAAGAAGGTCGGAAGCCGATATAACATACCGGTGGTGTTTTCAGCCCCCCTCAGACTTAAACAGGTCTGCTCTAGGATTGAAGCAAGAGCGGAAGGGCACCCAAAACGAGAGTGCAGAAAGAAACATGCGAAACCGTTCGTGAGATGCTGTGAGGGGGTTGTTTATAAGATCCCCCTCTCGTGTAATAAATGCTACGTCGGGCAGACAGGACGTTGTTTAAACGATAGGCTTAGAGAGCATAACTACTCCCTTAGTGCCACGGTTGGAGGGCACCTCTCGTTGCACTGCAACGCATGCAAGTGTAAGCCGTCCTTCCCTGACATTGCGGTATTAGGACGAAACAAAGATAGATTGGCGAGAGAAGTGCTCGAGGCCTTTCACATTGTCACTCTCGGGGATTGGTGTGTAAGTGAGGCCTCAATAACGCTTTCACAAAAAGAATTTGAATTTATGCGCGAGAGGGTGAAAGTTGGCCACGCGGTGATGTGATGGTGCTGATAGGAGAAGGGGCTGACACGTACTTCTCTGAGTGAGAATGCTGATTTTGGGGTCTTCCTGGTGTGTGTGTTTTTATCTTATTTTCTTCTTTTTCCTTTTTGAAGTAGAAGTTTCAGTTGCGAGTCAGCGCTTGTACCGTCTGCGTGTTTCTTCTCCTTCGTCCGTGTTTGTTTGCGCTGTTTTTACATTATGATCAACGAATACCAACTAGCCCAACTTTCGACATTAATTGAAGGAGAGGAGAAGATGAGAGCGTGCCGTGACGTCAGAGCGTCGAGCTCTGATTGGGAGGACAGCGGTTAGAGACAAAGACAGTGCGAGCTTTCTATCGAAGCTATAGGAAGCTCGGGCTGAAGGCAAGACGACTGAAACCCTTCCCTGCCGTTCTTATAAAAGATTTTCTGACAGGTGCCATTATTAGGGGTCGTGCATAGAAATGCTGCGCGCTTTGATCGCTTTGTAAAGACACGGATACTTGCGTGCTGGGCTGTGGAGCTCGCACGCTGGGTTTTGAGCTTGTGAACATTAGAATGGTGTGTAGCAACAGCGCAGTCGCGAGGGCAATGTTCTAGACAATGCTTTCCTCAAAAGCGCTATCGTGCAAAATGTTTTAGCAGAGAAGCGAACTCGGGGCGCCGGTCAACAAACATCTGCGGTCTTGACAAGTGCAAGGTCGCGAGCGCGTGGCTTTGGAAAGCTGAATCTTTACGCGAGTTCTTGTACAAACACATGATTCTAATATGCTAGGCCACAGCCTATGGCTAGACCACCATGGGCGTGACCATAGCCTCCACTATACTGAAAATGCCTGGCAGATCATCACGTGACGCGGCCGCCGATTGTGAAAAGGTAGAGCGGCAGACAAGAGTCATGTAACGGGCGCCCGCTGCGGCGAGAAACCGAAACACACTTGTCCTAGCGATAGAATGTCCGCTCGTGCTTCTCGCGTTCCTCGCGCGTCCTCGCCGCTGCAAAAGCTGTGCACTCACTACCAGCTTTCCTTTTAGCTTCCCTGAGAAAAGCTCTGTGCTACCAGATCCTCGTGCTCCAAATCTGCGATCGGGCACTCTATGGCTCCGTCATCGAACTGCCAGGATTTGTGAGTATAGAGGAGGCTATGGCTAGACATCACGCCTCACGCACACCTTTCCTGGCTTACTCCTTTCCCTTTACCCCAAAATAAACAAACAACAACACGCCTCACGTGCTTGTATACCTGCATTTTCTCTATAAATATTTGTGAAATGGAATACGTGTGCCCTTCGGTAGTTCTCATTATCGAGCCATGTGCCCACGAGGGAGAAATCCTGGGGATTTGCGCGCATCACGCGACGAAAACGTCAGGCTTTTTGCGATGTGGCCCTATGACATCAGCTACTCGACAGATCGGGAGTGAGGGATGCTCGGGCGCCGGGCGGCACAAACAATCCTGGCTTGACGGAGAATTAGTTTATTTTCAATAATAATTTGTCGTTTAACTACCTGGTGGCATCCGTAGAGCTCTCTAAATTCGTATACGGTAGTGCCACGTGTGGAAACCGCTAACTTGGATTGTAAACGCTAGCATCCCTACCCCTGACGATTCGTCGGAGCCAACGAACACTCAGTTGGCAAACTCACCGTTGAAACCCGGGCCGCTGGCGTCCACCAAAACCGTGTTAAATACGACAACAGCGGCACTCTTAATCTTTTGTCTTTACTGTGGTCACCTTGAGCTTTCAGAAAGCATGTTATTGCGGAAAAACAAACGGAAAAAACACTTTTTGTAGTAACTTTTATTGAAGTTCTGTACAAAATGAAGGGCACATGATGTTTTCTAAAATCTTTTGTTTACAAGGTTTCGCGGAGCAATTAATATTGTTTTTATACAACCATCTGTCAACGGTGATTTCAGGTAGCACGTCCCGACCTAAGCGCATCCTAACTTCTGTAGTAATTCGCGGCGCGTCCGCTTGGGAGACGGGGGTGGCGTCCCTGAAACCCCTTCCTCCGTATCTGTTTTAGCGCCAAAATGGCCGATTAAAGCCAAAATAGAAGTCACGTGCAGTTCCTCGAGTGGCCGCTACGGGAGAAATGGCGGCGTTGCGATCGCCATTAGCTCGGTTCTCGAGTACGGATCGGTGCCACTTTTTCAGAGCAGGCTCTATGGCAATTTCCCAACTGAGTGGTTTTAGTAACGTTGGTCGGAGCCGCCGTGGTCGGGGCATATCCTCCTCTATACTGACAAAGCCTGATCATGATGTAAAATGCTCTAGACTGTGGTAAAAGCTGGGAAACTTGGTCGGGTGTTCTACATCATGATCAACTTCCACCAGCTTGCTTGCGCACTCACTGTTTTTTCATTGACAAAGCCTGGCAGATCGCTATGAGACGCGGCCGCCGGAAGTGGAAAGGTAGAGCCTTAGACAACGGATGAGAGGAGAGTCATGTAACGGGCGCCCCACAGCGGCGAGACGCTGAAACTCACTTCTCCCGAGCGATGGAATGTCCGCTCGTGCTCCTCGCGTTCCTCGCGCGGCGTTGCCGCTGCAAAATTTGTGCGCTCACTACCAGCTTCCCCGAGAAATGCTCTGTGCTACCAGATCCTCGCGCTCCAAATCTGCGACCGGGCGCTCTATGGCTCCGTTGTCGAACTGCCAGGCCTAGTTATTATAGAGGAGGCTATGGTCAGAGTGAACGACGAAGCTGAGGAGGAAATTGCGCCCGTTGTCGACGTCACGCACATCCCTGCACGGATTTCTCCCCCCGTGTGAATACCACTTTACGTGTTGCTCCCTCACTTGCCTACAGAATCTTGCCTTCGTTTGCAGCCCATGCCATTGACAGTCCCCCTGACACCGGAGGAATTGTTGAAGGGCGGCCGCTTGCAGATCAAGGGAAAGAACACCAGGAAGGCCCAACAGTTGAGCGTTTTTGCTGCCGCAATCTATAGCCCCACTTTGTTTAGAAATTGCCTGTAGTTCCCTTTCGTTTACTACTGAGAGAAGGATGAGAAATGCAGGACATGTGTCCAAATATCTTAGTAACTTATCTTAGTGTTTTAGTTGTATATCTAGTGTTTTAGTTTTTGGTATATTATCTGCTCCCAGAGACAAATCTACCAACAGAAAAAAAAAAATGTAAGCAACTTTCTCTTCTACACCTCTCTTCGGGATTCTATACAACGATCCCGCTCAAAAGAGAATGCTCACTTTTCCTAACTGCAGGCTGGGGATTCTTACACTCAAATGTATAATTTCGTCTTCTTCCCATTTCGACTGTGTGTAACGCGAAAGTTTTTGTTCGCTTTTCATTCTTATGGGCAGTTCTTACCGCCATAGAATGGCTTCGTTTGCTCCCGGCGCCGCACAGCTAGCCTTGAACATATCAGCAGCTCTGGGACGGTGCCATCAACAGAAATACATCCTCACCGGCCAAATAAAAACTTATTTTAGAGTCACTCTGACAATGATGAATAGAAGCGATTGCATTAAATCTATTGTAACCCCAACGAGTATCACTATAGGGTGTTTCCACGTGACGTCAATCCGCCATTTTGTTGTTAGATACCAACTTGACGGTGTCTGATGGATCCTTAAAGTCATTGCCTTTGGCACGCACCAGACAGCTGATAAAAACAAAATGGTGGGCATGATGACGTCAGTGAAAACAACCTGTAGTCACTGACCAATGATCTCTATTATAGAATGCTAGTGCAAGTGAAGCCACCGAAAGTTTGATGGTTGCCCCGGAAATCAGGTGTCTGCTGTGCTTTCTAGTGCATTCGGTCGACGTTTTGGTCCGTACTTTCCGGCGTCTTTGAGTGGGTTTTAACAATTATCCTCCGAATTGAATCCCGAAAATTAGGCTTTTGAACTCGGGACGTGTGCACACTTGATCAGCTAGAATCTCAAAATGTTTACATTTACTGGATTCTCATGATACTTCTCGGGTCTGCATGCGCTCTTACTGCGCAACAAGCAGGCTCTCTTGAGGTGACAAGCGAAAATCCAGCGCCCTCGACGCTTTTCGAACCAGCACTCGGAAGGGTTACAAAGCCTGCCAAGCGCTCACTTCCGGGACAAGCCGCTTTCTTCGTGTGGCTTCATGCCTGTATTCTGAATGCACCATTCAGACCCCTATAATAGAGATCAGTGTCACTGACAGTAGAAGCTCTTGATCCGGCACGGGACGTAAGCATCTTATTATCGCTCTGCAGTCAATGAGCTTGCGGCATTAGCTGACAAGAACATAATGTACCAAACCCTCCGCTTCTTAAGGCTCCGGTCCCACGGCGGCCATCTCGAATGAGTACAAAACGGGTTTTAATTTAATTTAAAAAAGATGCTCCGCAGTAAGTTTCATAATATATTCCCAGCGTTCTCGAGGTTTTCTGGGCAACCTATGATAGTCGTAGGTTGATTACTTTATTAGATGACGAAAGGGGGGATATATTGCCACGTACTTCTAATTTTTCTCCGATATTAACGATAATTTCAGACCGCGTACTCAAAGTTATATTAAAAAGAGGAGCAAAATCTTTTTATTGCGTTTATAATTGTGATTTTAAAAGCAGGTAATTTGTACCACGAAGTTTTTTTTATATATATATTAAACGAAACGCTTTAAAACGGACATTTTGAAGTTATCTACGTGCACTTCTGCAAGAACACGATGAATAGGTTAGCAAAGTTACTTTTGAGTATGTATTTTTACAGTTATTTTGTAAATTAAAAACCGTTTTGTATCCATTCAAGATGACCGCTGTGGTACGAGAACCGTCACTGGTTATAGTCCCGGTTGCCCGAGAAAAACGCGGCGCGTTGCTGACTCCTGCCGTCGGCATCCGCCTTGTGCCGCAGGATGAGCCTTCGCTTGGGAGACACAGCGCTGCCCGTTTCAATGGATCTGTCCAAAGAGGACTTCGACTTGGTAATGGAAGGCGGCTTAGAGGGGCTCGGCCTGGTGCGACAAGACGACACGACACCCAGTAACTGCGGCGTTCGTCGGGATGTCCCACTTGCCACAAACGTCGTCATCGACGGAGATGTGGACATGAACTGGGTCATCATTGTAAGTGGTGCCTACTCTTTTCAAAGTGTCTGCATATCCACCGGGCGGCAAGCGTAAAGCCGCAGTTGCACGGTCACTGCATCGTGCAACAGACACGGTATATTCGCTGCAGACATAAGGACACAAAAATTGGCAGCGACCTTTACATACAATACAATACAATACAATTTATTTTTCTTTTTTGAATACATTTCGCTCTGTACCCACGTAAGCCAAGAAGGCTTGTGTGTGGGACGCGGCAGGTGGCTAACAACCAGATTTTGTACAGTTTTAACTCTTTCTACGAGTTTAAACAAACCAAACAAATCATAAGAAAAGAAGCAGCTCCTATATACACATGCATTATAACCGGTGGAACAGGCCTCTATTAGTCACATACTGCTATTTAGTAATATATCTCAAAGCATTGTTTCAATATATAATTCGTACAGTGGTTACGGTCGTATATTGGCACTTTTTATTAATTCGCACTTTGTTTAATTTTTCTGTTCATTGATCCATATTCTTGCCATTTTTTTCATTGCATGTGCAAAACGTACAAAGTCCTATATAGCGCATCAAATGCATTGTTTAAGGTGCGATAGTTTAAAAGTACGTAGAAGCATAGCCTCCTCTATACTACGGTAGAGGACATTAAAACAAAACTAGAAAACTTTATGGAAAAAAAAAAAAAAAAAAAAACGCGCTATACTTCGTTTCAGCTTCGGTCCGAGCGCGGCCGATGTTGTGAGCCGAAAGGCCAATCAAACAGCAAAACAGGCACAACGTCATGGCGTGCTCTCTGCAGTTGATAGGACCAGTCGATATTCGCAGTGTGTCTGTGCGTGCTCTTCCGCCGGCTAGTCCTATCAGGCACAGAGAGCACACCATGACGCTGCGCTTATTGCGCTGTTTGATTGGCCCTTCGGCTCATAACATCGGCCGCGCTCGTACCGAAGCTGAAACAAAGTACAGAGCTAAATTTTTGCGTATTTTTATCTCCTGAATCTGATGATCACAGTCGTTTTCCCCGAAGATGTAACTAAACGCGAGAAAACACGAAAAACCTCCGACGAGTCGTGGCGTCATACTATACTGTTTCACCTTATGATGTACCGCAGGAAAGGCTACAAGCGCGAGCTCCTTGCTCTATGGCACATCTCGGCGGTACAAGTTCTCGTGCGTTAAGAGTAGCTCCCAACGCTATGAGCTCGCGCTTCTAGCCTTGTCTGCGGTACAACATAAGGTGAAACGGAGTATAGGACCTTTGCGGACCTTTGAGCAGCCAAGCGCGTGTCACTCGTGTGGGCAGCGCGAGCATTTGCAAGCTTGCCAATAATATTTTTCCACACTGACATCAGTCGTGACGTCTCTTTCTGACCTTTTTGAAAATAGCTAGAGTGCGCGTGCTTTGACTGGCGCTGAAGATACGCGAGAGCAGAGATTCCGAAAACTCCTAGTGTGACGTCACGTTCCGGAAAAGAGGGGCTTTGGTGGTACTTCAAAAAATTAATTTGTGCAGCCTCTGTGTACGAAGGTAAAAAGTAATCTCGATTTTCGTGATCCTGGAGGCCAAATGAAAAAAACATTATTTTTTTTCTTCGAGTACAGAACGGCTTTATTTTTCCTTTAAGTAAACCCACGTTTAGGAGGAGGGAAGAATTTTTTTTTTTTTTTTATCATATTGGCCGCTACATTGAGCCAGGAAGCTAAATTGGTCTTTATAGGTCTTGCGACGTCAAACCACGTGATGGCAAATTTCCCGCTAAATTTAGCTGGGAAACCGCATTGGTGTATAGGTCACGTGACATCAGTTTTGCCGCTGAATTTATCGGGGAAACTGAATTGGTGTGCTCTTCAGGTCACGCACGTAACATCAATTTCCCGCCGACTTAGGCAGGAAACCTTGATTGGTGTATAGAGAACACGACGTCAGGTAGGATGACGTCAAATGACATTACGTTACCTAAACACAAATTCAGTTTTCCCGCTAAATGCAGCGGGAAATGCACGAACGGACGGACGGACGGACGAACGAACGAACAGGCAAATTTTTTGGGATTAATAGATATAGTTTCTCAGAGTGTGAAGCTTGTAAACATGCTTTAATGAGCATGCGGTTTCAGTAGCGAACGTAGATGATATCTTTTGGCCACTCGATTGAAAAAACCGGTCACCCATATGCCCATTTCATTGGTTAAGCGTGACCAGATGAAGATTCATGACAGATGTTTCAGGCTGCATCACGGTGCAGTGTCAAGTGAAGACTTGTCGAGAGCGCCGTGTGCGCCGCCCTTTAAGAGTAACGACAACTCACACATGGGACGGAGCGCGCTTTGCGGGAGGAACATGATGTCTTACAGCACACTATCTCTGGTTAGATAATTCGACAGTAGCGTATGGGCCGGATGCTATAGACCATTCCATCTAGAGCTCTCATGGCGGCACCATTTTGTTCGACCGCATCGCCCTCTCCAGACATCCGAGAAGTTCAGCAGGTTCGGCGGGGTAAAACAAGTGAGAGGGGGCACGCGCCCGATTCTGCTAGCAGACGACAAACCGGGAGGTTGCCGGTCTCCCTCTTTGGGCTGTACCGGCGGGCTGTACCAAACATCATACTCTCACTCGTGGCTGCCGTTGTGAAGTGGTTCGCGCGTTTAGAATATTTTTGGCTACTCCAAAATTAGCCTTTACCGTCCTGTTGTTTTATTTCAGTAAATGATCAACTAGCGTATCTTTGTTCCGTTACTTCAATAGCAGTGGAGCCAGCCGACACCTCAACCACTGCGTCTATTGCGGCAGGAGGACACGTTTTTATTTATTATTCCAAACTTTCACTCATTGGCACTAAAGGCTTACGCCAGTACGAACTTCGTACAGTAAAAAAGCTACAACCGGATTTACTTTTCGCCGGAGAGACCGGCTACTCTGACACAGTTTTCCCATTTATTTTCTTTATTTGCACGCAGGTAAGAGTGCAGTTGGACCCGGTTAGTATTTTTTTATCGAGCATAGCATTACACGATAACTTGCATATCAAAATTCGCGCATCTGCGCTTGAAATTTCCAAAATGATGCGATTTTAAACCGAGTTTCAGCACCAGCCCGATGTTAGGTACAGCCCACTCGGCGGAGCAGACGACGACCGGGGTGAGAGGGAGAGGGCATTTTTTTTTTCTTGCCGCTATTTTTAGTGGAACGGTCTACAGTAAAACCCGTTTAGAACGAACCCACGTACTGCGAAATATTGTGAATATCGAACTCACGGAAAATTTAAATAAAAATGCATGTAAGAAGCACTTTTTTTAACGAACAACATATTGGCTATATCGAACTTTTTCCCTCAAGAAGGCTTCTAGAAACGCGCAAGCAATCGTTTCCTAGCCTGTCCCTTACCCCCCAAAAAAAGTTGAAAATAAAGAAAATTACAAAACCCCATGCCGTGAACAAAATTGAGCGAAGAGAAGCGATTCAGAAGGGGAGAAAGCTAAAAACAAACACTCGGCACGCACGCACGCACAAAAAAAGAAAAAGACTTTTCGTCCCAAAGCGGTTGCCTACGAAGAGAAGCGATTTAGAGGTAGATAAGCTAAAAAAACAAACTGTGCATGCATGCAGAAAAAAAAAAAAAAAAAAACACTTTTCACCGCTTTGTTACAAGGCGGAAGCGAAGAAATGAGAAAGAAAGAAGCTCTCGCCTTACAACGAACGAATCGTGGTTCATTGTAAATGACTTTTGCTATATCGAACTACTTGCTATATCGAACTGATCGTAGCATTTCCTGCTCTTCGTTATAAACGGGTTTGACTCTATATCCAAGCGAGAATGAATGGCTATGATTGAATAGAACACGGAAGAAAGAGGGTGGCTGGTTGCGTGTCATTGGACGAAGACCTACTCCATCTGGTGGTATCGTGTCCTTGAACTGTGGTGCTGTTATACACGCCAGTGTTTTCAACCTAAAATCTGCGCAGTCGCGCCAGTCGAGATGACGCACAGAACGCTGCTATTTGTGAGAAGCACGCGGTTATGCCTTTATCTGGGAACTGTAGACAACCCCTGTCTAATTAGTTTGGCACGTAGACCGCCCAACCCAACATACGCGTATTTTAGAAATTACCATCTTCCAATTCGCTGGACGTGCACCCCGGGACACAGTGAGGGGCTACACCGTTTTATTATAGCTTATGTCAAAACCTTTTTTTGGTTGTATTTTGAGTGGTATTTATTAGGCTCACTGCACAAAAGGCCATCAACAACCATCAGCTGAGTCCACATTTTTTCGAGTTCGCCTGTTCGAGTTCTGTTATATATCAACTTATGCGTACACGTAGAATGAAAAAGCGTTAACTTGTCGAAAGCCACCACAAACAGTTGAGACTGAGACACTTGTCTTTTTTTTTCATTTTATTTGTTCACCGCCTAAATGTTTGGCGGTGGTGAAAACTCACAAACTTGCTTGTCTTTCCGCTACTATTCTATTTACCGCAGTAGTTATGTCTGCAGTGCTATAAAGAAAACGTGGAACCATTAAGCTTTAAAATCAAAACGCTAACAATAGTTTCTGTTTTCATATTTTTTCAGTTACGTATAGATTTATCTTCGTGCGCCTCATCGAATCTTCGCTCATTCGCGTGCGCAAACATTTCCAGGACAAGTTGGTTCCCAGGACCAATCTTCAAAAGGCGGATACCACGACGTCGTCTGACGGATGAACTGTCCCAAAATAAAATACCCATAACCACGATGTCTGTTTTCTGATTTAGTAATCCAGAAGTAATTCTTAATTGTAAGAAACATATGGCTGATCTACGCATCACATTAGGAAAGGCCTTGGGGTTTTCAACACATCCAAACAAAAAGACTAAAAAAAAAAAAAAACTCAAAAGGAAACAACCTTTGCACATTATTCGATGTGCTTGAAAGCCACTGGATACTGGGAAAGTAGCGCCATTTTCTCCCAAAAGTGTCTGAGAAAGAAGTTGGGGGCTATTATATCCCGCAAAATATCCAAGGTACTCACCAGGAAAAAGCCCACCAAATTGCTCAAGCCCTGATTGAACGTCCTCTCCTTGATCCCGCCCCCATTCCGGATGATCTGGAGGCCTCACTCTTCGTGGGTAAGGCCCGCATGAGGGTCTCTACGCGTGCGCTCATTCCCGCGTGCCCACATCCCGTCTCGGCGGGCCTGCCCCGGCGGGAGCTGGTCGTCCTATCAAGGATCCGGACGAATTCAGCAGTCACCCCGGCAGTCTTGGCCTCCTGGAGCCGGGGCCCCAATGATGTTAGCACTGCTTGCCCCCACTGCTCTGCCTGGGCGTCCGCAGTTGGCCTCCGACACATTCTCTAAAATTGCCCCAATCTTCAGCAGTGCCTCCTTCCCCTGACTCAGGCACGAGGCCTCAACCTGGCCTCCCCTGAGGACTGCTACGAATGGACCAGAGTGTACGCGCATGTCGGGTTTTATACGGGATGCACAAACTGCGCAGCTAATCTAAAAAAAACAAGCTCGGCTTGTTGCAAGAGTAATAAAGAAAAAATAATACCCAGTCAGTTGAGTTCGCCGGCGATTGCAATTAGGCTCCTCCCACCGGCGACGTCACGATGGAGTTTCCCCATCGCTTTTTCTAGGAAAAACACACAGTTCGTTTTTTCTCTATCTGTTTCTGCTTCAATGGTGTCGACTGTCGAGAAACTATCACCCTGTACGAGGCGCTTACTTGAGTAAATCTCTTGATGAATTTCAACACATTTTTTTATCATGAGCTGCCTGAGACGTGCCGAAGCCGAGAATTGAAAGGATCCACATGACACGTACTACAAATGAGCACAGAAGCTGATAAATCTCGTTACTGACATCAAACAACGGTAGAGGGACGCCATATTTGAAGCGATGTTTAAAGCACATGCTCAGAACGAGCTTACATTAGTATAGGCTGTTAAGACCGGCAATCTTGATGGTGCGGAAAGGACGTTGCAAAAGAGCCGTGGAAGCTCGCCGTCAGCACGGACTCACCAGTCGCGCACACAGCTATGGCTGACTTTGAATACTCCCTATACAGTGGATGAACGTCTGGAATGTTCAGGCTCGGCATCAGTGCATGTCTTCAAATTATTCCTCCATCGCAGATGAAAAGGCAGTCATAGCAGTGTGCTATGGCTACTCCTGAAGCTTTCTCTTCTCCAGATTAGCCCTTTAGTCAGAATGGATAGCATCGTTTCTAGTGAGCAGACAGCGGTCAGTCTCAGCAAATAGTTTTCCGTCCAACTCAGTCCCGGTAACTTCAGGTATTCCCTAAAGGCAGAGTTCTCGGCCCTTCTCCTTTTCTCATTTGTATTAACGATCTTCATTCGAATAACCCTAATATTCGACTATTCGCAGATGACTGTTCTTATAGAAAATGTGTACATCCGAGAGACCATTACACCCTCCAAAATGACCTCGACGCGAAAATTTCATGTTGCTTTCAATGACAGGTGACCGTTAACCCCGACAAATGTAAACAAATGACCGTTACTACGAACTCGAAAAAAAATGCTTCACCAATATTCCTTACTAATGCAGCAAATAGAACGCGTCGTATTAAACAAATATTTGGGTGTTCACATTTCGGACGCCTTTTCATGGAATCAACATATCGACAGCTTAGTATTAAAATCGCTAGGTTTCTTAATGCGTAACTTACATTTGGCCCCATATGAACAAAAATGCTAGCGTACAAAACACTATTTCTTTCTAAACTGGAATATCCAAGTGTCATATGGCATACGTATAAGAATTATCTATCTTCTAAATTAGACTGTGTTCTAAACAAAGCAGCCCGATTCATATCAAGCGGCTTTTTGCCTCTAACCAGTGTCTCAACTTTAAAAACAAATAAGGGTCTCTCTTCCTTATCCACCAGTCGCAAAATTGATAGAATGTTTTTTTTTTATGTTTTTTTTTATGACGTATGCTACAGTAACTCATTCTTTAAAAACACCAACTACCATTCCGTACACTGTATCTCTCCTCGAACCGATAATTCGTGTAAGATACAGCAATTCTGGTCACACACAAACTCCTTCCCGTTTTCTCCCCTCATACTGTCCATTACAGAATGGAATAACTTGCCAGACGAGAGAGTAGTAGTAGTAGTAGTGCTTCTTGAAGGAAAGGCAGAGATTTCAACCCGAACGTCACTTCTAGTTTGCTACTCTGCACCGGGGATAGGGAGAGGAGTAAGGAAAGACATAGCAGTGGGGTAGGAATATGAGGTGAAAATTGTCAATGAAGATGATTATGATCAAGTGAATTATGTAAACAGTCTCATATAAAGTTCTCAGTCATTTAGAGTCTGTCCGAAAGTCCTGTGTTTCTCAGAAATCGTATTAGAGCCTCGGTGGCCTTCATAAACTGTTCGGTTGTGTCCCAGCTGCCAAGCACTTTGAAAGCGCTAAACGGACGCGAATCTATTTTTTGTAATGTTTCTTGAAGCGTTTGGCGTTCTTCCTCGAACTCAACACACTGGCATAAGATATGCTCAATTGACCCCTCCACCTCACAGCTGGTGCAATTCCCGCAGATGTTCTGTCCTATTCGACAGAGGAACTGCGGTGTATATGCTACACCTAGTCGCAGTCGGTGCAGACTTGTTTCCAGTCGTCTTGAAACTCCGGATGGAACGCGAAAGGCTCGTTGGGGGTCTAGAGAGTATAATCTCCGGTTGTGTGTTTTTACGTTCATCCAGTGTCCTAATGGAATTGTCTTTGCCAAGGCTTGAACTTTAAAGTTGGTGTCACTTTTGGAGTAGGGTGTCATAATTGAATCGGTACTGATCGTTGACTTCGCGGCTCTGCCAGCTGCATTATTTCCGGGGATGCCACAGAGGCCTGGTATCCACTGAATAGAAATATGGTGGCCCTTTACGAGGGCTTGATGGCAGAGAGCGGATACCTGATATGCCAGTTGGTCGTACGCATTGCGTTTCATTAAAGTCTATTTTTTTGTAATGCTGACTTTGAGTCACTGAAGATTGTCCATGGTTGCGGTGATCGAGACGTCATGTACCGTATTGCTTCTCGCATGGCAACTAATTCGGAAGCCGTTGATGTCGTTCGATGCCTTATCTTCATCTTGACGGTATGGTTGTGGGCAGGTATGACAACTCCAATTCCAGACAGTGTTTCAGAGGACGACCCATCGGTGTATATATGTGTCGACAAGCCGTATGCTTCACTGATGACTCCTAATGTCACTTGTTTGACAACCGGAGATGGAATTGACGTCGTGTTATGTATACCTTTTACGTATAACGTTATTCTCGGCTTCTGACACAAACCACGTTGAACTTAAAAAAATGTGCGTGCGCGTCTATGGTGTGATTAGTCCAAAGGTGAAAATTGTAAATTTTGTCAGGATGATCGCGCGTATTTTGTTATTGTTGTTGTTTGTTTGCCTGTGATTAGAAAATGAGTGTGGGCATGTTGCTCTGTGTAACGAATCTGTTTATAGCCCCCCCCCCCCCCCCCCCCCTCGCATGTCATTTTTCGCAGCTCTTGCTCAAATGTCTGCGATGTTTAACAATAACGCAGATACGGAAATTGCATTTCCTCTCATTTATGATAATAACGTACCCGCGGTAAATGCGGAATGGAAATCATAACCGAGGGTAGGAATTCGCTTGATTATGGTATTCTGAAAGCGTTTAGGCGCCTGCTTGTGTAGGTTTGGATTCCTGTGGTAATTGTGTTGAAATATTGGCTCACATAAATTATTTCTTTTTGATGTTATGTGGGCATTCACAGTGTTGATATTCTTCCTTATAGACACGGAAAAGGTATTGCACTCTTGATATTCCCCGCCTTCAGTTGCTCTTGGATGCATACTGATGACTCCGATACATTGCGGAAGTCAGGAATTTAGTACATTGGCCCTCACATGCCCCGTAGCTGAGCATAACACTGCATACTTTGTCCGCGGGTATCTGTGGACGCCCACTAACGGGCCTGAGAAAAACGCCGAGAATCGGCATTGGCTTGGTATTTCCATGCAGGTCTTTCTTGAGAATCAAAATAAACGCTTCAGCTTGACACCTTCGCTTGATACGGTCGATAACTATCTTGGCCAAAACGCTATCGCCAGGCCTTCGTCTTAGAGGTGACCGCTAGCGACCGCGCGCTGCCGCCAGTGACTCCCGACGCAAAATCATCCTGATGCCGAGAACCTATTGTCGAAATGCGAAACTCGAGAGACTTGAAATGAATGTAAAGGACACGAACGCTTATGGAAACGACAGGAACCGAACGGCCGTTAAAAATGCACCCAGAAACACATTTCGTGCAGAAAGCGTTTTTAGTACACTCGAATAAAAAAAAAAAAAAATTCAGAAAAGATTCCGTTCTTATATTTTAAAACTAAGGAATTACGAATGGTCTCATCAAACCACGACTAATTAAATGTGCCATACAACGTGGCGTGGAGGAACAAGAGCCAACAGATGCAGACGACACCCTGCGCTTCCGCACGGAAAGCCGATTACAGCGCCAGTCCTGGCGCGGCGGCTGCACTGGTTCTGCGTCGCCGCTGCACGACTCCTGCACTCGTCTGAACTCGGACAGAACTAGTTCAGAACTTTCTCGAACAGACCTATTGTTTAGCCTAAGTTACTTTGTGCTGCGTAACAGATTTGAAAATTGGCCTGTGTATTATGTTTGATAAACGAAATCAATATGACAAATGAACCAGTAACAATCTTTAAAACTAAACAGTTGTTTTATTTGCCATGGCACAAGGAATGTATATTGGAATGTCTGTATCAGAATAGCAATTTTATAACAAAGTTCTCGTAAATTATACCGATAAAAAAAAAAAAAAAGAACGCTAGAACGACGCCAAAAATAGGCGTTTCTTGGGAACTATCACACAAAATTTCGTGCTGCGAATTGACTTTTTTTGGCTGTCATAACCAATAACAATATAACCGTGCTGAAAATAGAATTTAAAGTGAATATCACTAAAAATAATAGCACACTCTAAAAAAAAAAAAAAAAAAAAAAAAGCCCGTGCGTCTACTTTCCCGCTTAGCACTTGGAAAGCCAATCACCATAACTCACGGAGGCAGCTCAGCGAATGTCGATGCTGAAACATGATTATTAAAAAAAATGGAGTCTGAGTTGTGACACTAAACAATACAAGCGTGACGTTTTGCATTGCTTAATGTCACAACTCAGACTGCATTTTTTGGTATAATCATATGTTTCGGCATCGTGATTCGCTGAGCTGCCTCCGTGAGTTTCGTTGATTGGCTATCCAATTGTTGTTCGGGAAAGTAGGTTTATGGGTTTTTTTTAGAGTGTAGTCAACTGCTTCATAGCATTAAAGTCAAATTACTCGGTCTTGTCATCAGCAGAAGCTTAAAATTTTTGTTGTTTTTGAACGGCCATTAGCAATCGTCTGAGCTTTTTCGACGTGAACTGAATCGGAAACTCGTCATTTTCAACGAGCAGATCATGGGTTTGTTCATATGCCGCGGGGTAAAAAAGCCCCCTAATACACGCATTACCACAAGACTAGTGCCTCCTCCAGAGCCGTGCTAGCGAAGAGTTTCACTGACTGGTTCGCAGAAGCAATCTGTTTCTCCTTACCGAAAAAAAAGAATCTTGGGTCCTGGAACTCTTTCGTCATGGGTACAGTCCTCCTGCAAGCAGTAATTGTTCAAAAATTGCGGCAGCGTCAAAATTACATTTCTAGTTTTGCATCTGCTTTTTCACGTACCATGGTGATGAGAGAACTTCTGGCCAATCGGCACCGGAGGTGGTCTTCAATGTTCAAGAATGTTGTTGGGCCGTTTGCGCAGAAGGCCCCTTAACTTCCTCTAGTTTTCCCAGCATGATGACCATTGTGCTTCGGAACCGAAGCTCTGCTTCGGCCTTTAGCTGAATAAGAGACCATAGTGTTTTCGTTTAGGTACAGAGAGTGAGAATTGCAATTAAGGTAATGAACCGCTTTCGCCTGTTTTCAAGCAAGCGTAGGAGACAAATGCGAAAATAAATGCAAACAGTTAAAAGATTCAAAACCCAATCTGTAGTGAATGAATAGATCATATAAATAGTATAACTATTGAATATTGTAGGTAATAAAGCAAGGATGCGTGATTTTATTGAACCAATACTCGCACGAAAAACAATTCTAGGAGGTTTGTTCTTGACCTGGGCTGAGTGGAAGTTTTTAGAACTTTAATTTAGAAAATTATATTATATAAAAACGAACATACCTTTTATGGTACCATAAAGCTCGAGGTGCGCGGGGAACAAGGTTTGCTCAAAATTGTAGTCAACCAAAATAAAAGTATACTGCCGCGGACAATAAGATAGTGAAAAGACGGCCATGCTTATTTGATGTCAAGTACAACAAAAGGGCCCCAGTTTCCCATTGAAAGTTTCAGTCATTCACATACCTTTGAATATACCAATATAGTAACAGTTAGTTGTGAAATCTTGGCCTCTGGTTAGGGCTGCTTGCGCTACGTTATGCCAAGATAGCGTTTGTCGATGTCTATACTTCATTCTTTGCGTTTAAAAAAAAAAACAAAAAAAAACGCTGTAATTTTTTCAGGAAACAAGCAATACATTTTAAACAACATTCTTGTACTCTCCGGAACACATTCTGTTCTAGTGTATACGGTGAAATAGCAAGTGACACTAACTTAGGACGTAACTTCTGCGACTGTTGATATTTGACACGAGAATTGACTGTATTTTATAGCACGAGAATCGTTTTTGTATTATAAATAGAAGACGAGAACGCATTTAGTAGTAGCGGGACATTAGAAGACCCATGTGCTTTGAAAAACACGGATTCCATTTGTGGTTTGAAGCTGCAGAAGAGATCTGATGAATTTCTGTTAGAAAGCAACATGACTAAAAAAATATATATATATATATTTCTGTAAACATTTCGACGCAAGCCTTTTTTTTTCTTTCAGGAGCAACGCATATGCCAGCAGATAGAACCTACCTACATACCAGAATACAAAGAGTTCAGACTCACCGAGTTCGTAGTGGGCGGTGGGCGGGTGGTCGCAGTAAATAAGCACACCACTCCGAATGGTGCTTTCCACCGTGCAGAGGGTCCCGTAGAACCCTTTACACGAGCAATCCGTGCAGAATCCCCGACTGATTCCCCTATGTCAACGTTCGTAGCCCACTGCCTCACTCTGAGAAAGAGATTTTTAACAGTCATTTAACGCCCATAGTCGACCTAGCCCTAGTGCGCCTGGGAATACAAAAATAAGAAAAAAAGAAACTTCAGTCCACATATTTTTCGCGCGTGTGCGACACAGAAAAAGGAGATTTAACCAGCCACAGAAAACAAAGAGGAAAATAAGGAACATGCATAAAATCTCCAAAAACAAAAGCATAGTCGTTGCCGAAAAAAAAAATGGCCGGTAGCTTTGCCGGCGCGACCGTGAAAATATAACAAACAAAAAGTACGCCAGAGAAAAAAAAAATAAAAAAAAACATGCATTTCCGGGCCACCGCTGTTCCCCTCCCCTATTTCCGAGGACACCGTTCCAAGTTGGGCTCCCTGGACGGCGCCATTTTAACGAGTGTAGCGCCGTCTACCTGAACCCGTCCGAATGACCGACCGCCATTACTGAACAGTTATCCTGCTCACCGAGTCACACCGATCGCAGCTGCTTCTGCCGGTACGGCTGCCGTATTTCGCGCCCTCGGCTCATCGTCTTCGTTCATGGAGGAAAGCCCTATCCTTATCGGTATGTCAGGCATGGGGAAAAGTGCATCCTGCTTTCCTGGCATCTTTTCGTGGGTAATTTTTAGCGCGGTTCTGGGGCAGTCGTCGCTCCCAAACCGAACTCGGCGTTTTGCTCGCTAGCGAAATTGGGGATCGCTAGTGAAATTGAGGATTGAACGAAGCAAGGATGGCACGAACTACGGCATGTGAATTTGCGCTGAACTCGAGTTGTCGCAGCTTGGGGGCGCCGGGAACATTTGAACTAACTGCGCGGTTAGTGGCTCAGACCTGCGCTGCCACGTCTGCTTTAATTGAAATAGTAGAAACCTAAAATTTACATATGAATCGATATATAAATATCGAAATATAATACAAAGACTAGGCAATACGCCTCGTCTTTGTCACTTCTTGTTCTGTCAGTTGCTGTGTTCCTAAGAAAGAAAATCTGAAGAGAGACACCGCACAATGGATCTTGCCGAAATTTTTGTTTTCGCTCCGCACAAGGCGTCGCCTGCCGATTACCACCTGAAGAAAAATAGAGTTATTAAATCAGTGGAACAAGAGTCACGCCACTGTTTCCTTTTTTCAATGTCTAAGTCGTTCTCCGCTTACCTTTCGGCCGTAGCCCAGGCGAAGGAACGGCACGGGGTTCTCCGCAGTTCGCCGGCCGTCCAAGAAATGGTCGGAGCACACGACTGCTCCTCGATGGCAAGAAGTCTTTCCTGTTCAAATTCGCCAGCCACCGGCGTTATAGGTCCGGAGTAGCAGGGAGCCGGTGCAGCATAAACATGCCGCACCCACATTCATCCTGCTTGACAGCGTGGGTCTCGCCCACTGAATCGGCGTTCATTTTACGTCTTTTTTGGTATTTGTACAACTAATTACAGCACAGTGCTGCCCGGTCGATTCTTTTCTTGCATAGGCCATGTCACGCGCAAAAACACGCTATAATATCAAAACGCGGCGCCTCACATTGTCGAAACAACTTGCCTCCGTACACTGCGCACGTGCTTTCTCCACCCTCTGGTAACAGTTCACTCCGCAAAGCAGACGAGCTTTCGAGCGAAAGGGTAAGCGGAGCGATAGCGCAGCGCTCTGGTTCGAGAGTGTTTTTCTCTTTCTGCATCGACCTACTTGGAACGGTGTATAGTAGTCGGTAACAGGTCAAGAACGAAGTGGAAGCTCCTCCCACCGTTCTCCACTTTAGTAGTGCGAACGCTAAAGAGGGGGCGACCTCCTCTCCACCCTTTGCTCCGCTGAAGTGGAAAGAGGTGGGAGGAGCTTCCACTTCGTTCTTGACCGGTCACCGACAACGCGCGAAGAAAAAAAAGCCTTTTTTGTTTTTATTTAAATTTTATTTCAAAATGGTCTGATATCGCCGGCCTAAGAGAGACGCGTACACATTGGAACACCCTAGCCCGAACAATACCGCCACAAGTGTTTTGATCCAAAGACAGCCATGCGGCTCACGGCAGGGCAAACGATTAGCGACCTAGCTGAAAGAGCAAATCCATGAAGCGACGGCAGACAACTGATATCAGTTGAAAGCTCTCATTTTACGTGCAAAGCACCTGCATTTCACATCCAGCGTGAAAATATAGATGGCTCGTTATTCCCACCAGCAATGTACCAAAAACAAAAGCGTCAATATAGCAGGGTTACTCACCAAAGGAAGTCAAACGAGCAGCACGCTTGCGACTCTCCGACCACGACCGCTTCCAGCTTTCCGTGAATTGGCGCGAAGCCTTAGCACCGTCTCAAATGTTTGCCCTGGATTAATCCGCCTGCACCTCTCCTCTTGACCGAACTACATTGGTCAAGTTAAGAGGGACACGCATGAATTTTTCTGTAGGTCTTTCCTATTCAGAGGGGCGAAGAAAACGGTTTCCTTCGTTTCCTTTATATGCTGTTGTCCCTCTAGACGTTGCTATCTCACTTTTCCATTTCCCTCTTAAAAAGAGCTGTCCCTGTAAAGAATCGTTGTCCCCTCTAAAATAAAAAAAAAAAAACAAGACATTATTATTATTTTTTTACTCTTTATGAGAAACCGGTTTTAGGGCGCAGGCAGGAGTTTTCGTTGTCCCCCCTCCTGCGCGAGCTTTCTGCCTTCGGCAACGCCTCGATGTCTCGTTCCATAGCCTCCTCTGTACTCAAAAAGCCTGGCAATTCGACGACGGGGGCATAGAGTGCCCTGCCGCAGATTTGGAGCGCGAGGATCTGGTAACACAGAGCACCAAAGAGTCATTTCTGGGGGAACCTGGACGTCAGCGCACAGCTTTTGCAGCGGTAAGGACCCGAAACACACTTGTTCGCTCGGGAAAAGTGTGTTTTGGCGTCTCGCCGCAGCGGGGCGCCAGCCACGTGGCTCTCCTCTCATCCGTCGTCTGCCGCTTCCCCTTTTCCGTTTCGGCGGCCGCTTCTCGTGGCGATCTGCCAGGCTTCGTCAGTATGTGGGAGGCTATGCTGGTTCACATCGAGCGCGCGCTCGCAGCCAGAGCACGGAGGAAGGCATGGTCGCGTGCTGGAGGCCGGGCGTTCCAAAGACACACTCTGCCGTTCCCATTCTTTCCGTGACTACATACAGAATCGCGTCAGTGAATCGTGTCGCTGCGCTCGTGGCCAGTCCGTGAGCCCCGGTAGGTCCCATTCCTAATGGCGTCTGTGCGGTGACCCAGGAACGTTATTCTGTAGTCAAGTAACTCTGTGATACGGCTATTCGAAAGGGGAAAAAAACGTTTTCGGCTGGGGTTTGTTTTGCGAGCTTGCCACAAAGATGGAAGCTGTTGGCGTGTAGTCGCACTTGTACGCTTAATTCTCCTCGAATACTGATTAAACTGCGCTTCTATGGCTGCATTTACATGAATGGGGCTGTAGCGCATCCAATCGAGGTTTGATTATTTTGATCGGTAGCAGATTGGCAGACCGCAGAAGAGAAAGAAGTAGGAAGACAGGCTTCATGCGGTTGGTTCCTGCTCGATTGGATGCGCTGCGAGCGCCCGGTGGAACATCACACGGCGTTCGGCGCTCGAAAACACCTGGAAAACGCGGGTGAGGCCTAGCGACTGGTGACGCGGCGAGGAGCAAAGCTTTAGGGGGTGAGGAGGGAACGGCATGCCGCCGATCGTCATCTTGGCGTTAAGTGTTCGACTGACGGCCTCAACGGCCTGTGACGTTCTAGATCCCGGAAAAATGGCGTAAAATCGGCGGTGCCGATCGCAATCATGAGCCGTCTGTTCGAGGTGTTGTGCCAGAAACACAATAAGTTCGAGGCTAGGTTGTCCAGCTTCCGCGGACTCTCGCATTACCCAATCCTGTACTTCTGATGGTGTTAAAGGGCAACTCCGGTCCATACTTTCGTTTTTGGAATTATGCTTTTTTTTTTTTTTTTTTTTTTAGTGCACTCCGCGTCCCTGAATCACTAGGTGTAATTTTTTTCTCGTTATCGTGCGTAGTTTTAAAGATATCGACGCCTCAGAGTTTTGTTTGGGGCGCGGCCAACAAAACCGAAACTAGCCGCTCGAGGCCCCGGCAACACTGGGAATCGGCCGCTATGTAAATGTGACGTCAAGATCGTTCTCGATCAACGAGTACGCAGGCCGAGTGGCACCTACCTCTGCTGCGCTAGCCGTCTAAAGATAGGAGGTAAGCTGATTTTGTTTTAATTCTGTGTACGTGGTAGTTATCCAGCATATGTAGCAAGAGTTAGTGCGTATACCCAAAAGCTAGCGACTGTAAAACCCGTGAACTCGTGCGGTGACGCGTACTTGGCGGCCGCCGCCGTGCGTGCGCTATGCCGTACTCGTCGCTTGTATACCCAAAAGCTAGCGACTGGAAAACGAGTGAACTCGTCCGGTTCTGTACTCGGCGGCTATCGCCGTGTGTGCGGTCTTCCGTACTCGTCGCTAGGCCTAAAGTGTCATTGGGGCTCCGTGGATGGAGCGGCGTTGCTCTACGCCGCGCTGCCAGTGACGTACAGTACTGGGGGCCCTCTCGCATTCCCGCTGCGGGTCAGTCCCAGGCACAAGCTTTTAGGCTCTCCGGCGCGGGCCGCGGCGCCCGAACACACGAGTACTGGGCTGTACAGGTCTGTTTTTTCGTTCTTTTTTCCTCGCGCGCGTAAAAGCTGAAGTCCAAAGTTCACCCGTCGAACAGCGTTCACCCACACCTTCTCCAACTTCCGATCCGTTGGAAACTTGTGAAAAGGCGCCTCCGTGTTGCGCAGCGAGTTGTTTGAGCAGCCCACAGCGCTACAAGTTGCACTCGGCATTTTTGGAGGAACAGCTGGGCAGTCTTGGGCGCATCGAGTTGCTCGCTAAAACGAGTCTTGGAGTCCTCACAAGCAAATAAACAAAAGGCCATACCGAAGCTACACGGGCTACAGATAAAAGCAACGGCTGAACACGCCAATCACAAGCTGAAGTAGCGGGGGTAGCGGCTCAAAGAAGCGCACTCCGCGCAACGCCCGGACAGGAGGAAAAAAAAAAAAGAGAACGATACTGACGTCACGGCCCAATGTTGCTTTAGCGATCGGCAACCCGCTGGCCGCCCGCTACGGAGCAGCGGCTCGCGGCGGGTCGCATTCTTATTATTTATTTTTATTTATTTATTTATGTAAACTGCGACCTCAGTTGAGGTCATTGCAGGAGTGGATTACACAACTAAAAACATGAGTAGAGAGAACAATAAACGAGAACATATTCAACAACATAATGATTCGCCAGAAACACCAAACATCAAAGGAAGTCAACTTTCGCGAGTTTTATAACAAAGTCGTCGTACTGGAGCATACGCGTAGAACCGTAAATACTATTCCACAGCTCAACAGTGCGCGGAAAAAAGGAATTTTTGAAACAGTTTACGTGAGAACGAAAGGGTAAAATATTTAAGGGATGGTAACGCCTAGTGCGCGAAATATCTGAGAAGGAAATTGTTGCGTCGGTGGGGAAAAACGTTCTTGTCACGTAGTCACATATTGTTTATTAACAGGTTAGGTTACATGTTGAAACCTCATGGCGGTTGCATGGAGCAAGAAGAAGAAGAAAAGGCGCGGCGTGCGCGGGAAGTTCACCGGAAGACGCTGGCCCCCTGGTGGCGAAATACAGATATGCAGCACTCCCCCACACTAGCTATAAGTCCATCCGGTCTGGTGCCTTGCGTGTTCGCACAGAGCGTCGTAGTGGGGTAGATCGAATTTCAGTTCGGCTGTCCGGTATACTGTCGAAAAGGCTCGGGTCCGGTGGCCAATCCACAGAAGTCTCCGGAACAGTAGAGCCATGGTGTCGGGGGCGCAACTGGTCGATGTGGCGCCTCATTGAGCCGTGGTGGGTCTCCACTATAGCCATACGGTTTCCCAAAACCTTCGAGATGACTCCCGGCACCCAACGCTCTCCAACTCCGTAGTTCTTTGCGAACACAGAATTCCCTTCTTTGAGGTTGCAGAGTCCTTCTGTGTCGTCCTTTGGCTCGCTGGTGGTCATGGTGGCGAGGTCCATGCGAACTTTCGGGCGAAAGCCGAGCATCAGCTCTGCTGGAGATTGGCCTCGGGTGGCCGACGGAGTGCGACGATGCACAAGCAGCCATCTTGCCAAACGTGTGGCGAGGGAACCTCCTCAGAGTTTCTTCAAGCCATCCTTGACCGTCCTTACAGCTCTCTCTGCAAGCCCATTCGATTGTGGATGATACGGTGCAGTTCTTAAATGGCGGATACCGTTCAGGGATATGAACTCATTAAATTGTGATCCAGTGAATGGTGTTCCATTGTCGGACAACAGGCAAACAGGCAGTCCGAAACGGGCAAACAGACCTCTCAGGTGATCAACTGTTGCTGCTGAAGTTGCGGCTGGTGTTGGTAGTGCTTCAATCCAGCCTGAGTAGCTGTCAACCACGATGAGCAGCATGGTACCATCAATAGGTCCTGCGTAATCGACATGAATTCTTGTCCAAGGTGTAGTGGTTGCTGGCCAGGCTAGTGGTTCTACTGCTGATGGCATCGGTGCAGCCTGTTGACACACTGTGCAAGCTCGCAGAGCATCTTCGATTGCACGATCAATACCTGGCCACCAGAGTACTGACCGTGCGAGTGCTTTTGTTGCATTAATACCCATGTGTGTGTCATGGAGCTCCTGTAGGAAAGCGTTTCGTTCTTTCTCGGGGATAACCACTCTCTCCCCCCTGCGGATGAGAAGGCCGTCCAAGGAGAAGGTGTGTCTCTGCGGCCAGAATGGCTGAAGAACTGGATCTTGAAGTTTCCTTGGCCAACATTTCTTAATGATCTCTCGAAGTGCCACAAGCACAGGGTCCTTCGTCGTAAGATCTTCCAGCTGCTTCCGAGAAACTGGACCGGTGTCCAAGATGTCGAGGACATGCACTCCCTGTAATCTGTTGTCTTCAGTTCTTGGCTGGTCATGTGGGAGTGGTAAACGACTTAACGCATCTGCATTTTGGTTTGCTTACCCAGGCTTGTATTGAATCCTGTAACTGTACGCCCCAAGCGTGAGTGCCCAGCGCTGGATTCTGGCAGCTGCGTTGGTTGGTGTTGCTTTAGTTTCTTTGAAAAGCCCTACCAAGGGTTCATGATCAGTTTTAAGCGTGAAAGTTCTACCAAGCAAGTAGTCACGAAACTTGGTTACTCCAAAAATTAGTGCCAGGGCCTCTTTTTCCAGTTGTGAGTAGTTTTTCTCGGCACTGGTGAGTGTCCTGGATCTGAAACCGATGGGTTTGTTGACCCCATTGACGTTGTGCGACAACACTGCTCCAACGCCTTCCGGAGATGCGTCGCATTCTAAGATCAGTTCCTGAGTGGGGTAGTAGTGCACTAGGAGACTTGACCGCAGAAGTGTCTGCTTTGCGTTGTTGAAGGCTGCATCTTCCTTGGTTTCCCACCTCCACTTCACATTTTGCCGGAGTAGGTTGTAGAGTGGTGCCAGTAGCTGGGACATTTGAGGTAGAAAGCTTCTGTAGTAGCTGATAAATCCCAGGAAGGAACGAAGCTCGTGTAGGTTCCGTGGTGCTGGAGCCTTCATGATGGCTTCGAGCTTTTGTTCTGATGGATGAAGTCCCTCTCTATCGATCCGGTGACCCAGGTACACGACTTGTTCGCAACCAAGTTCACACTTGTCTTCTCTTAAGGCACGACCACATTGGCGTCGCGGAGGCCTGCGGCGCGGCGGTCGGCGCTGCCGTTTGCCGACCCAAACCAGTTTTCGGCTTCAACGGCGCGACGTACGGCGCCGCAGAGTCAACCGCTCCGTGCGCGGTTCAAAGCCGGGCGCCGCACGCCGCAGAAGAGAGGAGCCAATGGGAAGTGGCGTAGATAGTGACGTCGCGATGCCATGGCAACGCTCAAGCCGGTCCTCGGCTCGTCTTTCACGTTCCGAAGGACGTGTTTCGCGTCGTCTGCTCTTCCTATTTTCCCCCGATGCCTTCCCCAACGGAGCGGTTCCTTGAAACTGTGCGACTGTTTCCCTTTTTATATGACAAGACGCAGCCAGACTACCTAGATAAGGACGCTACGAACAACCGCTGGGAAATTATAAAAGAGGAATTCGAAATTACAAGTGAGTTTCTCCGTGGCACTTGTTGCATGTCGTCTGTGTTGTGACGGATGTCGTGTTGATTTGGTGACACTTTCGAAAGTAGCCTTCATCTCTGGCGCGCCGCCGGGGCAGCAAAGCCCCGGCGGCGCGCCAGACCTGTCCTGTCCCGCGGTGTTTCGGCAGAACCAACTCGGCCGGACCCAAAACCTACGCCTCCTTCCCTTCAAAGCGCGGCGACGTCGCAAGATCAACGAACAGGCTAGGATAATCACATTCACGCTGATCACCAGGTCATTATGGATTCCTACCATGTGTGGCAGCGAGTGCGGAACGGAAGAATGTAGCGAAGAGCAGACGACGAAAGAGCGGGACATCCGACGGGAGGCGCGATCGCGGGAACCAGTGCTGTCACGTGATGCCTGCAAAACGGAGGCCAATGTGGACTCCTCGCGTTGGGACGCCGGACGGCGGTGCCGCCCGGCGGCGCCGCCCGGTGGCGCCGTTCACGCTAGTGTGGTCGGGCCTTTAGGCGGATGCCTTTCTCCCTGAGTGTACTGAGCACTCTCCGGAGGGTCTTTCCAAAATCGTGTGGTCCCTCAGCGACTAGGACATCGTCCAAAAAGACTTGAGTCCCTGGGATCCCCTGAAGGATGTTCTCCATCTTCCTCTGGAATAATGCAGGTGCAGAGGCAATGCCGTACGGAAAGCGGTTATAGCAGTACAGTCCTTTGTGCGTGTTGATGACGCACGCGTTTCTGGATTCCTCGTCCAAAGCGACATGACAGTATGCCTCTCGCAAGTCGAGTTTGGAAAACCAGTAGCCACCCTTCAAAGATGCAAACATATTCTCAATTCGTGGAAGCGGGTACTGCTCCAAGTCACAAGCAGTGTTGAGAGTCACTTTGAAGTCACCGCAGATGCGGATTCCGCCGTCCTTCTTCGTGACAGGTACCACGGGGGTAGCCCAGTCAGCATGAGGCACTGGTGATAAGATTCCACTGCTGCATAGCCTGTCCAGCTCTGCCGCCACCTTGTCGCGCAGTGCATATGGCAGTGGGCGTGCCTTCAGGAACTTGGGGTTGACATCCTTCCGCAAGTTGAGGTGTGCAGGGGGACCCTTCATCAGGCCTGTTCCCTCTTCGAACAGGTCTTTGAAATCTTCTTTTAGTTCTTTGACGGTCGTTGCCACACTGTTGTCAGAGGGCAGCAGGCTGCCGACGTGTTCAGCAGACAGAAGCTGTAGCTCCTGGATGATGTCGCGACCACACAGAATTGGGCCCGGATAGTCCACCACATACAAGACACCGCCTGCTTGCTTGTCGCCGTTTTTTACTGGTAGGTGCAGGGCTCCCACCACTGGCAGTTTTCCAAGGTAGCAATATAGATTTGTGTCCGTTGGACTGAGAGCAGGCCATGAAGCAGCATGTTTGCTATATGTGTCTTTGGAGATGACACACACGGGTGAGCCGGTGTCCACGATCATGTTTAACGTCACTTGCCCCCACTGGAGAGGCTTGACAATCGGTTGAACCGCTGACGGTGCTGTATTCACAGAGTACAGATGCTGCGACGGATCGCTTGGTTCTGCATAGTCTTCACCCGTCGACAAGGTGTGTGCGTGAAACTGTTGGGATCGTCCTGGCTTCCGCTGGTAGGCCAGACAAGCACTTGCCAGGTGTCCTTGTTTTTTGCACTTAAAACATGTTGTCGATCTGTGAGGGCAGTTGGGTGGAGTGTGTGCGCTGTCACCGCAACGAATGCAAGGTTGCGCTGAGCTCTTCTGAGACTTCTGCTGGGTTTTCTTTTGAAAGCGTCCTCTCCTTTCCGTGGCCTGCATAACACTGACTTCAGTCGTTTGCGGCAAAGGTTGGGCCGCGTTAGGCAGCTGGGTGACGTTTTCCGTTGCCACCTCCGCAGCTCTTGCGATTCCGAGCGCCTCATTCAGGTCCAAGGTCTTCGGCTTAGCCAGTAGCACTTTCTTGACAGTTTTGTCGCGCAGTCCGATGACGAAGCGATCGCGGAGGTTCCGCTCGAGCGCAGCGCCGAAGTTGCAGTCGTCTGCGATCTTCCGGAGCTCGGCGACATAGTCTGCCACCTTTTCGTTCGGCCCTTGAACCCGTGTTTGAAAACGGTAGGTCTGGTAGATCTCCGAGGGCTCCGGGTTAAGGTGCTGTGCCAAGACCTTGAGAATTTCATCGTAGGCCTCGTCCATGGGCTTTTTAGGCGCCAAAAGGCTTCGCAGACGCGCGTAAGTTTCGGGTCCCACCGACGTGATCAAAATTGAACGTTTCCTGTTACTTTCCACGATGGCGTTTGCCTCGAAGAATGCTTCGAGCCTTTTGGCGTAATTGGTCCAGGATTCGACGCTTGCGTCGAAAGCAGCAAGTGTTCCAAATGTCGGCCCCGGCGTTGGTTGCGACATGGTGTGCTTGGAGCTGAACTGGCTGGACGCTCACCGTTTTCCGGGTTGTAGTAACTTGCTCGGTCGGCCGCCACGGGTGAGTTCGTTCTCGTCGCCAGTGTTGCGTCGGTGGGGAAAAACGTTCTTGTCACGTAGTCACATATTGTTTATTAACAGGTTAGGTTACATGTTGAAACCTCATGGCGGTTGCATGGAGCAAGAAGAAGAAGAAAAGGCGCGGCGTGCGCGGGAAGTTCACCGGAAGACGCTGGCCCCCTGGTGGCGAAATACAGATATGGAGCAGAAATATATTTCATACATTCAATGCCACTTTCATTATTAACAATTCTATATAACAACGTCTATCGCTCGATAGTTCGCCTTAACGATAAAGATTCTAGCCCTAATGTTGGCAAAGCGGATGAAGGTGAAAAGTGTCGATCATATCGATTGGAAATAAATCGGATAGCCTTAGCCTGAACAGAGTCAATGAGATTAATGTCCTTTTTTAAATGAACGTCCCAGACCACTGAACCGTACTCCAAAATCGGCCTCACGAGAGTTTTAAAAGCGGTTAATTTTACCTCTTTAGACAAATTTTTTAACGTGCGTTTAACATAGCCCAATTTTCTGAGGGCGCGGGAGCAAATATAGTCGACGTGCCTATCCCATTTAAGGTTGGAAGTAAAAATAATACCTAAATATTTGAAGTCGCTTACCTCCCTTAGTACTATTTCATCAATGCCATAGCTAAAAACGAAAGGTGATTTCTTATTCGTAAATTTCATAAACACAGATTTTTCAAAGTTTATTTCCATTTGCCTTTGCTTGGTCCAATTGAAGAAGCGTGCGAAGGATTCATTAAGTAACAATTGGTCATTAGCCGAATGAATATCGTTATATAGGACGCAGTCATCGGCGTAAAGACGAAATTTAACGGGAATGTTATCAACAATATCATTAATAAACAGGAGAAATAAAAGGGGCCCTAATACGGATCCCTGCGGAACACCTGAACTAACCGTAGCTTCTGATGAATTAGCATTCCCATACGAAACAAACTGTAACCGGTCTTTTAAATAATCAGTGATCCAGTCGAGTAAAAGGGGATTTTTAAGTAGGACCTTTAACTTCAACAGTAGTTTGGAATGAGAAACTTTATCGAATTCCTTCAAATAATCTATGAATATGGCATCAATTTCTCCTTTATTATTTAAAGTCGTGGCGATATCATGAGTAAATTCCAGTAGTTGCGTAATGGTTAAAAAATGACGACGGAAACCGTGTTGCTGTGGGCAGATGATTGAATTGCATTCGAGGTATTCGGAAACATGGGAGTAGACTATATGCTCGAGGAGCTTACTACAGGTAGAGGTCAATGAAATAGGTCTGTAATTAAGAAGGCTCTGTTTGTTTCCAGATTTAAAGATGGGAACAACTATGGCTGATTTCCAAAGTTTAGGAACTCTTCCAGAAGAGAGAGACTTCTCGAAGATTAAGGCCAAGTATCTCGATGTCCAAAGAGAGTAACGGCGAAGAAATGAATTAGGAACACCATCGGGACCTGCGCTTTTTTTGCAGTCAATGTTTAGGAGCAAATGGAGGACGCCAGAAGTACTGATGGGAATGTTTTCTAACGACGAACACGGGAGATTGAAATAAAAGGAAGGTTCACAACCGTTATCTTCAGTGAATACGGACTGAAAATGTGCATTAAAGCCATTCGAAATGTCTACGGGGTCAGTGACACATTCATCTTCAATAATAAAACTGCGGGAAATGTCATTTTTAGGAAGGATCGACCTCCAAAACTTAGCCGGATTTGACTTCATAAAGTTAGTCAATGTAACGTTGAAATAAGTATATTTAGCAGCTGTCATTGTTTCCACTAATCTATTTTTTAGGCTTTCAAACCGTTTGACGTCCGAAGGACTATCACTAAGTTTTAATTTTCTATTTCTTTTTAGTCTGCGGGTTAATTGCAATACCTCTCTAGTAATCCATGGCTGGGCTTGATTTGTCTTTTTATATTTGACTGGTACAAATCGTTTAATACAATCATTTACTAATGAGCAAAATTTGCTAAGCAACACATCAACATTATAATCACGGCTAAAGGTCTCGAAATCATCAAAGCCAAAACTAAGTTTGTCAAGAATTGACTCGTCATTAGCTCTGTTAAAGTCTAAAACAGTAACAATCTCGGGTTTTACGTGTAAGGCACGAATATTAAGTGTTACAACAACAGCTCTGTGGTCTGAAATACCATTAACCACTTTGCACTCATAACCAGATTTGGCAATGCTGTTACTAAGAAAAACTAGGTCAAGAGTTGAGTTATCTCTAGTACATTCACTAACAACTTGATCTAAATCGAATGACACTGCAGCATCAACAAGTGCATCACATATAATTTTATCACGACTACCAACTATTAACGTTTTCCAATTTACGTCAGGTGTGTTAAAATCTCCAGTCAGAACGAATTTACCACCACCGAAGTTATGCTTTAAAATGTAATCGTGAATATCAAAAATAACCTGAGGGGAAGTACCCGGAGCTCTATAAACTGCCCCAGTAATAAGAACAAATTTATCGATATAAGCTTTACACCAGAGTGACTCAGTGTTAGGTAAGCCAGGAAGAACAGAAAAACTAACATCAGACATAAAAAATAAAGCAACACCACCACCCCTACCACATGACCTATCGCAACGCACAACATTGTAGTTAGGTGGAGCAAATTCGCAGTCAAGAACTGAGTCATGCAACCACGTTTCAGTGACACAAATCACATGAGGGTAATATGCAGTTGCAATACCAGCAAATTCAGTGGACTTTGGGAGAATGCTCCTGGCATTAAGATTCAATAAAGTAAACGAGTTTTCATGAGGAGGTCAATTAGAATTATCCGGAAGGCGAGGGGGATTGACCCTTACAAGGCAGTTGTTAGACACATCCCACGTATAGCGAGTATTATTGACAAGTGCATAATCGTAGCGCAAAACCACCTTCTGTCTAAAATCAGCCGTACCACGCCATAGCTGACTGCGAATATTTCGCACGCGAAGGGAAAAATCTTCGTTGATGAACACACGAGTGCCCTTAAGTCTTGGGGCGTTTTTAAGGATTAATATTTTTTCTCTATGGTCTATCACTTTAAAAATTACGGGTCTGATCTTACCATCTATGCGTGAACCAAGACGGTGGCAACGTTCGATGCCATCGCAGGAAATAGAATGCTTGGAAGACAAGAGATCAGTGACAGCCTGAAGCAGTGACGCTGACGATTCATTTTCAGCTTCTTGTAAACCATAAATAATCAGATTGTTCCTCCTAGAGTGATTTTCCAAGTCATCATTTTTATCAGCTAATTCGGTAAGTCTATGATCGAGCCTGGCGGTTTTATCTTCAAGAGTCTGTACCCTTTTGTCGAGCCCAGACAGCCGTGATAACTCAGATTCAATGGAAACACAACGTGATTCAATGCCCACAATCTGAGATTGCAGGGTCGCTTGACTGTTTTTATTAGGGTTACATCAGCAGCTATTTGTGCTTGCCCATTAAGGAGCTGTTTGAGAAGAACCTGAGTATCCGGGCCGGGGTTCGATTCGACATCGCCGCTACGCAATAGCATATTAAGCAAACTCTAAACCATGCAAACAGGGAAGAACAAACGAAGCTACCCAGTGGGCCCGGTAGCAGCAATAAAAATATGTTATCGGACCTAGGAGAATCAGGCTCAGGACTCAGCTTTACCTGAAGAGCGAAGAAGAAACATCTCAGCGATTTGTTCATGATGCTGCCACCAAGCCCACTGAAGAGGAATGCTTGGAACGGTGGTCTTATAGTCTCGGCGGCGGAAGTAGGTGTCGCCACGGAACTTCCGTCCATACGATGATCCAAGTTTGGTGCTTGAACGTGGTGATAGTAAGATGACGGAGAGCCAATAGCAGGATGCGAAGATTCCGAAAATTGTGCGGAGTCAGCACAAAAACCAGGAGACGCGAGCAGCGACGAGGCTGCACTGTCACAGCATCCAGCAGGCACTGACGACAGGGCAACCTGAAGAGCGAAGAAGAAACATCTCAGCGATTTGTTCATGATGCGGCCACCAAGCCTACTGAAGAGGAATGCTTGGAACGGTGGTGTTGTAGTCTAGGCGGCGGAAGTAGGTGTCGCCACGGAACTTCCGTCCATACGATGATCCAAGTTTGGTGCTTGAACGTGGTGATAGTAAGATGACGGAGAGCCAATAGCAGGATCCGAAGATTCCGAAAATTGTGCGGAGTCAGCACAAAAACCAGGAGACGCGAGCAGCGACGAGGCTGCACTGTCACAGCATCCAGCAGGCACTGACGACAGGGCAACCTGAAGAGCGAAGAAGAAACATCTCAGCGATTTGTTCATGATGCTGCCACCAGGCCCACCATCGGCAGTAGTTGAGAATGCGGCGTCCCACGGATGTAATATTTTGGCTGGGGTCGTATTTTGTGTCACTCCAGCGATACCAGTAATTTATTTCATTTTGAGTTTTGGCCGGAGTTGCCCTTTAAGCTGGCCAAGAAGACTTTCGCTATGCGAGTTTCTAGGGACTTTCCAAAATCACAAAAGGAGCCAAGATGCCCTAGAGCACCAAGGTACTCAATTGAGGACGCCCTCTCCATGCACTCTTAGAGAAACGCTCACTATAGTCCTTCCTAAAGGGAGGAACGCTCTTGACACATATGTTCCTTCTGAAAGGGAGCAACTTTCGCCCTGAAAGCAGGGGAGAAAAGTTCCTCTGCCGCCTGAATATCATTATGGCGGCACCGAATCAAGCAAATCGAGCTCAGTAAGGACGCTACGTCTATTGTACGGCGCTAGAGGAGCAGCAAATAAAAGCGTAACACGAGTTTTCCGTGAACTGTATTTATTTCTGGAGCCGGCTTTCCCCCCGCAGATAAAGAAACTTGCGGTTTGAAAGCATCCACTCAGTCTTCTCATCGTCAGCACTTCGATGTTAAACGGAGACAACCGGCACCCAGTTACTTCGCTCACTTTACGTCTTACGTTTGCTGTTATTCCTCAAGCCACAATTCCTTTGTCAACCACACATCACGGAGGAGTGATAAATTATTCACGAAACCAAAAGCCGCCCTCAAAAATAGCAAATTCGAAGCAACCTAGTTGCACGGTATTTAGAAATTACGGCGAAACGTGAAAGAAAGTTAAATCGCTTCCCAACAGATGGCAGGGTCAAGCGTAATTGTAAGTAGCTAGGCTAAGTGGTGCTAGGTACCGCCCAATTAACGCGCAACAAAAAATATTTTTATTTGCTCACGCCACCATTACACTTGGGATCCTTCGGGCACCTTTATTATACACACATGTAGATACATTACGCATACCACTAGCATCAGCTGAACATATACATTGAGCAGATACACATACACGGTACAACAAAACATCCATAGAACAGCACACATTTCTTTTAAATTTAATGCATGACTTTTTTTTACAACACTTGCGGCCACATGGCCTTGTCAGCAAGTCGATTTTACATCAAACCATGCACACGCTCACAGAGGTACTCAAAGAAACCAAACATAGCCAGGTCGCAGCCAGTGTACAATCCAAATGTTCTCTGCATGTTTCAAACAATTCAGCACCAGTTCTTTTTTTCCCCCTTCATCTAAACAAGTCTTTTATAAACCAAGCGTTTACTGATTTTTCTGTTGACCTCCTCCTAGCCCTCATCAAAGCTCTCTGGCTTTGCCTTTACGAGGGTAAAAGTCCATTGTACCCTCTCAATGGAAAACAACCACGCCGTTTCCAGTTTTTGAACCGCCTCCACATAGAGCGTTCTACACAGCCAAAAAGCACGCAGCGCCATCGCACTTAACATCTCCAAAACCGGTGAACTATGTTGTCGTGTCGTGAGAAACTACCATGTGGGGTCATACCTCACCTCAAGCACATACCGGAAATCGGTCCAGAAGAGATACGCGTTTTTACAGTCCAAAAAAAAAACAAAAAAAAAAAACGTGCATTGGTTTCCTTATCCCAGCAGAACCCACAACGGTACCCCCACGGCACGCAGAAACTCTTGGCATGCAACCATGTTTTAACCGGTAGTGTCTCTGTATAAAACCGAAAAAAAAACAAACAGAAAGAATAAAAAAGATTGTTTTGTTGAAGGCGATACAGGATAGCTTCGTAAGCGTTTGAAGACGTTCTTTCGCGGGGCTTTCTACAACCCACTCCTATACAATGGCTTCGGAGTCGTCAGCGCGACAGTATCCCAATACAGCTTCCTTTTGTTCACTGTCAGCAAGTACTCCCATGAAAAACGTGCTGTAAAGAAAACGACAGCCTCCTAGATTTCCTTGTAAAACGTCAAAGCTGTTGACCTCGCAGGGACATAGATGCTGCTCCCAGCCACAGGCTCAGGTAGGCTCGTCCCATTTGTTGCAGTGCCCAGACACAAACATCCTCTTCAGTGTCTGGAAAAATGCAGAAACGCTGCACTTCCCCCTTGATCTCTATGTTCACTAGACCAATTCCCGCTTGGGTCAAATTAAGGAAGAGACTGGAGTGACGCATTTTCTCCATCAGGGATTACCATGCAAAAGTTGCAAACAGTCGGGAAACCTTATTCGTGGTTCCTTTATCCACGGGGATGGCCTCAGCAAGGAAGAGAAAGCTTGGGTAGAACACCGCGTTACAAAAAAAATAAATAAAAACAACAAAAAACTGCACTAAGTAAAGTTAATGTTTCGTTTGCGCCAAGGCAACAGCCAGGCTCCCATTGACTGTATTCGCTTCTTCCAGTGTTCTTACAGCTGGGTAGATCGGTACCCCAGGATACCTATACAACGTTTCCGTCCACTTCATACCCAAGACTTCCACCGGCTTGCAGGCCCAGTTGCCAAGCCAGGTTCCGGTTGTTTTCCTTCTATTCAGTTTTTCCCTGAAACGGCGCATAAGTCCTCGAGTCGTTCCAGAGCTGTAAGAATCTGTTCTTCCTCCGACATGATTATGGTCATGTCATTCGCGTAAGCCAGCAGCTTCGGGTTCCTGTCAGGGAGCTAAAGACCCTGAATATTTCCGTCAGCTAGGATGGTCCTTCACAGCGGTTCATAATAGGCTGCGAAAGGCAGAGGGGAGAGCGGACAGCCGTGCCTAACTAAGCAGTTAACATTGATCTTTTCCGTCTTGCGGCCTTTAATCATTGGGCGGGTTGTAATTTCACAGTAGCAGATACCGACCCATTGCGTTAAATACGTTCAAAGTTCCATTGATTTCAGTACGACGTGTAAGTAGTCATGGTTTACGCGATCAAAAGCATGGCTCAGGTCCACCTGCAAACACAACAGCATACAAACCCGATAACTACTTCTCGGTTCTGCATTTCCGCCTTTTATACTGGTCGTTTTGAAGATGCGGATTTTATCGGCGACCACACACAATGAATAATATTCCCAGCATGTTGATATTTTAGAGCGCAGCTCTTAGGGGCCCGTTTCCGGCTTGAGCGGCGTCGCCGTCGCCGTCGGCGTAACCGCGCGGTGCATCATGGGAAATGTCCCATAATGCACCGCGCGAGCCCCCCCACCGGGGTCACGTGACCTCGTGGGGGGTCACGTGACCCCCCGAGGTCACGTGACTCCCCTGAGGTCACGTAACCCCCTCCTCAAGGTCACGTGACCCCCTCCTCGAGGTCACGTGACCCCCCGAGGTCACGTGACCCCCGCCGATGTCGCGTGACCCCCCGATGACGTCATCGTCACTGATGACGTCACCGGCATCCACATCGTCATCGTCATCATCACTGATGACGTCACCGGCATCCACATCGTCATCGTCATCATCACTGATGACGTCACCAGCATCCACATCGTCATCGTCATCATCACTGATGACGTCACCGGCATCCACATCGTCATCGTCATCATCACTGATGACGTCACCGGCATCCGCATCGTCATCGTCATCATTACTGATCACGTCACCGGCATCCACATCGTCATCGTCATCATCACTGATGACGTCACCGGCATCACCATCGTCATCGTCATCATCACTGATGACGTCACCGGCATCCACATCGTCATCGTCATCATCACTGATGACGTCACCGGCATCCACATCGTCATCGTCATCATCACTGATGACGTCACCGGCATCCGCATCGTCATCGTCATCATCACTGATAACGTCACCGGCATCCCCATCGTCATCGTCATCATCACTGATGTCAACGGCATCCACATCGTCATCGTCATCATCACTGATGACGTCACCGGCATCCACATTGTCATCGTCATCATCACTGATGACGTCACCGGCATCCACATCGTCATCGTCATCATCACTGACGACGTCACCGGCATCCGCATCGTCATCGTCATCATCACTGATGACGTCATCAGTGATGATGACGTCATCATCGTTGTTGCGTCATCATCACTGATGACGTCATCAGTGATGATGACGTCATCATCGTTGTTGCGTTACGCAACAACACAAAACGGGAAACAAAAAAAACAACAACAACAACAACAAAAAATATCGTAGGGCTATTTTATGTAGTCCACCCATAAGGAGCAGAATATCACTGACAGATTTTACAAAACATTTCTGGGACAAAAAGAAATGACGTCGCATTAGCTATTCGGAACTTTCACGACCTATAAGGGCGCGCTGGTGCCAAACAAAATGGCTCTCATCTGGATGATCGTCGTAGAACAGCAGTAAGAGGCGGGGTCTGCGACGCGTAAATAATTCTAGTTTTGCTTTACACGAGCAGCCTTACTTTATTTTTTTCCCGCCAGGAAGGTGTAGGCAAGCACCTTTATTGTTAAGCCGATCATCCAGGTGTTAGGGAGCACGATTCTCACACCGTGGTACCACCATCGCTGAAATTTGCGATCGCTGAGTATAACCTCCTGTGGCGAACCTCAGACGCATCGTTTAACTACAATCCACATTCCCTATATGGCGAGTTCACTATAAACGAACTTGGGATACAGAAATGAGTGAATGGATAACAAAGAGAGCCCACATAATAGCCACGGCACTCGCCGCACTTGCTTCAAGTGGGTTGCGTTCAGAAAGGCACTCGACTTTGGGAGACATTGTTGTTGCGTAGTTAGTTTCCGGTCCTGTTCTTTGCTTATCAATGTTCGCTTACAGACAGTGTTCGCGAGAGAAATAAGTGCCGGACTGACGAGAAAAAGGAAGTAAACAAAAGAAACCTGGACGTTTTGCCGTAGCGGGGTCCGATGTACAACAAGCAACAACAAAAAAAAAGTAACTTCTTTTTTTGTCCACTTCTCATCTTGTTCTTTTCGCTATTTTCTTTACACTGAAGTCTGCATTGTTGTCGTGGGCCGTTTCTCGTGCCACACTGAGGCGCAATGCCTCAGTGTGGAAACATTTATATCCCTAAAATCACCCGTTTTGTTTCAAAATATTTTTGGGGAAACTCTATGAAAAAAAAAGGCGCCTTTGGCAAAGCGAAGGGAAAAACGTTCATTGTGCGAACATTGGTGTGAAATATGAGTCACAATCGGCACAAAAGCGATGTTTTCATGAGCTCAATCTAAGTCATCGGAGCTTATCTGAGCTAGCAACAGGATTTGGTTGCTCGAAAGTTTGCTCGTGTCACGGCCACGACACTTTATACCGAAAAACTCGGAAAATGGTGGAATGTCAAAAATGTATTCGGGATAATGATTACAATATAGTCAGAAATGTAATTAAAATGCAGTATCAAATACTCTCGATCAGAAGTATTTGCAAAATACGAAGATACTTCAAAAAGTATTTGAAATACAGTATCTTGAGTAGAGGATTTGAGATAGGCACAAGTCTGCTGCTACCGTTGCAAAGCAATGTTCCAAATATTGAAAAAAAATTCACCCCAAATGGAAACGAGAACAGTTTCCTGAGTTATGAAACGAGATGGACGCTTCCGTGCTGTGTGCATTGCATGTGTAAAAAGAAAATAATCTTTCGAACAGCTGCCGTTACGGCGTTCCAATAAAGAACACAAAATGCCGTTCCACCTCACCCTACTGGCGTTCGAAAATAGAACATCAGATTTTGATATGTCTCGACATCGCTGACATGGGCATTTCATATGGAAACGATGTGGTCGTTACGAGTGCTCGAAAGTACCTAATATTTCGAAAGCCAAAGTATAGTCCAACATATAAAAGAGAGCTATACATGGCGGTGTTGCCACCACTCTTCTCCGTCACTGTGTCCGATTCGAACATCATGAAGGTAGACAATAGAAAAAATTAAAGGAGAAACCTCGTCGCCAAAATGTTGTGGTCATGAATGGCCACCGTGAAAACGTGGGGAGCAACATGTACAGCTAAAAAAATACAGAGCCTCGGAAGGCCTCGGATGAGATGGAAAGGCTTACATGGCGCGGCGCGCAGGATGCGAAGAAGCCATGGCCCTGGACCAAGCAGGCACACCGAAGAAAGGAAGACACGTCAGACCAGCTCGGAGTACGAAATTTGAGTAGACTGCCTTTGTTTAAGCATCCAGAGAGACGTTCCTGTAAAGCAGCGCATTTAATCGCGTTTGGTCGAATGAATGTGCCCGTAATTTTATTATAATGAGCTATCTGGGGTGTGCCGAAGTCGGAGATTGCAAGGATTCACGTGAGACCCTCAAATGTGAAGCGCACAGAAGCTTATCAATCTCGTTATTGACACCGAACAACAGTACAGCGGATGAACATCTGGAGTGTTCACGCTCCGCATCGGTGCCTGTCTTCAAATTATTCCTTCAACACACATCAAATGGCAGCCATTAACATGTACAGATTACTTAGTTGATGATAGTTATCGAGGTGGCAAGACTGCATTTTTGAAAGGGTCTATTAAAAAGACAGGTGATGGGATGAGCAAGCATCCCGTTGTCCCGGCACGTTGTTTATCATTGGATTTATCAAAACAGACAAGTCCAGAGGATGTACAGCTGCCTCTACACCCACGCGAAGTTGTCCTCTCAAGGCCTTCGCGTGTCCGTTGGACCGCTGTTTAAACGGAGAGGCGTTGCACGCCACGGCACACCGCGATCTTGTCGCTCCTGTCGTTATATAAGGGAACTGTTTGCCGCCCGATGTTCCCACTGACGAGCGTGCTGAAGGTGGACCGGACAACAGGAAAGAGCATGGCATCTCAGAGTGCGTCGATGACTGTGGCGGTGATGATAATGGCCGTCCTGGTGGCGATCGTGGTGCCGCCACTCTCTTGTCATATGATGAAGCCGAGCCCAGAAGACAGTAAGTTATAGTTCACTGCTTAGATATAGACGTTTCTTTGTGTATCGCTTCCAAAAATGAGCATCAAGTATAAGGCATGATGTCCCTTGTCTGATTTCAAAGTTTTTTCGTTTTTTGTTTGTTTTTAAAGTAAAGCCTAGGACGCCTGCAGCAGGGCACTTTTGTACTGGAAGCTGTCCCCTCTACACGAGCAGTATCGCTTTCCATAGATCTCTAAAGCTATGAGCACTTACAATGAAAAACATTATTAAAACAATATCAATATTCAACCCTCCCCCAACTCCGCAAACGTTCCTTTCCTGTTGGCAAAAGTGTTTCCGTCATAGTGCAAGGGGAAAGAACCGTGTAAGTACGGTTTCATAGGGTTGCCCTATCAGATAGCGCGAAGTTAGTCTTCTTTGAAACGGCGTTTGGTGCCTCCGCTGTAGACAGCCAACTTGGTAAGTGCAGCACAACTGCATCACGCGCAATACTCATTCAGATCGCGACGAGCAGGAGCGGGGATCGGGCCCAGAAGTGATCTGCGTGCGTCAGACCTGTGCGTAACGCGTAACAAGTAACGCGTTACTTGTACTTCGTTATTTTTATAACGAAGTAACGACCTAGTTAGTTTTCAAGGGAAGAAACGAGTAACTTATTTTTGTTACTTTTTGATCAAGTAACGAGTAACGGTATCGAGTTGCGTCAGGACGGGAACATTTACAACATAAGTAGCCATTTTCGTTCTCACCCCAATTCGCACCTGTAATGTGCACGACGGGAAAACGCTAGATAGACAAGAAAAAGACGTGCAGAAAGTATGTCAGTATAAGCACAGTTATCCCCGAATGAACGAAGCGAGAAATTATTATTGACGACAAATATTGGAAGTGGCCGCTGCCGCATAAAAACAACATATTCAGAATAACGCAGAAATAACGCGTTATATATATATAGTTTTTTTATCGCAGGAATCAGTAACCTACGTAGTTAATTTTCTAGTCACGATTAACGGTATTTAGTTCCACTATTTCAGTAACGTGGGCATGTCTGCAGTATACGTGCAGTACACCCGTGCCCCGCAAAACGAGCTTTTCTCTTCGTGCTCTGGGTTCGCCCTCAATGACTGGTGTGTGCTTAAAAAAGAAATGACATTTCAGCCATTTTGGTGCTCACAATCATAACTGTTCCTTATTTGAAGCTTTGTCTGCAATCGCAAGAGAAGGTCATCTGTCCCTCCGAAATTTTTAAAATAATCCGCGACAGGGGAAAACGCTATCGCCCAAGCGTCCTGACACCGAATTTAAAGCCGAGGAGGTGCATTTTCGAATCCCAACGATCGCCAATTGCTCCCGCTTTGCACCAAGTACCAAAATGGCTGCGCCCAAAAGAATATCGGGGAATACAGTACCCAAAGTCGTAAGGTCACGTGATGTCGATTCATTCTTTAAATAGAGCGGGGAAAATAATATACAATGTTCTTCACTACCCGAAACGAGCTGTTTAATGTCTAACAAAGTTCAACGCTCGGTCTTTAAATACGGCATCTATGCATTATTGGACGTTGGGGGCTAATGTTCCTAGTAGGTTTTTTACAAACAGCTTGTTTATGTGCCAAGTGCGTGGTCCAATCATGTAATATATCACTGTTATTCTGCCCTCTCAGTGGAGGCTTGCTCCAAGGAAGCCGCAACCAGCAGCTCTATCAGCGAAGAGGACATGGCCAAGGTGCAGACGCATGACCTTAATTACATTCGCGCATCAACCAACGCTTCCTTCAATTGTAATTAACGAATCCGCGCAAGCATATCTTGGATCATGTGACTGTTTAACCACCACCGTAATTTCAGAACCGTATTCCGCGCACGATACATATTAAGTAAACCTGTAACGCGATGTGGAATATCTACAGGTGCTGAATATACAATGATTTTTTCCCTAGTCCCTAGATTGTTCATCATGACTAAACGTGACAGAATATGCGAATGACAAAGCATATTAATGACGACTTTTGCAATATAAAAGCTTCTTTGGGAGCTAATGAGGCAGAAATGTGTCGGCTTTATTGGACACATCGTTGTCTATGTTTACGTTCCAGAGATTTGTCAAGGTGCGCTATTTATGATAATGTTTTACGCGCGTACTATGCACCGCAAGTGCGGTTCACCTGAGTTAAAACTTCTTTTGAAACAGAAATTTGCTCCAGCGGGTTATACACCGAGTGCTAACTATAGTTTCGGAAAGTACGGTAATTTAACAAGATACGCGTGTAAGGCGAGGTTCATGCATTTCTTCTCATTACATCATCGAACGTCTATACAGTTGCCCTTAGCGTGCCTAAATTTGCTAATATATATATATTTTTTTTTCAGGTCAAGGAACTTGGAGGCAAAATGAAGGAAGAGGTAGCCTTTTTTGACATTATGCTATTTATTAGCCTCATTATTACAATGGGTGAAAATCTATAGTAAACAAACTGTGGTAAGAAAATATAAAAAAAAAATAATGCACTGCAAAAAAAAAAAAAAGGATAAACTCGTTCGCCTCAGTTTTGTTTTGGTCGTGAGACGGCACCGATTTGATGTAACGAACATCAAATCATGTTTTTTTTCTATGGCGCAGATCGGATATAACAAACATGAAATAAAGCTGCAACTGTTGTGGCTTTTCATATGTTCGACTATTTTGCAGCGATTGACATTCTTAACAATGGAACACATGAGCGGTGAAACTGGGCGCCGCGCGGCACTCGCCGCTCAACGACAGAGACGTTTATACTGAGAGAGTTTGCTCTTTTAAGGAGATTTTGACAGCCTGGCAAGGAAAGGAGCGTAGTCTGACAACCGCGGGATGACTACTTCCGTCCGCCATTTTGTGGCTCTGACTCATAGGAACTCTATGCGATTTCTCAGGAATAGACAAGACAGAGGAGTAATGCCTTTTTGTGTTATCGCGAAATCCGCTGGTTCTAGAGGGGCAACAAGCTCCGTCCATCTTCCAAAATATCTTAATATAAACGGCTCTGCTCACGACTAGACACCGTGAGCAGAGCCGTGAGCGTAGAGTCGCCGTGAGCGCTGTGAGCGTAGAGTCGTTTATACTGAGACAGTTTGGCCAATGGTAAGAGCTTTCTGCTTGCTATAACCATATACAATCGCCGGATTTCGCGGGTAACACAAAATGGCGTCACTTCTTTCTCTTTTTTTTTTATTCCTGGGAACTTTCATAGAATTCCTACGAGTCAGAGGCCCAAAATCGCGGACGGTAGTAATCCCCCGGTGTTCAGACTGCGCCGCTAGGGTTGCCAGACTGTAAAACTCCCCTTAAGAAGGCCAAACTCTCTCAGTATGAATGGCTGGATAGCTTACTTATCCAAGTACCTCCATCGTTTAATCGTGCCGAGGGCGCCTCCTATTGGATGCCGGCGACGTGTCGCCATTTTTGGCCCATGGCGCATCCCACATGCAGACGCGCACGCTCCTATTAGCCTTCTGTGACTGCCGGTGACGCGCCGCCGTTTGCGAGCATGCTCCGATCGGTCTACTGCATAGATGCCGGCGTCGCACCGCCGCGGCAAACATAGATTGGCGGCGAAGCTCCGCCATTTTTGGCTCAAGTGCGCTTCGGCATGCACCAGCTTGGCGGTACTTGATTATGAAATTGAAATTCATCCAGTGCTTCATAAACGGTTCTGCATTGGCGCACCGCACGGCATTAGCTGTATCGACCAGATCCGAGCGTTGCGGCGCCGCGCGGAAGTGGCGTAGGGACACCAGCGCCGGTTGCTATGGGTACTACCGCGCGGCGCCCGTTTTCATCGCTCACGTGTCCCCTGCTTTACGGCTAGACTACGTGGTCTCCTTTCGAAAAAAATTATTTTGATCCTGCCCTGACAAAAGGCAATTTTACCTTCATTAATATGCATTCTGGATTTGCGTGTGCCGATCTCTCTACCGTGTCTTCGAACTACTTCTTGTACCAGGGGATGTAGCGAACCTTCCGAGGTTTGAGTTCCAGCAGGTTCGACTTTTTCGAGGCTTGGAACGCGAGACAAAAGGTCGACAGATGCTCGACACCTATGCGCATGCGTGTAAATGAAAAACAAAAGGGGTGCCACCTGTCGGGGGAGAGGCGCAATTCTTATCGGGTTCATTGCTTCACTTTAACAAAATAATTAAACGTTTTTTTTTATGTTAGGTTTTATATTGCGTAAACTTAAAAAATAGAAAAAAAAAACATTTCTAAAAAATGTGTTTTTCAAAGTCTTGGAAACGTTTGAGTCGAAGTCGGGCAACACGTCCTGTTCGAAAAGTCAAACTTCGACGAATTTTCTCGTCATTTCGAAGATTTGCCGCCCCAGTCGAACCTCAAGCATGACAGAAATTCGCCGCAACTTCTAACTGTACTTCAAGCGCAGCTGACGCCCTTTAACGGCAATATTACGTGGCGGAGAAACAGAGAAATTGCGCCCTGCGCTGGCTGTGCTGGCGAAAGCATGAAGCTGCGCGAAGGGGAGGGGATAGGGTGTCACGTGGTTAAGGTTTCTAGTTCATTCCATTCTAATTTATATTCATCACATAAATGCACGTTCTCGACCCCGGGGCCGCACGCAAGAACTGCGCAGCGCTTTCTCTGACCACTTGGTTCTATGTTGACTTTTCTGCTTTTCTCTAGATGATGAAGGGTGGCAACCGAAGGGCCATGCACAAAGGAAGAGGACCAGGCATGACGGATCCCTTCGAAGAAAAAATCGTGCGTAAGACTCCGCAACTGTAATCCGTTTCCCCTTACGACAAACCGCAGACGACGCGACAGCCATCCCAACCAATCCAGCGCCGCGAAAGTATCCCGTGACGACGCGCCCCGCGCGTTGCGGTGCATCTCCCGCGGGTCTCATGACACTCAGAAGGCATTAGAATGGCTTCGACGGCTCGTAGAGCCCTCTGCGATCGACGCCGTCGTTCCTGTTCCAGCAGCCCTACACTCTAAAAAAAAAAAAAAGAAATAATCAGGTCGTAAAATGGGTACGGAAACGAAATGTTTGCACTTATTTCTTTGTTTAGTTGTGATCTATGTTTTGCTGGCAGCCCAGAAACACTAGTCTACACTATAGTATTTACGGGCTGCCGGCAGCAAAGTCAAGGCTACTAATTTTAAAACAAATAAACATATTTCCAAATTGCGTGTGGCGGCGGTCTGTCGAGCTCCGTTGGAATGCCTTCACGTCACGAGTTCCTAACAAGCAGCGGCAGTGCGCGGCAGTATGGCTCGCTCGTGGATTTACTCAGTTTAACAAAAAAGTAAAACAGCGCAAAAAAAAAAATGAAAAAAAGACGATTCTGTTTTCTTGTCCTCTGTTCTTTTTTGCGCTGTTTTACTTCTTCGTTAAACATGTATACCACCAACTCGCCCAACTCTACGCGTCCTGATTGTGACATGGCGGAGAATGCTAACGCGTTCACTACGTTGTACATGTTAAAGCTTCCACTTTCTTTGCAAAGGTTAGGTAGAGGCTCGATCTGAGGATGCGGGTACCTCTGCCAAGCCAATTCAGCGCTACTCTCTTTATTTACAGGACGCAGAACCCGCTATCAAGAACAAGGAAGCCGCAAAAAAATTCTCCACGGACTTCCGCGTGAGTTACTTTGGATCAACCGCTGCTCGGTTCTTTCATGCCCATAAAAGTATTTAGATTTGTATAAGTAATTCAAACCTCACAGTAATACGTCTTGACAAGTTCAACTTCGTTTGAATTTGGCGTTATAACCCGTTCATTGCTGCCGTGTACATCCGTCAAAAAAGATGGAACGTTAAACACACCACCCACACTAAAGTGGCTCCACAGAGTGCCCGAATCCACCAGCCATTACCCGCCTAACTCGCTAGTCACCGGCTACCGAAACGATAAGACCGCAGCATCCTCAAATTGCATGCCTACCCCATACCAGGTTTATCTGAGCAAGCAAGAGCAGGTCATTCTAATGCGATAGAATTCTTTGGCTACTTCACCCAGTTTTTTGCGATACGCTGTTTGGTCTCGAATGAGCCGCGCATACCTATCGCAGGCGCCGCGTGTATGCGGAGCGGCAGTACGCACTCCTTCACAATCACACCCTTCCCAAAGACGTAACGTCCTTGACGTCGTTCTAGAGGTCGTCCTTGAGGTCCTCCTAAAGGTCGCCCTACACGTCGTTTTTGACGTCGTCCTCTAGAGGCCTGTCCAAACAGGACACTTCAGAAATCGTGAGGCAACACAACTCCGACATACGTCATGCAGTGGTCCGCTTCCATTCGTTTTTGACGTAAAACTACGTCTTTCTCCGTGTTCGGAAGGGAGTGAAAATTTGGAAGGTCGATGTCCCGAAAACCTGGTCACGGAAGTGACGTAACAAAGACGCATCGCTTGCTGCCGAAAACCACGCGGTGCGCACGCGCGTCCTTTTTTGCTTGCTCGCTTGCTCGTTTCAACGCGGCGCGCTCCTGTCAGTTTGGAACGGCGATAGACGCTGATTCCAGAGCTTCGATTTCACGGTCTTGGCTCATCGCTCTGGACCACGGTGCTCTGGACAGCGGCAGAGCTCGCGTGCTCTGCGGCACGGGTAGTTCACGCGACTCTCTCGCGCGACTCGGCGAAGCGTTAAAAACAATGACACGCAATTCCGCATACGCGCAACATACTATATTACTTCACGTTTGCACCTGGGACATGGCGGCGCGGGGGTGGGACATTTGCCTCTACAGGACTCCGAACCACGGGCATTCGCTCCTTGCACACCCGACATCGTCATGCGGCAGGGGCCCGTGGTCGTTTTGTCAGCTGCGGCCGTAGTTGAACGGAAAATAATGCAGCATAGTAAACCTATGCAACGATCAATTTTTTGCCGGGGGGAAAGTTCCCTCCGTTAAAGTTCGCTCGCGTCCTTCATGGGGCGGGGGGGGGGGGGGGGGGGGGAGGGGGGGCCTTGAGCATGCTCATAACGTGGGTCCGGACAGCCACTCGCAGGCTCTGTGGGCTGTCGGTCAATCCCTCAAGGTCTCCGCTGCTCTTCAAGTCCCGAAAACGGGAAAGGGAAGGGATGTGTTCTAAATATTACTCGTATAGATCCAAGTTACTCCGGCGGGTCATGTCACGTGATCACACAGATAGAGCGACGTTAGCCTCGGGTAGGTCTTCGAAAGCAAAAGTAGATAACCCTTACCCTGGAGTAAGACAGAGTAAATGTTGGGACACGGCCAAGGATACGACGGCCCGGCAGAACAGATGGACAGCATTGGTAGAAGTCTAAGGAGCACCGAAGTCACCGAAAAGTGGAGGAGGCGATGAGAAAAGTCGTGATGTTTGCTTGGTGGTGTCCAGAGAGAAGTCGGACTGACGGACTTCAACCGCTTTAACTTTCACGACTTTTGATGGAGCTGTGTCGCCTCATGATTTCTGAAGTGTCCCGTTTGGACAGCCTGGAGGACCCCGTCCTAGACATCGTTCTTGAGGTCGCCCTAGAGGTCGACCTAGACGTCGTCTTTTATGTCGTCCTCTAGGACGTCGTCCTAGCAAGCAGATAAACCCGCGTCGCGCATACACGGAGCGGCAGTACGCACACATTCACATTTGCGCCCAAGGTACGCAGAAATTATCGGTTTAAGTTGAGTTTAAGTTAGTACATGGTCAATGATGGTGGTGAAACAACTTGAATATTAAACAATTACATTGAGAGAGCACAAGAGACACACACTAAGCAGCAATAATGGTCAGGAAACTGCTTCAACATTAAACGATTACACCGAGATAGAAGATTACACAGAGACGAAGCAATCACTCAATTTCGAAGTGGCGCACTGCAGACGCGCTGACATAAATGATTGCTTCGTAAGCCATTTATAAAATAAACTGTTTACTCAAAATTTACGTCGTCGTATTCACAGTGAGCTGCGTTGTGAGTCCCATGACGAATGCTATTGCAATTCATAGATAACCAACAATAGTGGCTTCTGCAGCCAATTTGTTTAACCGCAAGAATGTTTTTAAAACGTACTCATCTGAGGAGTTAAAAACCTAAGTGGTAAATTTGGGCAACCCTTAATACTCTCTGTAAATAAAATGGGAAAAAGCGCCAAGGTTGTGCTCGTCCTAGCAGTGTCACGCAGTGTGAGTGCATGTGGAAGAGGATATCGCAGACCGTCTTGAAACGTAGACATATTTTCTTCGGTGCTGTACGGCTCTTTGTTTTAGCGGCTCGACCGAATGCACATGCACGTATGCGTAGAGTGCTTGTTTCTATGCCCCATTAAAGCTCGCTGCGTACATGCGCTCGTGCCAGGTGCGGCGAACCTAATTCTGTCGTTTAATTTTTGTCCCTCAGAATTGCCTCATGAGCAAGGGAATGGAGAAAAAGTGTAAGTGTCCCCCAAGACCGTACACTCCTCATTAGAGACTTATAGGGAACGTTTTTTGTACATCCGATTTGCTACGATGAGCCGTCCGGTACGAACTGCGCGTACGCTATCACAGAAGACTCTTCCATATGCGCAGTGCGAACGGGAGAGCCCATCGCACCGTATCGATGTGTACAAAAACGGTTCCCTAAAACACTCCATCTATGCATGCCATTACTACGGTGGCTGAAGCGCGTCTTCGGGTGGTATGGTCGGGGTCCTATACCGGCCACGCATCGAGATCGGTCCCGAAGTGACAACGATGTATCGACGCTTTGAAGCAGCTGTGCACGTGCGCCGCTCTAACCGACCTTCAGTTTTTCTTTCCTCTTAATCCGTTTGCTTCACTTCATCATCACTTCATCAGGCCAGGTTAGTGCCATTTTAGATTCTACTGTGTCGTTCTCCCCTGCACCTTTGTGAAGGCTCGTCAACGCCCGTTTCAGTGGCTCGGTACCTCGGTAAGACAAGAAAACGCAGTGGCGGATGTAATCTAGCGTGTGGTGTGCAAAACGTGCATATACGCAACCGAAACTAGTGGATCGTTTAGTCGCTTGTCACCATCTTGGCGGTTTTTTCCAAAAGAGTGCTGTCGAAGAAGGGGAGGGGACGCCAGGGCCTCTGTGACGTCACAAGAAGCAAATCGATAGACCAATAACGAAGATGCGGCAAACACATTGGTTGGAAAAGCGTTCCGGACACCTGTGCTATTGGGAGCTTTCCCTCGGTCTCGTCGATAGTCTTTTATTCTTTTTTAAATATGACTAAATAAAAAAAGCGTAAATTACTCCACAATAATAAAATAAAACAGTACAGGTAAGCAGGCCTGCAGAACGTTTAGCTTCAATCTGGTAAAAATCTTAAACGTCAACGAAAAACCGAGAGTATAATATAAGCGCAAGATCAGCGTCACGTGAGGGTCAAATTGGCTTCGTGAAGATTTATTCGACCACTTTAAGTAACTATAGAGGACGCTGTCGTTCAGCCAAAACTAGCTGAAACGGCTCTTTCTTCTGCCTCTCTTTGAAACCGCAAGAGCGGTCGATGAATCGCAGCTGTTCTGATCGGTCTGGCAATTACAGCAAACTCGAGTTTTGACGCTTTGATTGGACACGAGGCCCACTCCAACGGTGACACAGCACTCGTGTTCAATCGGGTGTCTTCGCTCGATCTCAGTCCGAGGACGTGGAGGACGTTAAAATTCTGGTGCACAGGCTTTCATTAGTCAAGCTTGTGTTGGTTTAACGCACCGGTTCATATCGTATCTTATAGTGGCCATGTGTCCGGCCGCCAGTGAAGCCAAAGGCGATAAGCTCACCAACCAAGATCTGCGCAAGGTGAGGGCGCACACGACACCGCCACGGCGTCACAGTTCGAGTCTCCCAAACCTCGGCGGCATACGCGTTGCCATTACGAAATTCGTTCATTAAAATATTTCACTACTCCTTTTCAGATCATGGGAGTAACAATGAAGCTCTTCAGGGAAGTAAGTACCTTATCCGGCTAATAAAGAGGCTAAGGAAATCTCTCAAGGGGGAAAAAAAGTATCTGCGAAAGGTAGCATGGGAACACCGGAGGCGGATAAAACTGGCATCACAAATCGAGACGAATATAATAAAGACAAAAAAAAAAATGAGACGAAAAAAGATAAATGACGTCCAACCACACCCCCGTATACATTTTGTTGCTTTCTTTTATTACAATATTTGAAAAAGAAAAAAAAAAAAAAGAAAAAAAGAAAACGAAGACGGGATTTGCATGGGACCGAGCTCCTTCGTCGTTACTTTGAACAGGCGTGGGGTACTTAATAAACAACGTGCCCGAAACAACAACAACAAAAAAAATTATTTTCAGCGCAAAAATAAATTAAACCTCGCCGAATGCTAAGTCTTCGCCCGAATGTATACACTAGCGGTTCCGACCAGATGTCAAAGTTTCGGAGCTTGCCGTTGTCTAAGAAAAACGTTATAGGCGATATCTTTTTTTGCAACTTGAATTGGGACAATGGGGATACCGTTCCTCGCAACTGGCATCATTGTCCTTCATGCATTCGTGGGTTCCATCGACCGCCGTTTTCCCATTTAAAATTTCCAAAAACTGCTTCTAACTTTTGGATCAGACAACGCCAAGCTCTGAAACTTTGGCATTTGGTTTGAATTCATTTGGGCGGAGAATGAGCGTGCCGTGATGCGTAGTTTATTTTTTTTTTTTTTTTTTGCGGCAAAAGAAAAGGAACGTAAAACACTGTAATTTGTTTTAGGGGACATCCCGTAGGAACCCGCGGTACCCTGAGTTCGGGTTGATACGTGCGTGCATGAAAAATAAGAACGTTTCTTCCTCTAGAAAAAAGGAGACGTGACTGACGACGAAATGGAAAAAAAGATGGTAAGTCCTGCACACGTCCCCACACAACAGATATAAGGTACCATATGTTAAGATCTACGAAAAAAAAACTAACAAATGAAAGTTTTTTCTTCATCGACGAAATAAAAAAAAATATAGTTGGCTAGAAACGTGATCACAATTTATGAACATATGACAATCAGTCAGCGCAAACCACACAGCCAATAATTCTCTCCAATATCAGCTTACCAAACCTGTTTTTTTGTTGTTTTTTTTACGATTAAAAATGTCATTTATGAAAAAACAATTAAAGGGCATCGAAGTTTTCTTTCAAGATTTCAGCGTGCGCGAATTCAAGAACAAGCAGTCCCCATAAGAACTTCCCGTCTTCCATATTTATATATATATATATATATATATTGCGCGGAAAAAAAAGGGGGGGGGGGAGGTAGAGAAAGATCACTTGAGTATTTTCTTACGGCGATACTCCGAAGGTGGGGATGCAATTGCAATGGATGGTATAGGGTGTCCCAAGTCACCCGGCTCGATCTAAAATGGACCGTAAAAATCGACGCCTGCACGTAGCAATCCAAAATTTTCATCAGAGGTGTATTCATACGTCGTTTTTTTCTTTGAAAAACTTCAAAGTGTAGCTTCCTTTTTGTTAAAATATAGGGCCAAAAAATTTGCCAGGGTCAACGGCGGGCGGCGACGCAGACGACCAAGTCGAGCTGCGGGACGCGTTTGGCGTGCGTAATGATAGATGGCGTCGGGAGCAGCGTCCGAAGGTGTAGCCGACCAGTGAAAGGGAGCAGACGACACGCAGACGAAGTCCGTTGGCAGCAAAAGCGCCATCGTTATGCAAACGCTTTTTTTTCTTTTTTACTTTATGTTTTGCTTTTATTGTTAGCATTTATTTTTAACCAGAGGTACATTACAAAAATATTATGTTCATTTTAATAAACCACGGTGGTCGCGAGCAGTCTGGATAAGGACGTGCCGTTAACTGTCAATACGATTGTCAAACGCGCCCCGCTACACGACTTGGTTGTCTGCGTCGCCGCCCGCCGTTGAGCCTGGCACGTTTCTTGGCCTATCTTTTACTAAAAGGGAGCCACCCTTTGTAATTTTACAAGAAAAACCGACATGTGAAATACACCTCCGACGGAAAGTTTAGATTGCTATGTGCAGGCGTCGATTTTTACGGTTCATTTTAGATCGAGCTTGACGAGCTGGGACACCCTATATATACCGTTTTTTTTTTTTTTTTTTTTTTTTTTTTTATTCTTGCAGATTTGTTTTAAAAAATGCCCTGAAAGCAACACTTAAGCGGGTTGTGCGAGTGAGTTTTACGCCCAGCGGGACATTATGTGTTTGGCTAATGTTCGCGATAAGTCGGCTAATTAATTCAACTTGGAGAACATAATAGCGCTTCACGACAGGGACGAAGAGTAGGAACGAGACAACACAATGCGCTAACTTCAACTGGTTTAACCGTCAGAAGATCAAGGGTATAAATACTCTGCATCATTGCGCCATTCAACCAACCCCAAGCCACGCCACTGATTGCAAGAACTATGTCTCTTTGTCGGCCAAATCGATCGACGCCACGCTGACACATCGATCCCCGTAGTTTTTTATCAGGTCTGCCTCTGTAATTTCCCTTACCGTCTTATCTCTATGTTTTCTAATGACAGTCACAAATTAAATTCAGGTCTGCACCCACAGTCATGGCAGTGCATCGACAAATGACCGTCACGCTGTCCGCTCACTCAAATTCAAATTAATTCAAATTCACTAATTAAATTTTTAATTAGTTAAAATAGACATATGGTTCCAATTATAAACTTGCTGCGCGTTATCGAAAACCTCTTAATCAGTCATTTTCAGACAGACTTTCAGCGCGTGAGAAGCGCAGTAGTGCACTAAAGTTACCACTCGTGGAGCAGGTACAAGGCTAGCGGTTTCGATAAGGCGCCTGCGCAATTTTTCCGTCTCTTATCTGGCCCCAGCCTTGTACCTGCTCCACGGGTGGTAACTTCAGCGCACTAATGCGCTTCTCACGCGCTTAAAGTCTTTCTAAAAAAATGACCGCATCTCCACGTGGTGAATGATGTTGATTGGGGCGAAGCTCTGGTAGTGCTGATGATACTGATTTTATTGTTCATGGGTAGTGCTGATGGTGCTGATTTTTTTGTTTTTTTGTTTATAGGTAGTGCTGAGTTCCGGGTTGCGTTTCGACTTCATTATTACTGCTTTATGGTCGGTGAAATGCCGAGCCAGTAGTTCTTCTAGCGGATCAGCTTGGATCCGCTAGAAGCCGTGGGAACGCATCTCCACCGCTTAACGGTCCATGTCAGAAAGAGGATGTGTGGTATGGAACGTGGTTATATACGAATTTGAGCATTTGACCGCAGCGCCCTCTCGTCTATAAACGTTGAGCCAATGCATGCAAAGTTTAACGCGATTATATACGCATTTGACCGCAGCGCCCTCTCCTGTATAGACGGTGAGCGGCTACATGCAACGCTTCATCCATGACAGAAACCCCAGCTCTTGAGTTACTACCACATCTCAGAGCTCCCTACTCGTCCCGCACAGGTTCGAATCCTGTCGACTGCGCAAAATATTTTTCTTTTTGTGTGAGCACGGACGGGCGGACGGACGGACGGACAAGGCTAGACCCTAAGGAGCTTCGCCCCTAAAATTATTGATTTAGGGGGTTTTGGACGACACTCAGCTAATTTCTAATTGAAACCATGTCTATTTTCACTAATTAAAAAGTTAATTAGTGAATTTTAATTAATCAGCCGACTTATTGCAAAGATTAGCCACCCACATGATGTCCCCCTGTGCGTATAACTCACTCGCACAAAGCGCATAAGTGTAGCTTTCATGGCTTTCTTTAAAACAAATCTGTAAGAATAAAAAAAAAAAAAAAAACATTCGGTATATGTTGGCTTTTGGGATCCCATCGGAGAGGTCACGTGCCCGAGCAATGCAGTTTTCTTTAGAAACAAATCTCTAAGTGAACAAAAGCTAGTTCTTTGCTCTCTAAAGGCCCGTCCATACACTTGCAACCGAGTACAACCGAGGCAGACATGCAAGACCGGGTTTTAAGCCTCTGACGACGGCGGAGGACCGGATGCGCTGCTGCAAAGCTGGTTGTACGCAGGCGCAAGAGGCTTCAAAATCGGTCTTGTCTCTCTCGGTCGTACTCGGTTGCAAGCATGTGAACGGCGAACTCATAGTGTTGGCAGCTGCCCTTACTGCACGAGAGCTTGTGCCGACAAGATGTGCAGACCTGGGGTCTTCAACGCGCATCACGCAGTAGTCATACACCAACGCCCGCCGGCACGATGTTTATCGAGGTCAGAACGGGCAGAAGCGGTGAATGAGCTGAACAAAGCCGCTTAGTGTGCTAGGAAATTCTTAAACACCGGATGGCGTTTAGTTCGCTACCAGGGAACGTGCACGCTGCAGTTTTTTATCAAACATTTTTCGCCATTATGCAAAAAAAAACAAAAAAAACTGCTGTATACGGCCTATTCTATTGATAAGATATTTATATGACAAGTCGCGAAGATGCAAATTGACATCGATTACAGAATCGAGTTGCAAAACAAATTAATGGTTAGTTATTTATACAGCAGGAGTTTAGTCTGCCAGAACATGGCGACATTGTTACTGTAGATAAGCAATTTAGCCAGCGCAGTACGGCTGCTGGCCTGGGGTTTTTAACGTGGACCACGCAGTAGTCATACACGACCGCACGCCGGTACGATGCTCATCCAGATCGATACGGGCAGGGGTGAGGCTTAAACCCAGGATCCCTGGGTTATGTAGCGCGAGCTTTCACTCCATGTGCTCCGAGCTGTGTGCGCTAGCCCCCAATCGAGTTGCACCTTCCCTTGTTCTCCGTTTGCAGGCTGAGGTGGTCGATGAAGAGAAGGCCAAAGTTGGGGTGAAAGTCTTCAGGGCCATGGAGGTATGTGCCGTTCGAAGTCTCTGGGGAGTTCATGCACTTCCGCTTCGTCACTCCCATTTTTTTCTTCTATTTATGTTTTCCTTGTTTGCGGACTACATGTTTTCCTTTGTTTAGCCGACTGTTCGCCCAAATACAAACATACCTGGCCTAATGGTTGCTGTAAGCTTTTCTGTGGGAGAAAAAAAAAGGCATGGATTATAAAAAAAAAAAGGAAACAACCCGAGAAATATAAAAAAGTAGCCTGAAATATGCTGAAAACATGAGAAGATGTCGACTTATTTATTTATTCGCAATACTGCCAGCCCGGCAAGAACCAAATTAGGAGAGCTATCAGCAGGCATGTAGCCAGGGGGGGGGGGGGGGGGGGGGGCATCGGCCCCTTCCCTTAAAATCTTCTATTTTGCTGGGGCTTACTCTCCCTCCCTCCCCTCTCCCCCCCCCCCCCCCCCCCCCCCCCCCCCCCCCGCCCAACGAATCAAAATCCTGGCTACGTGCCTCGCTATCAGTATAACCGTTTTGCAATGCGTAGCTTATTTTCGGAGCAAAAAATGAAGAAAGAAAAAAGAATAAAGTTGTCTTGCTTTTACGCTTGACCGCCAAGGTCAGCTACCACATGGCGGTTCATGACTCGGAAAAAATAACATTTAATAAAATCTAAGTTATTCTAATTCATCCGTGCATTTCATTCCCACTGAAAGTTACTTACCGTTTTGTTATAGGATCGAATCAGTAGTTGTTGCCTTATTTTCAGCAATGCAGAAAGGAAAGAAAAGACAACAAGGCGGAATAGCCCACCGCAAGGGGAGGACACACGATGACGTAACACGACTGAAGGGCTGCGAGCGGAACAGGCTCTGTAACGAGTCGAGCGTTTGTTTTGGGACATGCTCCCTGCAACATGATATCATGATATACAATATACCCGGACGAGGTTTACCTTTATGAATAAAATAAGTTTGAAAGACACGGCATGACACTGGTTGTGTTCATAACTGTCAGCTTTTTTACATTGTTGCGCGCAGTATTTATTCGGTTTAGACTTTCTACGGTACGTCACTCGTACTCATGGAAACCAGAACTCCAAGGTGACACGCCTCACATCTAATGCACTACACAAATCAAACGCACGCGTCGGTTGGGCCACGTCCCGATGAAGGCAGTGCCACTGCCCAAGCGTCGACGAAAGCCCATCACCATATCCTTTGTAGCGTTCTTAAATTTATACTTATTTTTAATTGTCCAGTAATTGAGTGTTTAAACACGTTTCTTTTCTCATTCTACTAATTTAATTACGCTGAATAAGCTTCTTTTTTTTTTTTTTTGTCCTTTAGCTACTTTGTGCGCTCCCGTTTTTTCGCTAATTCATATACCTTATGTGGGGCGCTTGGAATAACCAGGATCGATCTAAAACGGACCGTAAAAATCGTCGCCTGAACGTAGCAATGTATATATTTCGCCGAAGGTGTATCACATTAAATTACAAACCGTAGTTCTCTTTCTGTAAAAAAATGGGGCCATAAACTTACCAGGGTTAACGGCAGGCGGCGACGCAGACGACCGAGGCCAGTGGCGGGGCGCGTTTGGCGCACGTATTGATAGATGGCGCTACCTCATTATCGCGACGGCTCGCGACCACCGTGGTTTATTCAAATGAACGTAATCTTTTTAAATGAAACTTTGGTTAAAAAATAAATTCGAAAAATAAAAGCAAAACTTAAAAAAAAAAAAAAACGCGTCTGCATAAAGAAAGCGCTTTTGCTGCCAACGGATTTCGTCCGCGTGGCGTCTGCTCTCTTTCGCTGGTCGGCTGCACCCAACGTTATTAAATTAGCTCAGTTACGGAACTGCTCATAGACGCCGCATGCACGAACAGTACCCCCCTAGAGCACTATATAGCTCCTACGGAGCAGAGTAACGCAATCCTTTGAACCCCGTGTTTTGCCGACAACATGGCCGACAGAGCGGCTCGGCCGAGTCACGTGGTACTCAGGGTTCCAGGAGGCGCCCCGCCCTACGGGAGAATACATGGAGATCGACACAACACGGCTGATTAAAAATGAACGGCGAGTTCACACTTTTCAAAACTAGTCTGTCGTGAAGTTAGTAAAGCAATAAACACTTTATCAAAGTTTTAATAATATCGGATGCGTGTGCAAATTTTGAGAATGCAATTTCCAAGGCAATGGCGTTTGAAGCAGACGATTTTTGCTCGCAGCGGAGATGGGCTTTTCGGGTTGGCCGGAGCGGGTCACGTGAATGGTGTGACGTCGCCGTGTCGTCTGCTGCATGATGCCGCTCAGGCAATTTTTAAAAAAAAGTCAGGTCCTTGCGGGGCACAAAACTTAGCGCGAATTATTCTAAAGTGTTTCATTATTATGTCAAAAACGATTGCGATTCCGTATATTCCCACAACACTGAAGAAACAACGATTTTCTCACGTTCTCCATGCATTTCTGACCGCAGTTGGAACCTCCGGGTGTTCGCCGCTAGTCGCCGAGAGGCGGCGTTCTAGATTGCGCTACACTGCTCCGAAGGAGCTATATAGTGCTCTATACCCCCCCTCACTCACCACGACTCGCCCAGCGTAAAGCCCCTCGATGTGTTTGCGCTTGTCTTGCAAGTAGCGTCAAATGCGCGAGTGCACGAGGCCCATGTCTCGAGCGGCCCTTGGAAGCAAATGGCGGCGCAGCACTGAAATGAGCGGGCCTTGGAAGCGAATGGCGGCGGAGCACCCGCTCATGGCACGTATCTCGCGCGCTTCCACAACAATGGTTGGCGGTACTTGTAAAAAACGCTTTTATCAAGGGGCTTTAGCCCAGCGTCGCTCGACGCGCCACCAGACGGCTGCTTTGGTAACTGAATCAGGATACGTACGTTTCAACGTTATTAGAAACGTAAAAACCAACGGAAAAAAACTCTTTTTGTAGTAACCTTTATTGGAGTTTAGTACAAAACGAGGGGCGCGTGATGTTTTCTAAAATCTTTAGTTTGCAAGGTTTTGCGGCACAATTAATATTGTTTTCATACAACCATGCCCCAGCGGTGATTTCAGGTAGCGCGTCCCGACCTGGCTCATTTTGACATCGGGGTAAATTCGCGGCGCATCCGCTGGGAAAACGGGGGTGGCATCCCTGTAACCCTTTCCACTGTTTTTGTTTCTTCTCTAAAATGGCCGATTGAAGCCAAAATAGATGTTACGTGCAGTTCCTCGAGTGACTGCTGCAGGATAAATGGCGGCGTTGTGATCGCCTTTTGGCGTTTCAGCTGGCCTCAACGTTACTAAAACACTCAGTTGGGAAACTCGCCGTTGAAACCTGGGCCGCTGGCGTTTACCGAGACCGAGCTAAATACGACAACAGCGCCACTCTTCATCATTTGTCTGTACTGTGGTCACCTTGAGCTTTTAGAAAGCATGTTTTTGCGTAAAAACAAACGGAAAAGACTCTTTTTGTATGAAATTTATTGGAGTTTAGTACAAAATGATGGGAGCGTGATGTTTATAAAATCTTTAGTTTGCAGGGTTTTGTGGCATAATTAATATTTTTTATACAACCATGCCTCAGCGGTGCTTTCAGGTAGCGCGTCCAGACCTATAGGTGCATTCTAACTTCGGTTGTAAGGCGCGGTGCGTCCGCCGGGGAGACGGGGGTGGCACCCCTGTAACCCCTTCCGCTGCATCTGTTTCGGCGCCAAAATGGCCGATTAAAGCCAAAATGGAAGTCACGTGCCGTTCCTCGAGTGGCCGCTGCGGGAGAAATGGCGGCTTTGTGTTCGCCATTAGCTCGGTTCTCGTAGACAGATCGGGGCCACTTTTTCAGAGCAGTCTCTATGGCAGTTTCCCAACTGAGTGTTTTAGTAACGTTGGCTGGGCTCTTTGGAACGCATAGTTATGAAACGAAAATATAGATAGCGCTTCGAACGACGCTTAGCAGATTGAAGTGAGTGAGGGAGGTACCCCCCTCCGCGGGAGTTCCACAATTGAGGTAACCTAATAACGTTGGCTGCACCCGACCTCGTTGGCTGCACCATAGAGTTATTATAATGTACGCTAGAGGTTCAAGTGGCGCTAGTGTGCTGACGCAAATTGAAGCAGACAGCAACAAATTGACTTCCGCTAATGCATTTCTATGGGAAAAAGTGAGTGCATTTTCACTTTGTGCTCGGTCATAAGAGCGAATATCTTGAATAAGTTGTACCTGCTAGGTAGCTTGGAACATTTCTCAGTCAGGCGGACGAAATAATTGGTCAGCTACGGAGTTTTTCTTTCAAATTCATCGCGTTAAAAACAGTGCTACAACGGCTTCGTACGTTTATTTATGTGCACTGTCGGACACTTTTAGCGCGAACACGACGTCGGCGCTTTTCAGCATGAGGTATATTCGTGCCAAACGAACGAAGGACATCTGGAAACCAAGCGAGACGGCAAGAACTACGCAGTAACACTGGATCAGTAACTACCCGTGCATGTACGATCAAAATAAATTGAAGGCCACGTAATATATTCTGATTTTAAATAAGTAAATAAACACAGCTTTAATCTTTCTGCTCTGTACGAAGGTGCTTGCTCTATGCTCATTGCTCAAAATATCACCCGCACGCTCGAAATCTTTGAGAACAAGTGCGCGATAAAAGCTGCCCGGCAGAGAAAACAATACGGAGAGAAACCTTTCATAGCCCACGTACTTTATTGTTTACGTTTTGAATGTTTTTATCCGCTTATGCACGACGGGGTCAATTCCATATAGTGACAGGACTGGCATATTAGCAGTGTAAAAGCGTCACCGGAATTCTGGCGAACCTTAACCACACTCTATATCCCTTACGATTGCAATTTTGCTTTGAATCGTCACTTGGTTTTAGACACGTGCTGCGGAACACATGTTTGAGACTGAAATGTAGCGAAGTTAAACATCGTTCACTGAGGAAGAAAAATGCGCTAACCAGAGCAATCACACTTTTACAATGTCATTCAAGGTGCATAGTGTTCGCTACGATCCAAATAACCTAAGTGTCGCGTGTTTTTTTCCGACGGAGAGACAAAATGCACGCGCGTTTTCCCATGAGAATGCACAGGAGCACCGCAAAAGTAGACTGGTTGCTGTCTGCTTCAATTTGCGTCACGGAAGTTGCATAGACACTAGCGACAGTTGAACCTCTAGCGTACATTATAATAACTCTATGGGCTGCACCTTCGAACGCTACTCCCGACGCCATCTATCAATACGAACGCCAAAGACACCCCACCACTGGACTTAGTCGTCTGCGTCGCCGCCCCCCGAATTGACACTGGCAAGTTTTTTCGCCTTTTCCTTTTTTGGCCTTTGTTTCTTTTCTAACGAGGTCCCCTTTCGTAGTCCCGCTTTGAGTTACTCGATTAATTTGTCGCAGGCCGAAGTGATGACTGAATCCGATATTCCGCATATCTGATCCTCTGAACCTGGAGCGAAAAGCTCGTGTTCATATTGTGGATGCAAGATTTTGGTAATGCAGTCCTCGTACAGGAAGATGCTATGCTTTTCTTTGAGTTTTGGGTGTGCTGACCGATAGTTTCGTAAACCATTTAAGGGTTTAGGATGTACACGACCAGCATATATAATTTCCTTTCAATTTCACAAGAGGATATAAAATCTTAATATGGTTCTCCTGGGGTCTCATAGAGGAACCGAAGGCCTAGACCTTGTTCGGTGAATACCTTACGTATTTCGTCGAGCGTTTTATGAAAATATTGCTGAGCACGGGTGCAACCCTAGATTCTAAGCATACTCCTGACCTCTTGTCCTGTGTATCTATCTCCCTTCCTTGTACTTGCTCCAGTCGCGCTGTTTTTCACTATAAACTTGCCCAAATGGCCATTTTAATATCTGAATGTATATTAGATTGACAAGAAAATAAAAAATAAAGTATTAAAACAATCACATCGAAGAGAATTCGGACCTAGAACTTTCTCGGCTGGTAGAAGAGGAGACACATAAGAAATAACAACTCATGAGAAATTAAAAAAAAAAAAAAAACTTAGAAAAAAAAGACATACAGAATTTTGTGACATTCGACCAACTGCAACTTTACCCAAAACGTAAAAAAAAAAAAAAAAGAAATGCGCGTGAGTTTGGCGTTTTGTTTACTAAACGGACGGGAGCGCCGCCGGAGACTGACACTCGAGCGCGCTCTCCGTGCACCGAGTATTTCTCGGAGCGTGAGTGAGTTGTTCGCGTTCCGTGACGTCACGCCCACGAACAAGATGGCTGCGCTAACATTGTCGAGGTGAAGGGCGCTTTCGGACAGCTGCTCCTTTTCAGTTGAATATTGCTTAATCCAGCAGGTAAACACGATTTGATTTGAAAGCAAAGACGGCAATTAGCTTTCCGGAAAAGGTTTGTCCGTGCATCTCACCTGAAAAAAAAAAAGAAAAAAAGAAAAAAGCCGAATGTATTTATTAAACGGCAGCGTGCCGATAGCCCAACGACAGAAAGGTTTTCGAATTGAAAAGACAGTCGGACGGCTGCCTTTTTTAGAATGCTTAGCCCAGCGAAAAAAGATACTTCGATTGGAATGTCAAAACCTCAGTTTGCGTTGCGGAAAAGGTTTGCCGACGAATCTCGTCAGAAAACGAATCGACGTGCTATCTATTAAACGTGGCGGTGTGCCGGTATCGGCGTAGCACATCGACGGGTTCCGTCTCGCGCTGCAAGACGGAACCACAGAACACCTGACAAGTTTCACAGTTTTCTGCGTCGACAAGCAAATTCAAGAACGTTGTCTTTTATTTAAATCTGAACAGCATGCACGGTCAATAAATAGATCGGTCAAGGTAACTTCCGCCACGTCTGCTCGAAATGACTGCTGAAACCTCTCACGAACATGAAAATATTCGTAGAACGTTCCTAACGTCACCGATCTTTCTTTTTTTGTAATTTACACTCTGACGTTCTACGGAGGACTTAATTAATTTATCTTCGAGATAATTTCGGCTTCTGCTACCTGTACACCCACGAGATGCCGGGTTCGCCATAACCGTGCGGTCGGAAGTGGCTCATGCAGCTCGTCGATAGTTTTGGTGTATCGCGCTCCTGTACGCTGCGGTGCGTTTAGTTGCCGCGCTCGGAGTATGAAACTCGGAGCGCCGGAGTGGGAGCAAAGGAGAGTGGACCTAGCGCGCCCAGTTTGCTCGACGAAGCCCGCGACGGCGCTCCACAGAAAGTTAACTCCACTACGGCGGCGCGCTGTCACGTGTGGATGCACGGACGTTGGTTCACCCGCCCATAGAGTCCAGCTTTAAACTAAACACAGCAAAGTACAAATGAGCGTGACGCCTGAATACACCGGAGAGCGGTCTTTTGCGTTTGCACTACGGTGGATTCAGGGGCATCACGACACTGAAAGACGGGAACACAACAGCTGGCAGTAAAAAGAGGTGGGTGGATGTTGCTGGCCAACAGCTGAGAAAGCTGCTACACATTTGACCTCGAGGCGTCCGTAGGGGTGTTGCGCAGATACGCGTTTTCCGCCGCCATTCTCTACGGTCAAGGTCTCTCACCTTCCGGAGGGGGGACAACTGGCAAGTGTTACGTGTCGACATTACACTCTGAAGCCGCTTGCGGTCGCACTGCTCGTATGCATCATGGAAAAACACGGTGTTCGCTGTAACACATGATGACAGAAGTATGTGCACACACGCCTCCTGCATGTTCGAAGGCTTCATACATGTATGTGCGTGCTTCGGACGTGTCTGTGGACAGCTTTGGCGTGACCAATGGGACCCTCCCATACGAGGAATAAACACGCCTCAGACAGAACGTCCGCAGGATGTCTATTGTACGATGTACTAGAAGTGTGACCGCGACGTAAGGAAGCCGCTGTTCAAATCCAGAACACGCAAATGTGCAGCGGGACTCCGGAGTGCACTGCGAGTTCAGGATGAATGTCTTACCCTCCCGTACGTGAGCGGTTCATATCTATAGGAAGAGAGGCAACCGGCACTGCACTCAACATATGACCTTGCGGGTTTGGTTTCGCTAGGACGCGTAGAGGTATAATTGTTGTTTCCCATAGTGTAGACAGCTTTTTTGGAATACACGATCGCTGCGTTGCGAAGTCAACCGGACAACAGGATGAGCGGCTTCTGTGGCGGGTCTCAGTAAGAAAATAAAGCCGAAACAGAATTTTCTCCGGAGAAATTAATTCACATTTGTCGCTACGGTTTAGAAGAGTCTTACGTTTTACATAAGTTATAAATACACACACACAAATATAAAGAGGGAGAGAGAGAGAGGGAAAGGGAAAGAAGGAGGGGCGAGAAAGGTGATGCATGTATCTCGCTTAAATATTTGTGCAAATGTCTGAATGCGTTTTCGTGATTTGGAAGTCCGAAGGACACGCCCTTTCGTTTTCACCATATCAGTGATTATCAGGAGAGCAAGTCGGTCTGCTTCTTGCGCAGGAGTTGCAGTGACGTCAGAACGACGGCTCCGATTGGCTTTGATTGGAAGGATAGTGGGTAGACCTCAATGCTAGATGCCTGGAGGTCTACACATAATTTTTTTTTTTCAATCAGCCATTAAGAGTTTAGAATTCTGACATCATCGCAGCCCTTGCGCAAAAAGCAGACAAACTTGCGCTCCGCATAGGCCATTCCAAGAAAGGGCTTCTGGGTGGTGTCATTTCCAGCGTTCGTGCATATGGCGCGTGATGTGCTCGCAATCTCTATACGACGAACGTGCGCGTTGTTGAATGTGGAGATCGCACACGTTGGCTACGAATTTGTGAACCTTAGAACGGTGTAATTAGCGACATTTCTTTAGCGCATTAGTGTCGCCCCCTGGCCATAAAGATGTCTGCGAAAAAAGAAAAAAACAACAGTAATATTGTTCCGGGTCGCTAGCCGTTGGAATAAACTGCCGACGTTTCGAAACTGTACGGCGACAGAAAGAAACAGAAGTAAAACGCGCCTTGTCTTCTCTATGAGATGACGCCATTGAAGAGCAGAAGCAGAATGTCTGCTTTCCAATGCGCAGTCAGACTGCATGCTCGTATACATCACACAAAAGACGCGGTGTTCGTTACAGATCCGATGATAGACGTACCTGCGGACACGCTGAAGCATGTTCTAAACATAATTGCTCCACACGTATGTACGCTTCCAACATGTCTGCAGACGGTCTTTCGTATGGCTGCGGTCACACTGCTACAGCCGTGGTCCCACCGCGAGTACATCATGCACTCTGTAGACACCGCCCTAGACGTGCTTTTATTCCTTGTGTGACAGTCCTGTAACACTGGGTATACAAAACAAAAACCGTCTGCAGATAGCACACGTATGTAGAAGCAAATGTGGTCCTAAGAGGCCCGAGGCGCGTCCACAGATGTTCTCATATCTGCAGCGAACATGAAGTGTCTTTTGTAAGATGTATTCGAGCAGTGTGGCTGCCTCTTTGTAAGAATTGGCTCTACTGTCGACGAGAAGTAGGAAAGAAAAAAAAGCAGACGTCGTGTGCTTGTTTCTTTGCGCGGAATGTTATCGAAAGTGGCACCACGCGAGACGAGGGCGTCTAAACACTCGGGTCCTGAGAGGTGCGTTCATGAAGCGGAGATCAGAAGCAGTCAGCCCGCTTCTGCTGCCAGGCGGCGTCCTCCGCTGTGCTCCGTTGCACCTATACGACGGACCACAGAAACACGCTGCGGTCCATCGAAGCCAGCCTGACACCGTGCGAGCGTCTCAGGTGACCTTCAGGAGGGGCGCAGTGACGGGCGGGGATGCGTATAATCACGTGATACATTCGCAGCGCTGGATTGGTTTGGATTGGCTCTTATCCACTGCGATTCATGGTAAGGTGAAACTCTCGCTTCTTTTCATGGTAATCGTACGTCCTGAATCCTTGATATCTTACTCCAGGGGTCTCAAACACACAGCCCGCGAGCCGCATGCGGCCCGCATGAATTCCGCGGCTGCGAGCCCACGTTCCCATGCCTGGAGCGCTACATGCGCCCAAAAATAATCGATTCCTTTCCGCTTGAAAAGGACCCCTGCTCATAAAACGTGTTCACACATTTTGCGGTCTGTTTTCTCTGGGACTTTGGGCTTCATATAAATATTTAATTCTCAGTCATTTAAATCAACCGGCACGGCAATACCGCTACTAGGCTACAAGCTCGAGCTCTTGGCTCAAGGAGGCACCCCGGCTGCACCAATTCTCGCTCAGCAGGAGCAACTGTTAAAGATAAAGCTACGAGCTCGGGCTTCTAGCTGTCAGACAATACCTTCCAAATACAAGTATTTTCTTATAATGATGCTATAAAAATCGTCAGAAAAGCAAACACTGTCGTATGAAGAGATATTCCTACCTATGCCTCTTGAGCATAGTAAATTGTACCACAAGGCAAGGACGGCGTGCTTGTACTCGTTGCATTAAAACTGCCAGCATGTTGATGTTTTGAAACGTGGTAAAACATCAGGTGTGGGCCCAAGGTAGTCGTATATGTAAATGAAAGCTAAAGATGGCACAACGCCGCTGAACACAAAGTCGTCTATTAGACGTCTAAAGACGTCTTGGCAAGACGAGCAAGAGGTCTTGTAAATGTCTTTGCAAGACGTGCTAGCCTAAGACGTATTGAGTCATCTTGTAGCCGCCCTGTAGACTTAAAAACGCTTCCTCTTTCTTGGGCTACAAGACGTCTTGCAAGACGTCTCCTAGACATCTTAGAGACAGCTACAAAACGCCTAAGACGTGAGTCGTCTCTTTAAGGTGTCTTTAAGACATCTACGTCAAGATATCTTGAGACGTCTTGCGTAGTCCAAAACGTCTCTAGCTTAGTCGAGCCGTTTCAAGCCGGCTATGAGACGTCTTGTGCTTAGTGGGAACGGTGAGCTCACAAAAATCAGAGAGCACAAGGTTCCTTCTCTAGAAAATTTCTAGTGTGTCCATGGGACAGTCAGCTACTTTGCGAGTTAAAACACCACTGCTACTTGTTTGTTGCCCCAAAATAGCAAAATATCAACCCCCTTTCCTCTTTCCCGTTGGCCCTGGACCTTCTGTCGTGGGCGGGCTATTTGGCCCCCACACTCGAATGAGTTTGAGACTCCTGTCTTAGTCCAACGTCTATCTCGACATGCCGACGAGACCAGAGTTTTCGGCAACGCGCGCAGTTTATTTTTGCGGCACAAACAAACAACAACACCAACGGTTCGTTTTTCTCGACTGACACCAGGCGCGCATCAAGAGCCAACTTGGACACGCCGGACCCCCCGCATTGTGTGTGTGCATCTGGAGCCGGGTCACGACTGGGTGCCCGTGACCCTCAACGGCGAGCCCCAAAAAACCTCGGCGACGTCGCTCCTCGGCGGCCATCATTCACGGGCGGACATACCGCCACGTTTCCCAAGCACCCGACAGCGGCGGCCAACAGGGTGGCACGTGCAATGAACCGTTACGCGAAAGAATGTCTCTTTTTATTTTTATTTTTTTTTATTTTTGCCGTAAAAATGAAGTAGTACGCATCCCCGAACGCTCAGTCTTCACCCAAATGTAGCGCTAGTGATTAGGACTAGATGCCTAACCTTCACAAGTTGCCGTCATCTGATTAAAAATTTATAAGCGATTTTGTGAAACGTTCGATCGGAAAATGAGGGCCGACGGCGAAGCCCCCGAGTACATGAAGACCAATGGCGACAGCTATCGGGAATGGGCCACATTTTTCAATTGAAATTTTCAGAATTCAGAAGAGTACTTATAACTTTTAAATAAAATAACGGTTTAGTTTTGAAACTTCGGCATTGGGTCCGTACCTCTAGTGCTACATTTGGACGGAGTATGAGCGTTCGGCGATACAACAGAGTTCACTTTTGCAGCGAAAAACAAAACCTACTTCTTTTTTTTCTTTTCTTTTTTGGGGGGCCACACTGTTTATGGTGGTCTATGGAGATGATATATATGGTGGCATAGCTAGCGAGGATGGCCGTGAAATGATTCGGAAACACCGGTGCCTGCGTGTGACGAGCTCAAATTTTTAATAGAACGTGCATTTCGGTAGCGCATGTCACCTCGTGAAATTTTAAGGCGTAACTCTGTTCCTGCGGGAAACTGAGAACGTATTTAAATCTTTAAAGTTTGAACGACGGATGCCGAAGCAGGCAGCCGAGTCGCCTGCTCCGGCGAAGTTCACAAAAACACGGAAAGCCGTGTTTTTTGTGAAATTCGCAAGAGGTGGTGCAGTGTGCCTTTCAAATGACTTGTAACGGGTCTCCCGAATACAAGTACAGACAAAGTACGACATGCTGCGATGCCTCTCGATGTGCGAACGCCAAGCGCGCCGTGCAGAGTACGAAGCCCAGTGGCGAGAAGCAGGTGACAGAACAGAAAGGAGGCTCCAGGATTGCTGGCGACGAACTAAAAAGACGGAAAGGAAGGATTTCGTTTTATATTTGTATTATTTGTTTAGGTATAAACTTGTTTCGAAACCGGCGGATTCAAACGGAACAGCTGCAGCATCAATGCCATCATTATCATCAACAAACGACACAGGCGAGTGACGCGTCCGAACAAAATTAAAGCAATCTTTGTTTCCTTTCCTTAGTTTTTTTTTTTAGTTCGGGCGTTATCCTTTTTTTTTCATATTTAATTTTAGACAGAAGTCAGATTTACACAAATATTTTCAATTTATTTGACAGCTGCTTCATGGCGTTTTCAAATTGCGACTTATAAAGAACCTTCAAGATTGACTGTCATCAGTATTTTATGACATCAAATGTTTATTTCTCCTCCAATGAGACTATTTACTTCCCACGCTGAAACTTCTTTATTTTTATCATTTCAAATCTCCAGTAGGGAGTATACCACCTAGTGAATCGGCAGATCAAACTCAAACAGCTATTTATATCCGAAAAGTCAGCATCGATATGCTCTGGTGCGTAAGCCTACGAATCTGTGCACACGAGCACACACGCTCACTCGTTAATGCTGCTTACGTTTTCTACGTTGAAAGAGCATGTACCATATTATGATTACGCATAAATCTGCTCATCGAAGATGGCCTACTCTTGAAACATCTCCGACACAACAACGTCCTAACAAATCCTACATACAAATCGACAACAGCGACGCCTCTTCTTGATTTTGTTTTTTACGCGTACGCAGTTTTGTAGCTTTTGATGTGAATATAGGTCGGAGACCGCACCACTCACATTATATTATTACCCGGCTGTGTTATTAGAGAGTTTTAGTATATCGCTCCGATACCCCCGATACCCCCGATGGTGATACCCGATAGAGATACGGTGCATGTGCAAAGGCGGCGGCGGAGTATCGCGTATCGTTATCGGAGCAATCGGGACGATCTATTAAAACTCGACTGAAAATGCATTCGAAACCTTTCTTGTGACTGTACCGCATCGTTCGGCAGCTTTCGTAGACCGTAGAGAGCTTCCGTAGAACGCAGAATTTTAGTAGATCGTTCTTATACCTCCAACAACGATATCCGATAACGATACGATCGTGAGCAAAAGCGCCGAAGAAGTATAGGGTGTCGTTGTCGGAGTCGTCGGAACGGTATATCAACAAGCTCAATCGTGTTTCCCGACCCCTCCGCTACTCTCTCTGCAATGAAGACGCCGCTACTGCGCTTGCGCACCGCTAGCCTCGTGTGCACAGTTCCGGATAACGTACCGGGTTGCAAAGAGCGTTCCGGGACAGAGAAAACAATCTACGAAAGCTTAACGTTATCTCCGGGTATCGCCATAATAGAGAGTAACCCGATTCTCCGACGATGACTTTCCGCACTGTGCATAGGCGAGTCTTCTGTGGCAGCGCATGCGCAGAGCGTACCGGAGGGCTCATTGTACCGTATCGGATGTGCAAAAACGGTTCCCTAAAACTCCCTAATAGAGGTATCGGAACGATCAATTAAAACTGCCTAATAAACTGCTAAATGACAATTCTGCCTAAAAAAAAAGACACCCAACTGATGCGATCAACGGACGGTAAAAGGTCGACTCTGGAACAGCGCGCCGATGACAAACCGAAGGTGTGCCCATTAGAGGAAAATCGGCAGACCTGTTTCACGGTCGCGTATACGCCCCAAGGCATCGCCAATGTTCCGTGTTAGCGGCGACTGCAATCAAACAGCGTGCGTAGACATGGCGGCAGCGGCCCTGTCAAGTCGCACCCGAACGCACATATGCTCGGTTTTGTGGTGGAATACTGGGTGCTGCCGATTTCGGCGGAAGTGGGCGACGCCAAGGCCGATATAATGACCCCTCCGGGAGAAGCCTGCAAGCGAGGAAGTGAAGAAACATTTCAAAGACGGACGCGAGAACCTGCGATATATAGAGAGGAAAAACCACAGAACACACGCACGCACATACACACACACACACACACACACACACACACACACATATATATATATATATAATCGTCGACGCCTACCCGCTAAGCCCTCTTTTTATTTTTCCACTAATATTTTGCACTAATTTTGTCCGAGTAAACTAGTTTTATTATTTTATATATGTATACCTTTACGTGCGCATACAATTTCTTTGTTTATCTCGAATTTTAGTGTATACACTATTTTCTAATATACCTTTTCAGTGTTTTACTTGTTTACCTACTTCGTGCTTTACTTTTTTCCCACTCATATTACCAAATAAACTTTTATTTTTGTATTTTTCCATTTTTCAACTGCTGCGTCTGTGCACCCTTTTTCGTACCCATATATTTTTCGGACGCATCTGAATACCTTTCACTCGTGACCTATGTTAAATATATATATACAGGGTGTCACAAAAAAAAAATTTACAGTTTTTTTGTTTGTTTTTACCACAAAAATAAACTAGACGTCGCCGAACGCTCATTCTCCGCCCAAAGGGAGCGCGAGAGGTCACAACCAGATGCCAAAGATTCAGCCCGATCCGAGAACTTAATCAAAAGTTATAAGTGATTTTCTGAAAATTTCAATGGGAAAATGGAGCAAATTTTTGTCCGGTTTCGGTTTCTGGTGCCATAGAACCCCATGTATTCGAAAACTCTTTCGGCCGCCATTTTCCCATTGGACTTTTTAGAAAATGACTTATAACTTTTGAATAAGGTTTTGGATCGGGCTGAAACTTCGGCATCTGTTTGTGACCTCTAGCGCTACCTTTGAGCGGAAAATGAGCGTTCAACGATGCCTAGTTTATTTTTGCGGTAAAAAAAAAAAATAGTGTAAATTCTTTTCGTGACACCCTCTATATATATGCACATCTTTGTGAGTGTGTATACGTTTGTATCAACCAGGGTTCACGCGGTGTCTCTCGGGTGACGCACCCAATAGACCTTTCCCACTTTTTCGTGACATCCTGCCTTCTGCAATAGAGCCTCGTAGCAATGCCGTACATGAAGCTTGGGAATGCAAGCGCCAAGATTTAAGACGTGCTTGGCTGTGGACTTATAGACGTTGGAACGGAATGTAACACGCTGTAGTCAATCGGTTCAATGAACTGGGCGCCATGTTGTGTGAGCGTTATGTTAGCAACGAATGCTCAGAACGAATTCCCACGTACCGCTAATAGCGACAGTCTTGAGCATTGTGGGAGCTCGCCGTCTCAGCACGTGCAAGAAGAGCATTGGCCGCCAGAATATAACGTATGCATATGTTTCCAGCTGCATTCAGCGTCTTCCTCGGGTGGTGACCTACTTCTATAGTACAGTCAAGGCTCCTGCGCGATAGGAAAAGAGAGGACCACGAAGGAAGAGGAAAATGACGGTAATTTAAACTGACAATTTATTTCACCCTATTTTCTCGCGACAGGCGAGGACACCGGGCATTTTTGGATGGCGGGCGGAACCTTTGTCACGACTGCGGTCGATGTGTCGTTTCTCATCCGGAATAAAAACAGAGCTGCGTAAACACATGACACACGGCACCGAAAAACCTGCTCTCAAAGCGATCGTCGTAATAATAATACATAAAAACAAAATCTGCCACTATAGAGTGTACTAGAAGAGGGGGTGTTGCCACCCAGTCCAGGTTTCCATACGAGAGATGTCCTGTGACGCTCGCGTGTGAACAAAAATGGCGTCGCTGTCGGAGATTTCTCGTAGGATCCATCGCATTTTCAACGTCGAGTTTTGAAACATCAAACGTGGAGTTAATAAGTACACGGCTTTACTCGACGATAACATGGCTCACGGTCGTAGTCGCGTGAGTCATATTATTGAGTTTTAGTGGCGTACCTGAACTTGTAGCGTACGCAAAGAAATGGCGTCTTTGCCATGGGCCCACCCAAAAAGCGGTTTGAGCTCGGTGAAAGCACAGTGACGACGACGCTATTTTGTTATGCGTAGGCACAGCTTTTGGATACGCTATTCCAAAACTCGCCACTTCTTATCGTCTCACAAAGCAAGCAGCGCTTAAAGACTCGTTGTGTGCGACGTTGATTTTTACATCATAGTGCGAATGAACGTTTTCAAGCAGGTGCCGAACATCACGTCACTGTCGCTTTGCCCGCACAAGCGCATCGGTAAACTTTAAGCGTTCTCAATATTCCCTGTATTTTATTTTATATAACCACCTATAGGGAGTATTCACTGGCGGCCAAAGCTGTGTGCGCGACTGCTGAGCGCGTGCTCACGGCGAGCTTCCACAGTTCTTCTCCAACGTGCATTCCGCACCATCAAGATTGCTGGTCTTAGCAGCCTATTAATGTGAGCTCGTTCTGAGCATGCGCTCTAAACAGCACCCACAAATATGGCGTCTAGTGAATACTCCCTATACAGGTATACGAATGCGCGTGACTCGAACACGGCTTCCGTGCATAGGATTTTAGCGTCGTCTTGCCGATTGATTGGTTGCACGACGACCACTGTAGCGTCGAAAATAATTCTGAAGGTTTCCAGCTGAACGTAGAAGTAAAAACCAAGGAGTGGAGAAAAAGAGATACACACTGCTGGCTCCACTCCTTGGTTTTTACTTCTACGTTCAGCTGGAAACCTTCAGAATCATGTCATACCAACCGGCTCAGCTCCAGGCAGTCGAAAATAATTTTCTGTAACTCGCTTCATAGGCTTTTATGAGTTCAACGCGAACAAACCAATAAAATAAATAAATAAAATAACCTATAGGGTCAACCTCGGTGATGCCTAACTAACCTCAACGTAATGTTGATTGGTTTCATGTGTGCAAATCTTCGGAAACAGCCTTACACATCGCGGACAGTTCGTGTAGCCATAAGAGCTTCGTCCCAACAAGGGAGACAAGCAACGAGCACTGTTTACCGACGCGTCACACACACACACATCGCTATTATATTTTTGTTTGCACTGCATAGTCACCGACCAGACCCAAAAATAACAAGTTCGTAAGCAGTATATATATGGTCCAAAATATTACTCAAGTCCCGAGAGAGCTGATGTTGTGTTCTAGGCGAACAAGGGTCGGTGTTCGTCACGCTGACGGGACCTGCACTCGTTAAAAAAGAAACACGACTCTTTCCGACCAATTTCTAAGTACAACCAATTAAATCAACCAGGTCCGATTCTTGCCTCATCAAAGGTAGCTCCTACACAAAACACCGTTGTGTTACAAACCGTTCTGCGTATTCATGCACACTTACCGAGAACACTACAACCAACCTGCCAACAGCATTTCATCGATATATCGGATGTCCCAAACAGAAACCAGACACTTTAAATCGACCGCAAAATTCGGTTTCGTAACCGATCGCGCTACGATTCTGTGCAGCGTTGCCCACAGATGGTGCATTGGTTTTTGTAAAATTTGCAAAGAGCAAACTTACCTGAGAAAAAAGTAAAAAAAAAAAAAAGAAAAAGGCTTAACTCCTTTAGAAACTCAGCGAAGCCACTGGTCTTTAAATAACAGGGTGCCCTATGGTTTGACGACCAGTCACTTCGCTGCGTTTCCATGGGAGTTAAGCCTTTTTCGTTCTCTAATTTCCTGAAGTAAGCTTGCTCTTTGCCAATTTTACAAAAACAACGCATCATCTGTGGGCAACGCTGCAGAAAATCGTAGCGCGATCGGTTACGAAACCGAATTTTGCGATCGATTTAAAGAGCCTGGCCGCTATTTGCGACACCCGATGTATTAGGGCGCCTTTAACGAGTGCGTGTTTCTCTTGCGGCGGTGAGATTAGTCTTTTCTTTGACACGATGCTTCTGTTTATTGTTTACCTTGGAGAACGTTATTTACACGTTCCCCCGATCGCCTGCTGTAGCTTCGGGTATTGTAAGGAGTTTCACCATTCAAAGAAGAACTAAACTGAGGAACACTGGTGTTCAGTGATCTCCAGGATCGTGTAGCACTCAACCGCCCGTATCCCCCAAACACACCGCAGAAGCAAGAAAAACACACGGCCGCTGTATAATGCCTGCCTGGTACGGCCCTCCGACTAGCATCTCTGGCGTCTTTACAGCCCATTAATCGGAGTGGTCCAAAGTAGCAGCAAGATTACATCGCAAGAGCCGACGCCCGCGTAATGCTGCGATCTTGGTGGTTGATCGTATCAACCAATATAAATACGACGAGCGGGCGCACGCGACGTTCGACCAACCCATGCCCGCTGGGGTCTATGTAGGCGGGCTACACAGCAAACAAGGCGAAAACAAGCACCCAACGCGACCACCTCTGCTGTTTTGCCGCCGATAGGATCGCAATAATCCGCGGCACTACACGCAGTGAGAACGGGCGGAGGGAGGTAAGTCAGTTGCCCTCCGCACGGAGATCTTTGGCGGGAAGAAAAAAAAAAAGAAGAAAGCCTAGGCAGACGCAGTCGAGCTGGGGGGCGTCGCCGGTAGCACTGCACACACAGTGCCCATCACAAGCCTACGAATGGGCAAAGTGTGGTGGAACTCCCTCGACTACAGGGTCGCTCTCCGTCACGCTTCGGGGGGCTCGCTCCGATCCCCAAGCAGGGGACGCTAGAAAAGCGTTTACCTGAAAACCAAGAAGAAAAGTAACTGCGCCATACACTCTTAAAAGCTCCTCCACATCTACTGCCCTGCGAGGCACTCAATACACCAATCGTTGTTCTTCCTTTAATCGTTTTCAACGAATAAGAAGGGTAACCGACATGGATGCCGCTGTGTCCATACAATCTCAGTGGGAATTCATTTGGACGGATGCTTCTTTTTCTTCTTTTTTTTTTGTCAATGGGACTGCGTGATTTTATTTCATTTATTTACTCTCAGGGCATAAAGCATTACAGAGGGGGAGTGGGGGAACAATGAGTCGCCAGTAAAAAAAACTCACGAGGGAAAATTGATAAAAATCATGATTAACAAAATCAAGTAAAGATACTAATCAACGCCTTTTTAGAAAATAACACTGTCTACAATTGAAACAATGGGGGCCGGAAGGTGGTTCCATTCATTATCGGGGCATGGTGATGATCGCATTTTTTTATTTCAGTTATCATAGTGCTACAGTATATATATACTATAATCGGTAACAGGTTAAGAATACACTAGCTGCTCCGTCTCCAGCGTGAGCTTTCTGCATGTGATAACTCTTCGGCGCACGCGCAGCCAAAGCTGGTCGGAAGGTAACAAGTGCGTGCTGGAGGCGAAGCTCCTACTGTAGTCTTAACCTGTCGGCGACCATAAAATTATACGGCGAGTTGTTCAAACGAGTCTTTGGCGGATTGGAAAGCGAGGAGGGGCACGCCAATCCACGGACAACATGCACAACGCGTAGAGAACGCGCCATGACGAGGCATCCAAGCGCGTCTTGAGCGTGGGCGCATTTCGCCGGTAAACAAGCGCACGAGGTGCGCAGAGGTCAGGCGAATTTGCACACCGTATACCCTATTACGAACAAGTCGCCCCCTGTCGGTACCTACCGGCGCTCGGCGCCTCAGTCCTCCCTGCAGTTGCGGGGCCGTGCCGCCAGTCGGAGCAGCGAGCGTTCCAAGATGGCGCAGGCTTCGCGCGAACTGGCCAGCTCCGCCTCAGCGTATAGCGCCAGCTGGCGGCCCAGGTGCCGTATCCGGTCCCGGTGAAACCGCTTCATCTGCGCAAGCGCACGCCATCACTAAACGTTTACTCAAATAAGGGGTGTTACTAGCACCGCAGCCCAGATATTACCTGGTCTGGAAACGTTTCGTCATGCTGGAAAACTTTTCCCCGCGAACAGGTTTTATCACAAATCAGATCGCTCGGAGAACTTAACGGACGTACGTGTGTTCCAAGAGGCACCGTGGAGAAAGTCAGTGGACGCCTTTATACTCTTTCATAATACCCTATGGACCGATCGAAAAGATGGACGACTGAACTATACTTGAGGCTTAGGGGTCATATTTCTGGGGGATAATATGAATAACATAAGATGACGCGCGGTTAGTCGTGCACTATTTCACGTTCCACCCTGAAGGGGTGTTTTGCCCCTGAACATGACGCCGACGCTGTGCTGAGACGAAGCGAAATACAAATAATCTCGACCAGGGAGCCTTCACGTGCGCTTTGCTATAGTCGGTTACAAGTCAAGAAGGTAGCGGCAAAAGCCCCTCAAAGGGAATCTTGTATTCCTCCGCCACCAATCGCGTCCCGTTGTTTCCGTGACGTCACGACCTGCCCGAACCAATCTTGTTCTGGCAAATGAATATTTTCAACATGGCTGCCGGGCAGATTTTTACGACTCGAGTATCTTGCAGCAATTATTCTGTTTTTAATGCGGTTTTTCACTTACCCGAGCATACGTCGCTAAGTCGTAACCGCGTCCACTTTTATTTGAAATAGGTTCTGCGCGACAGCGTGAGAATCCAGCGATAGCATTGCCATCGAAAATTTCGATGCGGGAGTAAGGCCTAGCATCGTACATACGTCGAACGCCGTCTGCTTCTCTGCCTCGGGTTGCGCCTCAACATCGTGAAGGCATCGGCTTTTCTTCGCAGTGGTTTCCGTGGAGCGACGTTAAAATGCAGCGGTCACCAAACTCTTCTTTATAAGTGTAGTGGGCTGTGCGGGAGGGGCATAAGTGAACCGCGAACACAGTAAGTGTCTTTACCCAATTTCGACCGTACCTTTGCTGGCGTTAATAAATAATCTGTCTACTGAAATGACGCTTTCGAAGCAGTATGCATTCATCTGTGAAACGTGACGTCCTTGTCAAGTTTCCGCGTCGCAATCGGCTGCACGGTAATCTATGAGTGCGATAGTACCCGCGGGTACACCCTCGTTCGCAATAATGAGCTGTTACATACAGGTGGCACACAAATGATAAAGCCAGTGATGCGTATGTTACCAACATTTAATTGATATTGTTTTGGACGTTAAGATGGCTGATGTCTTCTTTTGGAAGAAATACCAGAGAATTTGAGGGAAGCAGATTCGGTTCTCTCAAATGCTTCCGAACATTCTGCTTGCTCTCGAGGCGCTGTCAGTCGTATGTTTATGCTTCGAAACCCGGGTACGTGACGCCTGTACCTCCACTCGCTTTGCGTCGCGGCCTGAGGTATTACCGGTAAACACGCACCAATTTTTCCAATTTAAGAAGGGAAATGTGTCCACAATACTGGATCGCAGCGTTGGTTTAATAATTTGTAAAAGATGAAAAGTATGGTCAATAAAAATTGATTGTAAGGGCAGTTTCCTGCTTCATGAATTGTGGCTTTCTTATATGCGAAATATTTGTTTAAATCAAGAATTGAAAACATACCGAATACTCTTGATATTGGTCCGAATGCAGGTGGCAGAATGATTTGTCTTTATAACAATAAAATCAACAATGTTTGAGTCAAGCAACAGCTCAAACCGCCTAATTGCATTTCTGATGTATGTTTATCTCTGGATCATACCAGGCCGTAGCCGCGAACGAGCTCTTCAGAATCTGCCATCGTCTTTCTGGTCTACCTTGGCAAAGACAGACTCGTGTAAAAACATTGAGCTTCTTGGAGGCAACCTTGCAGTCCTCATTGTCAGAGCCTCCATGGAACCATTGGAAAGAAGGGTCCCTGTTGTTTCATCGACACGTTTCATCAACTTTTTACGACTAGTTTCATTGATACTGCCACACTGTGCTGTGAAGTTTCATCGACACAAAAATTTCACGCTGTAGGAACATTTTGTTGTGCGTTTATCACTGAAGCACATAATAAACTATCCGACCGACCCAGTTCACGACGCTTTGCGGCGACAGTCTCCAGCAGTTCATTACAAAAATGTGAACCCACCCAGCCCACCCGTACATGCCGCTTCGCAGCAGCGTGTAAGGGTGGTCCTACCCCCTGCATGTACCCGTACCCTTGCTCACCAACTAAGCAGCGCACCCCTAACCAAACCAAGATCTTGTCGACGAAACATAGCAAGATATGTCGATGAGCGAGTGTCGATGAAACAATCTGTTGATAAAGCGTCGCAACGTTGAAACAAACTGTCGGGGAAATGTCATTTGATGAAATGAGTGGCAGCGAAAAAAAGGCCTGTTCCCGAGCCGCGTTACTTAAACACTATCGCAGGCATCATTTTTAGATACTCATTGCCAGAACAAATGCACTCTAAACAAAGAAGAAAATGAATTTCGCGCCCCTCTGCTGTTAAAGTTCAAGACCCGGAATTGGATAAGGGGCCATAAGGCAAATTTGATATGGTTCTGGACTGGACAAGACAACCTTTCGGTACTTCACGACTCTGCCCTTGGCAACAAGTCTGGCTGCAATCTGTGCATTGTGGTTCTTATCAGCTTTGAAAACGTTAGATTTAATCCTGTACATTGCACTAGTCCGGGAGGCTCAAAACTGAGGTCTCTATGGAAGACCGCTTCACTTCATCACAGCGTTTCTGCAAGACGGACAATATCAAGCTTGAGCTAGGCCCAGTTACTGGCATTGGCATTCCCCAGATCTCCGTCCTCTCACCAATCCTTCATCAATGTTGTAGCCGACGTTTTCTCGTGTCAAGCAATTAGTGCTGTTTTTACGATATATTTCAAGCGAGTACAATGGCGCCTCTTAAATTCAGGAAATCTATGCCGCACTACTTCAGACCGCACTTCGGCGCACAGGGCAGCCTGCTCCTCATCCACCACGAGGTGTTGGCCAACTCGCCAAAGTGGGACCCAAGAGTCATAATGGCCGTCGACTTCAAGGGAACTTTCGACGCGTCTACTCAGCTTCGAAACGAAGCACTAGCACTCGCATTTTGCTCTCCACTGTGCTAACACAAGGTATTGTTATTCCCAGGGTGGCCTCAGTCGTGTGAATGGCCACAGACGTCCTGTTTATGTTTTGAAACGAGATCATTAGCAGTTACAGTTAGCTGCACACCGTGCTGACAGACGTTATTGTTATTCTTAGAGTGGCCTCGGTCGTGTGGATGGCCACCGACGTCCAGTTTATGCTTCGAAACAGGTCATTGGCAGTTAGAGTTAGCTGCCAGCAGCGCTGATGCACGTTATTGTTATTCTCAGAGTGGCCTCGGACGTGTGGATGGCCACTGACGTCCAGTTTATGCTTCGAAACAGGTCACTGGCAGTTAGAGTTAGGTGCCCGCAGCGCTGATGCACGTTATTGTTATTCTCAGAGTGGCCTCAGTCATGTGGATGGCCACTGACGTCCAGTTTATGCTTCGAAACAGGTCATTAGCAGTTAGAGTTAGCTGCCCGCAGCGCTGATGCACGTTATTGTTATTCTCGGAGTGGCCTCGGTCGTGTGGATGGCCACTGACGTCCAGTTTATGCTTCGAAACAGGTCATTGGCAGTTAGAGTTAGCTCCCCGCAGCGCTGATGCACGTTATTGTTATTCTCAGAGTGGCCTCGGTCATGTGAATGGCCACTGACGTCCAGTTTATGCTTCGAAACAGGTCAATGGCATTAAGAGTTAGCTTCCCACTGTGCTGACTCACATTATTGTTGTTTTCAGAGGGGCCTCGGTCATGAGAATGACCATAGGCGTTCCCTTTAGACTTAGAAACAGAGTACTAGTACTGCGATTTCGCTCTCCACTGTGCTAACACACGGCTTTGTTATTCCCAGAAGCCTCAGTCATGTAAATGGCCACAGACGTCCCATTTATGCTTTAAAGCAGAGCACTGGCAGTGATATGTTGTGTCGTTTTTCTTAGACAAAAAAGAGCTTATTTGCAATCAAAATTCCATTTGCTGCGTAGCAAAGATCTTTAGACAGCGGGAAGGGTCAATATGGCATCTGATGTCTTTGCCCTAGATGGGCTGCAAACTTTTGTTTTCGTGAAGTTGAAATCTATACTGGTGATTTATGGCACAGTGCAATGTATAGACCAGCTTAGACATTATCGCAACAAAAATAAAAAGTTTGTCTGGTGGCTGCATATCGAAATGCTATTCGGCAACGAGCAGAGATGCATGACAACATGAGACACGGGAGGTTAGTGGTGGTCAAGAACAGCAATCCGATCTTAAAGCAAATAAGTGGTCCTTAAAAGGACCGTTTTGTGTTCCGAGATGTTCCACGCTTTCTCCATAATGGTGGCCTTAAGCTTCGTCAAGGGGCTCGACACCAGACAGGTCACTCTCGGATGGGGTGTCCTCTCCATCCAGCTGGATGACGATGGGCTGGATGTGGGCACTTGTGGCACCGCCTCGTCGGAACGTTGCTTCAATGTCAATAACGTGCCTGACAGCATTAATCCAGTTGTCAGTGGTGACCTTGTCAACTTCTTCGTTGAGGAGTCTCCCCACGTCGACAATCTTGAACGTCGTGTTTCGGGCAGCAACGCCGTTCTTGATCTGCGCCCATATCAGTTCAATGGGGTTGAACTCGCAGTGATACGGTGGGAGCCTGACCACAGTGCAGCCAGCTGTCTCGGCAGCAGTGTCCACACGATACTTTAGGTGCTGTGGCTTCACCAAGGCCACAATGTCGAGCAGCTGCTTCTTCACCATCTTGGGGTCCCATGAAATTTTCTTAGACGTCAGCCACTGTCGGATGTCGTCCTTCCGGGAACTCGTCGTCGGCACTGCTTCCAACCGCCGTGAATGGTAAGAAGCGTTGTCCATGACGATAACGCTTCCTGTCGGCAGTTTGTCGAGGACACCGTCGAACCACTTCTCGAAGCGGGCGCCATCCATCTCCTCGTGGTAATCACCGGTTTTTTGTCCACGGAACACGTCCAGGCAGCCGTCGACGAAGCCTTCATCGCTGCCGATGTGGGTGACAATAAGACGCTGGCCCTTCCCCGATGGCTGATTGAGGCCAGTCGAGAGACCACGCATGAAGGCGTCGTGAGACGAGGCCACTGTCGTGTCTACCCACACCTTTGAGACAGTGTGCCCTGCCGTCACCCACGTCTCGTCCAAGTAGAAGATCTTCCGACCATCTTGTCGGTGACGTGCGATCTCATGCAGGTACTTCTGCTGCCAGGCGACTATGTCCTCTCGTTCAATCAACCGGGAGTTTCGTTCCCTCTTGTCATGCTCGAATCCGATGTCGTGGAGAAGGCGACGCACAGTCCAAGCCTTCAACGAGGGAAGTTCAGTGCTCGCGCAGAATTCCGCCGTTATCTTCTTGACCGTGGGGACCTCGTTCCGTCGAAAGAAACGGTGGACGCACGATCTTAGCGCGCACAACGTGAACTCGCCGTACCTGACTTTGCGCCGCCTCTTGCCTTCACTTGCTGGGCGCTTCCGAGAAGGTGTCACAACTTGTCCCTCAGTTTCTTTCGCCTGCTTCCTAATCTCGAGGACGGTGCGTACACCAACGCCAAGCAGCTTGCTGACTTTGATGCAGGACTCCTCCACAGTGAGGCCGGGCTGGCCGGGCTTGGCGGGCGGTTCGTGTCGCACCTGAACGCACGCGTTCATTATCAGCTGCCGTGCAGCTCGGTTGAGGACATCGCCGCTCTTATGCTTCTTGTAGAGGCGCCTTGGCGTAGGCGGCGAGGCTGCACCAGACTCTCTTGACGAAGAAGAATCGGAGGAATCGGATTCCGCTGTCTCCACGTTGGGATTCATAACGGAAAACGGCGACTTCGGCATTAGGAAGTTTTAGAATAACGTACGCAATTTTAGCGCACGCTAGCGCTAAATTTAGCGCTTGTATTAGCGCACGCGACGCAAGAGAGTTTTAGAATAGCGTTTCTCCGCCGCGACGCTAAAGCCCAAGCATCTCGCGCTTGCGACGCCACCACGATACAGTAAAATATTTCATTTCACACACGAAATGCTGTAACTTTAGAAAAAAAAAAACGAGTTTTTTGGTCCAGAATAGCATTTTAATTTGTTTAAACATGAGAACGCGACGCGAGCGGTTGAGCGGTCGTGTCCGCTTGCGTCGCCTCGGCAAGAGAGGTCTCGTGTACTGACCTTCGCAAATCGTTCCTTCGCCGTGAAATGTTCGCGCGTCGCAAGCATCAAGTTGTCGGTGATCGCTGCCAAACCGAGTACAATGTCGTCCCGTATTGAAAATTGCACTCGCGAGGATACCACCGACGTCGCGCTCACGACGCCGCCAAAGCAGCCGCCGACATAATCCTGGAAGCCGCCATTTTTTTTTAACTGTGCTCGTCTTGGCTTTAGCCAACTTCTCATCACGAATCCTCCCAGGAGAAGCGCAAAGACTCTTTGCGTACGCACGCTATTTCCGAGAAATAGCGCACGCTAAAATTGCGCAAGCAAAGCGCAAAACCTGGTTTGCGTTCGGAGCATGCGCAGTGGCGACGACGCTATTCTTTGCGTACGCAAAGCTTTAGCGTGCGCTATTCTAAAACTCCCTATTGTTAAAACGCGAATCGCAGGAACTTTCAAAACCCGAAACGCAGGTTTTTTTTAACAAACGCAGAAAATACACGGAATGTACCTAATTCGAGTAGGAAGGTTATCAAGCTAAAACCAACAACCATGTATGCATTACTTATAAAAGTTACAATTTTCGTTGCACTGAAGCCTTCTTTTTACGTCAACCTTCCGGAGCGAGTAATTTGCCTCGGCTAGGTGGCGCAAGCTGCCGCCCGCTACAAGGTCTGTCTGTAGTCAATATCCATCCATTGAAGTAGAAGGGGCGTTTTCAGCGAACTATCTTCTCGACTGCGAAGGCGTCTGAAGCGGGCGCATCACGCTTATGGGGAGGGGCTTCTACTACCTTCTTAACTTGTAACCGACTATAGGGTGATGCCACCCTTTGTAATACCACTCGCCGACAAACCAGCAGCCATTTTGTTCCTCGGCGATAATCCGCGGGGCTTATAACCCTCCCGGAAACAAGCACCTTATCTCAGAAGTTCGGAGCAGCGTTGTGGAACCCACGGAGGGAGGATTAGCATTTTCCCCCTCGGATGGGATTACCGATGGACACAAAGGCCACTTTCCGGCGCACGGGGAAACAATGAGAGAAACAAAATGGCGGTGGAAGAGGGTGTGGGAAAGGGAAACAGGCAGTTGGCATCACTCTATGCGAAGCGCACATGACGGCACTCTAATCTCGACGTCCACACCGCGGATGTAGCTTCTCTGCAGCGTACCAATGGGTGGTGAGAAGCGCACTCAACGAAGCAAACTATACTGCCCAAACTCGTACCCCCAACAATAAAATATATATATATATATATATATATATATATATATATATATATATATATATATATATATATATATATATATATATATATATATATATATATATATATATATATATATATATTATAAAACTTCTGAGTACTGATGCAGTGTTCGATACGGAGATCAAATAAAATCTGACGTTATTCGGAGCGATAACCGAAATTCGTGCGAGCTCACCGTAACAACGCGGCAGTGTAGCGACGCCCCGAACGCTCATTTTTCGTATCGATAAAGTGAAACGAGCATTGGCGCAGAGTTCGCGAAGATTCCGCACACCCTAACAAAACATAGCGGGATGTCGTAGCACGGTAAGCATTTTGGCGCATAATGGGGTACATGGCGCAGTAATCCCATCACTGAAATAGGGAACGGCAACACCGCTTTCTTTGACCACGTGCGCATGCATCAGTGATCACAGCCCTCCCTGTGAATCTGAACTACAGAGCAAGATAGTCAAATGCCGTAGACACTGAGAGCAACCGAGGGCGTGGCAAATCCCAAGCATCTCATTATCGCTCCTTAGCCAATCGGATTGTGGCATGAGCCGATGACGACACCGAAGAGCCAATCAAAGAGCAGGAAGAGCGAACACAAAAAAAAAACACGTCCTGCGTTCCTTGAGCTGTCGGGGACCACAGAAGAGAAGCTAACACACACAAGGAAACCAAAATCGTTACGTCACGGCGCGCTTTTCTGCGTTTGGCTCGATTAGAAGGCAATAACACACCCACATGAAAATGACGAACGCTTCCGGCGCTGTTTGATTTGCTTTGTCGGCTCCTACACCAGCGTCGGCTGCGCTCCGACGTACGGTGAATGAAACGAAGTATGAACCACTGATCTCTATTGTAGTAGGCTGGATCGCGGATCGGGAGCCCGACGGTGGCACCACGGGTGGCGGCCATTGTTTGACACCAGACAATACAAGGAACTCTATGGGAGGAAGGATTAAGAATGAACTTTTTGAAGCGTGTGTGAAGTATCTTGTACAGAAACGTTTATGAGGGTTCGCGGGAATAGTAAGACAAACAAAAAATCTCAGGTTTTTACTTTCTTTTTATAGGGGCCAATGCATTTGCTGATCTAAAGCATTGGCCGCCGGTGGTGCCACTCGACTCCGACAAACAAGCTTCGATCCGCGATCCAGCCTACTACAATAGAGATGAGTGGTATTGACCTTTTCTACACGGGCGTCGTATACCTTGAATGGCGCAACATCTGGTACGCAGGAAAACATCGTTTTGCCCTTGTCACGCTATGGAATGCGTTCGTTTTGATCGCAAGTGTCACCTATTTTTGTTTTGGTAATGTCTTACTTTTTTTTCACTCGTCCCGGGTACTGGATATCTGAACTCCACGTAATTAAGGACGATCAAAAAATATGCACAGCACCGTTGCTACATATGTTTTTTTATAGTTTTTTTATTATTCTTTTCTTTTTTCAAACAACTTGTATACACGACGCCCCGTTTACCCATGTATGAGGCTTTCCTAATGCTGATTCGTGGCACGATATACTTGGCGTATTTTGCGCATAAAGTTATTATAATGTACGCTAGAAGTTCAACTGGCGCTAGTGTGCAGCTGCAAATTGAAGCAGACAGCAACCAGTCCGAAATTGACTTCCGGTAATGCATTTCTATGGGAAAAAGCGAGTGCATTTTATCTCTGCGCTCGATTATAAGGGCAAATATTACGAATAATTCGTACGTACTAGGCACATTGGAACATTTCTCAGTCACGAAGACAAGATAATTGGTCACTTACGGCGTTTTTATTTTAAATTCGTGGCCAGAAAAACGGTGCAAAAACCGCTTTGTACGTGTATTTATGTCCACTGTCGGACACTGTTAGCGCGAACACGGCGTCGGCACTTTCTAGCATAGGGGATATACGTGTCAAACGAACGAAGGACATCTGGAAAACCAAAAGAGACGGCAAGAACTTCGCCGTAACACTGGATAAGTAGCTCCTTGTGCATGCAGACGATCAAAATTAATTGAAAGCCACGTAATATAGTCCGATTTCCATTAAATGAGTAGTGCTTTATTTTTTCTACTCATGTGCGAAGATGCTTGTTCTGGGTTAAAAGCATCACCCGCACGCTCCAAATCTTTCCGAATAGGGACAAGCCAGAGAACAGGTGACCGATAAGAGCTGCCCGACATAGGAAATAATAAAAAGACACACCTTTTGTGGCCAACGCACGTTATTTTTTATGTTCAAATGTTTTTTAACCGATCGTAAAGATGCGCACGACGGAGTCATTTTCATATAACGGCAGGACGGGCATATTAGCAATATATAAGAGCCACTGGAATGCTAGCGAAGCTTGAACACACTCTGCATTCCTTTCGATCGTTATTTTGCTTAGAATCGTCGCTCGTTTTTATATACCTGCCGTGGAACAGGGGTTTGGGCCTGAAATATAGCAAAGTTTAACATCGTTCAGCGGTAAAGAAAAATGCTGTAACTAAAGCAATTACACTCTCACAATACCAATAAAGGTACACACTATTCGGTACGAAAGAAATAACAAAACTTAATCATGTTGTTTTCCGGCGAAGAGACAAAATGCACGCGCGTTTTCCCATAGGAATGCACAGGAGCACCGCAAAAGTAGACTGGATGCTGTCTGCTTCAATTTGCCTCCCGGAAGTCTCATAGACACTAGCGCCAGTTGAACCTCTAGCGTACATTATAATAACTCTATGATTTTGCGCGCCATGACATATCCTGAAATACTGTACTAAATTAGATTTAAAAAATGTACTAAATGAGATTAAAAACAAAAAAGTCAGAATGTCCGCGTGCGTGTTTAGACGGCGGCCGGTCGACATCCCTCAAAATGGCGTCTAGCGCTCTCTGTTTTGGAGGAGCGGTTTGGCCGCCATGTTAGAAAATGCCACGCTGGGTTTTTTCAACTTGCATCCCTCAATAGGGAATTACAGGAATGCAAGCTGGCACAGACTCCGTTCAGATACTGAAGCCGGCAGAAGTGAAAATGGACGTTAACAATGGCACATTTAAATCACGCGAGGACGCTAAACATCATCGAGCATGCCGCTTAAAACTGTCCTAAGCCAGGAGGTTAAGTCTCAACCTGACTTAAACTCCTAAATTATAATTGGGGCTATAACTCGGTAAATGTAGGTTCACATCCAATATGTACGACTACTATTATGCTTTGAAACTTTTTTTTTTTGGATGGAAAGTTTTAGCAATTAATTCCTCTTTCTGCGTTACAATCCACTTTGGCGCTCCAGTTTCCTTACGCGCGATTACAAATCTTGCACGCACGCGAGACGGCCCATCTACGCGTACAGCGACGCGATTCGGGAAGAGCAATTCACGATATAGAAAACTCGAGGCCACATTTTCGACTTTACTACTCTTTCTGATTCTGAGAAGTGTGTGAAAAGTGTTTCTTTCGACGACCACACTGTGGCTTCAAAAGAAAAGTAGCCGCTTTTAGAGCGCAGCTCTTAGGGGCCGGTTTCCAGCCTGAGCGGCGTCGCCGTCGGCGCCGGCGTCGGCGTAACCGGGGGGGGGGTCACGTGACCCCCCCGAGGTCACATGACCCCCTGAAGTCACGTGACCCCCTGAGGTCACGTGACCCCCCGAAGTCACGTGACCTCAAGGGGGTCACGTGACCCCTGAAGTCACGTGACCCCTGAAGTCACGTGACCCCCTAAGGTCGTGACCCCTTTAGGGGTCACGTGGCCCCCGAGGTCACGTGACCCCTGAAGTCACGTGACCCCCTTGAGGTCACGTGACCTCAAGGAGTCCTCTATCCCTCAGTACGCTTCCATCTTCCTCCTCAAGAGCTGCGCTCTAACCGGCGTTACAGGGAATTGTAAACGGCTTTCATTTTTATTGCTGTTTTTGGTTGTTTCTGTTGTTGTCCTTCAGCGCGGGAGGCCTATGAAACACGACAGTTCACGCACGTTCTCGGTTTAGCACGGCCAGCCCAAATCGCGATTTTCTCACATCGAGAGAAGATCCACGTAAAGGTGCCTGCCACCCAAGCCAAGGGCCGTTTGGCGTTGGAGGAAGGGATCGGCCCTTTTGTTTGACGTTCAGGCAGCCGTGAAGTCAGAGCACACCAAAGAAAGAATGTCGGAGCGTTTATTCCTCTGGCCAGCGTTTAGTGTTGCTGCTGCCCGTATATGCAGTTAGCTGTCTTCGGTCACGCACCGGAGACTCTGTGATGGCGAGCTGCTGTAATCGTGCGTTGCCCACCAAGGCGCGGGCTTTCGAGAGAGCTCTATTTACAAACGTCGCGTTTATTTTTGGTTCTTTTTTTCTTTTTTTACTTACAACGGATAAACGGTCAAACAAACGGACGCGTCTCTTTTTCTGCTGGCACTCACCTACTGCTAAAATCTCAGCAAAAAAAAAAAAAATTGTTTGCCGTACAGCCACCGTATTTTATATATACATATATAAAAATGTATAGCGATGTTTGTTCTATCTAAGCAACAAACTCGGGCTTGATCCGGGACGGTGGGAAGCTTCACCGCGGAGCGCGACCTAGAAGACACCTAGAAGACAAGGACCGCGAGTGACGTCATCGCCAGTGGACCTCCCCGACCCGCCCCGAGTGGCAAAACACGCCGAAGCGCGTGTTATAGCGTCGCGCTCGCCGCGAGACGATGCAAGACGCTGCTGCGTGAATCCACGAGTGATGACGTTTGTGGGGGACAAGCTCAAGACTTGTCTTCTAGGTGGTGGGTGGCACAAACCGGGTCCGGCCCCCTGCGAGACAAGCCGGTTTCCGTCGCTGGCTGTCTTTTTTACATGCGATGGGGCGATCTCTGACCTTTAGCAAACAGAGCGAACAATTCCCCGGTGAAGCGCGACGAAGTCGGAAGGAATGGGCCTTGCCTAACAAGGACATATCAGAAGGTGAGGGGCGGGGGGGGACAGTGACACGGACATCGGTGTGGACACAAGACTGACGCATTGGATCCGGCTAGCAATCCTGTATGGTGAGAAACGTGTTAGGAAGTGCACTACCCAACTGGCTAGATCTTCCCAGCACTTTATAACATGCAACCTCTGCACGCCGTCGGTAAAATATACTCCAACCGTTATTTTTGTTAAGTGTTAGTATTTTCGCATTGACGCGAAAAACCTTGGTATACTTTTTGCTAGAATGTGGAGCGCATGTTCGTCTGCATTTTTCGCAGGGGTTGAGGTGACGTCGGAATGCCGAGCTCTGATTGGCTCTGATAGAAGGATAGTGGCTAGACCTCAAGCAACGTTACTAAAACACTCAGTTGGGAAACTCGCCGTCGAAACCTGGGCCGCTGGCGTCCACCGAGACCGAGCTAAATGCGACAACAGCGCCGCTCTTTATCATTTGTCTGTACTGTGGTCACCTTGAGCTTTTTGAAAGCCTGTTTTTGCGTAAAAACAAACGGAAAAGACACTTTTTGTATGAAATTTATTGGAGTTTAGTACAAAAAGAGGGGCGCGTTATGTTTTTAAAATCTTTAGTTTGCAGGGTTTTGCGGCACAATTAATATTGTTTTTATACAACCATGCCTCAGCGGGCCTTTCAGGTAGCGCGTCCCGATCTAGGTGCATTTTAACTTCGACAGTTCGACGCCGCGCGTCCACCGGGGAGACGGGGGTGGCACCCCTGTAACCTCTTCCGCTGTATCTGTTCTTAAAGCCAAAAGAGAAGTCACGTGCAGCTCCTCGAGTTACCGCTGCGGGAGATATGGTGGCGTTGTGTTCGTCATTAGCTCTGTGCTCGGAGACAGATTGGGGTCACTTTTTCGAAGCTGTCTCTATGGGAGTTTCCTAACTGAGTGATTTAGTAACGTTGACCTCAAGGCAGCTAGCCATAGAAGTCTACCCACTATTCTTCCAACCAAAGTCAATCCAAGCTCGGCATTCGGACGTCACTGCAAGCCCTGCGCAAGAAGCAGACAAACTTGCTCTCCCCATACACTTTTCTTTTTTTAGTTTAAAAAGCATGTTTGCTGAACTGCTTGCTCTATATGTAATTTTATATAACCTAATGCTACCTCCCTGAATGTGTGCGGTCTTCATTGCTAGAGTAAACCTTAAAATTCTGTACCTGTTGTGATAATAATATATGTTTCATTTGATTATTTCTGTGTGTTGCGCGTAATATTGCACTTTTACTGTTTGTACGAAACCGGTTTAGGTGTTTAGTTGCAGCCGCGGTTGCCGCCGTCGTGTATTTGATAAAAATAATAAATATTATTAGCATTAGTATTATTAGTTAATCTACATTTCCAATTATTTTATTGCACCTTACCTTGAAATTAGAAAAAAAAAACAGGTCATCCACTGTTTTTTGAGTAATTAAATGACCATGAATAGTACCTTCTCAGGGGCAACTCATGGGCTGAAATAGATAATTAATAAACATTAAGACATATATTAATTAATATAAGAATACATTGCGACATACTACCAAATAGCACACAATGAATTTCAAAACGATCTTTCTGATCCAATCGAGTGCGAGCTTGGGGAAATAGGTCGACGTGGAACGTTCACGTTGAAGCGCGGTAAATCTGACGTAGGCGAAATGACGCATTATGTTTTAAATGAATGGACACAGTCATATGGAGAAGAGCAGTTTATTCAAATAAAAAAATATCAAATTTGACCTTTTTTTCTTTTTTAACTGCACCTTGAATTTAATAAAAGTTTCGTTTAGACATATGTCCGGAACAACGGAGATAACTTAATTTACGCACGAGAGAAATAAATAAATAATGTGTGATTTGATGGAGTATTTCAAGATGCGAAGAACAGCTCGGTGTTGCAACTTGAAAGCGTTACAAGTTAACGGCTCAGAAATATGGGGCCAAGCGGCGATTGATTTTTATACGCACGCAATGAAATTGACACATGTGAATACAAATTCATAAAAATTGTCGATATGCATTACTAAGTGTTAAAAATATTTCGCCTTCATGGTCCTTGTACTTTGAGTCTTATGAGTTGTCAAAACTTGACAAAAACAACAAAACCCCAAAACGGGGTTGCCGTCCTGACTCGTAATTTTTTCCTCCCAAAAATATATTTCTTGCAAAATGTTCCGTTCACACATGGGGGTGTAACATACAAAATTATATTTAAAAAAATAAAAACAATGTCGACGGGAGTCGAGTGCAATATATCTTACGTGAACAGACCCTGAGGAAGTTATTCGCGACTCCAGCGACCTATAGGGGGCGCCACCACCAAACAAACATGGCGGCTGAGTCCAGGTCGCGTCGGCTCGGCCGGGCCGCCTGAATGGGTGGCGCATTCAATTTAACAAATTATCTTTCGTTGAATGCCCAATTTCATAGGTATTTGAACTGAGACAGTTAAGTGTAGCCGGTGCGCATAAACTTGCCGAGCATAGTTTTGTTTTGCCGGTGTTTTTTGTTCTTTTCATGTCAAAATTTCGTTTCGGAGACTTCGATCAAAACCGAAACTATGGGCTCCGGAGAAACGGTCATAGACTCTAATTAGTTTTTATCATCTAAGGAAAGCGGCGAGGGCTACAAAATTGTTCCACCGAGAGTAATTTTTAGCTAACTCGCATGCCTCGACCGTGCGACTTATCTGTCCGCGAAATTGAGCTTTTGTGCCTGTCCGCGTTTCAAGAAACAGCTCCAGTCGTGTGCTCGGTCAAGAACACTGGCTGCAGGAAAATTACGAAAATTAAGCAAGCGCTTCTTGAGCCAAGGAGCATGTCAACTCGCTGGCGCTTCACTAAGCAGCTGATACTCGTATATTTCAATTCAGGTTTTAGAAGCAATCGAGAAGTCATTTTGACAAATATGCGGATTATGTATTATATTACGTACTATGGTCCCACTAAAGCGATATTAGTATATTCTTCGTGTTGAAATATGAACTTAGTTAACTAACTATTAGGTGAACTGCTGAATAAAAGTATATTTGACAGACAGAGAGATACTACTTAAACTTAGCCAAATGGTTCTAGGCGGTAGAACGGAGACGAATGCGGACAAACTGAGGAGAGTCTTCATCGGAGATTCACTCAGACCTCTCTGCATTGAACTTGACTTCGAATTCTGAACGGATAAAATGAGTATTTTTTGTGGCCGGTCAACCTGAGCAATGTAGACGTATATTGCTCCTGGCTTCAACAGGGGTTATAATATAAATATTGAAGGCGCGATAGATCCTAATGACGTGACAGCTTCTAACTTTGCGAGACGCGTCCCCCACCTTTTAAAAGCAGATAATTTCCCTCATTAATCATATGCAGCGAGCAGGTTTTCTGAATCAAGTAATTGCGAAATTAGCCCAACTCCTTTAATGTGGTCTTTTTCGGCGAAAAGCCGCCAAGATGAATAGCCAACGCACCGGCCGGCGTTAGTGGCTCAAATTAACTAGAAGCTAATCGAGCACAACTAAACTCAAGGAAAGCAGCTATCGAACCTTCCCATTCACTTGACTGCAACATTCGTGTTCACTCCAGTGAAACACTTCGTCTGTCGACCTCAGTCCACTGCTCTACATCCTTATAAAGAAAGCACTTATCAGTTACCAAGCAGTCGTCACTTTAAATGTGATTCGAGACAGACGAGAAATCAAAACGTTTTTTCGTGATTCCTCCTCATCAAAAAAATTGAAAGCACGCGACCGTGTGTTGTGGAGTAAACGGGCTTTCAAACACGTGATGGAAAGAAACAATCTACTGAGGCTTCACCACACTAATGAACACTTAGGCAAACTTAAGAAATTTTCGGACCTTCGTCAAATTACATTGCTCGCCCCCGCGCCGACATCAAGTGTCCGCGAAAGCCATCAGAGACGCGGCGGGGCGGGGAGCGACCTGGACCGACTGGTTCCCGGTTTTCCCGCTTGGCGGCGTCCGTTTTGCTGGAGTCGCGATATATGCCTACTGCTAAGTGACGGGCGATTGGCTTCAGGGAATAGCTGTGTAGGAAGGTGATCAAAATCGGCAGCGGTATGTGGATAATATTAAGCGTAGTTATCGAACTCTTTCCAATTACTGTTCGAGATGGATTACGCAAATATGTCATACGTTTTGAAGTACTTTCTTGCAAAGGTTTGGCCAACGTTTCATACGTCTGGCTTGAGCTCGCGCGTGCTTGAGGGATCTTCGCAAATAACCCTACAGTTGTCTTTTAACCACATATGACGGAGGTGCGTGCCTCATTTCAGATTGCCTATTATAGTGAGGCCAAGGTTGTATCCTTCTACGCGAGTTATCAAACACTAATATGGTTGAGGGGAAACGCTAAAGGTCAACGCTTATGCTCAACGGGCATGCGTATGGCCTTTTTAACTTTTAGATACATTTAACAAGTGGTACAAAAGTCAGCTTATTTTATTTGACAAACTGCTTAGCTTATCGTTATCTAAGACCGTCTTAACTTCAGTATTAGGCAATTGTTTGAAAACGGACTGGGATACACAGCTTCGTCATCTATAAAGTGGTTTTTAAATACGAGGGAAGTACAATTTTCCTGCACACTTCATTTTCTTTTCTGCTGCCCTCCCCCCTTTTTTGTTGTTGTTGTCCATTTATCTTAAATTTTATTTGATTTGAAAAGGCATCTAGGCATTTTATTATCGACTATATATCAACCACCGACTTCAAAAATACGAAAATGTGAAAGAAAAAAAAAAGACGCGAACAAATGTGATAGTGACGACTCGACACGGAGTTCGATGTTGTTATTTTCAGTTGCTTGCTCTATTTTATCAACGGATTACCTATCGCAAACTGTCTAGTTAAACAACGCAAAGGTAACGGTAATGTAATGGTACTATCGTGGACACTGTTAGCTATAACACCGCAGCGGCGGCCGTGCCGTACCCCCAGTGCCTCATAGCAGGCGCCGTCCGAAACTCCGCACATGCGCCGTGTGGCGGACTCGCTATTCCCGTTTGCGAGCACACCCTCGCTTTGTCGTCTGCTGGGCGCAGAGCAGGCGATGCCACAGTGCTGCTCGTCTGGTACCCTGGCCCTAGCGAACTGGTCTCAAACTCATTTTAAACCGGCGATTCTGATTGGGGGAGATTGCAGAGTCATTGGGGCATTATCCCTGCCTACGTTTTTTTTTTTTGTTTTTTTTTTTTGCTTTTTTAGAAACAGGATTTCGCAATGCATCTTTCACAATATGCGCTCGCAAACCAGTATGAGCGCAGCAGGTGTGATACAGAAATCGACTTATACTCCGTTTCACCTAAAGTCCGAATGCAGCGTACGCTACAAAACGACATAGCCAATCAAATAGCGCAAAGGTGCAATGTCACGGAGTGCACCACCGGGGGACACAATAAGGTGCAAAAAGTGAGGTTTTGTCGCTTTTGGTTGGCCCTATCTTCTCGTAACGTCCGCTGCACTTAGATTTAAAGTGAAACGGAGTATAACTCCAAGTTTGTCCCATAAAAAAAGAAAAAAGTAGTCTACCGTGATATTACAATTAGGGGCGATGATTATCCTTAGCCAGCGGAGTGAAGGAATCAACCGTGGACACCTCTTACGCGGTGGTTTGCTGAACCGTGTTCAGGGAAAATTGGCAAGCGCTGTGGCGTCGTCTGCTCTGCGCCTAGCAGACGACAAAGCGAGGGTGTGCTCGCAGGCGGGAAGAGCGAGTCCGCCACACAGCGCATGCGCGGGGTTTCGGACGGCGCCTGCTATGAGGCGCTGGGGGTACGGGACGGCCGCCGCTGCGGTGTTATAGCTAACAGTGTCCACGATAGTACGTTCCAATCTAAGAAACGTAACGGGAACATGCTCCTTTTGAACCACAGGAACTCGTCACGGGATCTCCTTCCAAGATTAAGAAGGAACGAGGAACGAGCTTTTGTTCCTGTTTAAGTGGAACGCGTGCAACTCTGGTGTGTAGTTGGTGCCCGTATTGGTACAACTAATATAGCGCCTATGGGACAATGACAAGAAAGAGTGACAGTACAGGAGCCTGTCTTGTATTACTCGCATGTCCTTGTCTCATCCGCGCTATTTCCTTTGGACTGATGAATGAATATGGTTTGCCTCTCGTGCTAAAAACAGGAATGCATCTAAAAGAAATTTCCAAGAAACCTTCGATGCAACATCACAGACATCTGAGATGGTTGTCTCGAGTACTAACAAACTGCAGCGGGTCTTTAAAAATGCATTAAGTGAATATAGCGAAAGCTAAGTCTTAAGAATGGGTCGCAAATGAGTGCTTACTCTATAGAACGCTTCACTGAAATCAAAAAAGACAACATCTACCTGACTGGCCCGGGCATCTTAAACAGGTGAAATAGAGTGAACGACTTCATTTATCTGTATCACTCTGGGTAGGTCGGAGTGGTAACCTGGGCGAGTGGGCGATGCGTTTCTAACGAAAAACAGCGATGGCCTACATCTGAATTTTTGATATGAAGAAACATAAAGCAGTCGAACCACCAAAAACATCAAACACTGCCTATTTGTCTAAACTATCAAGGTATTTACAAACTCGTGTTAGCGCCGTCCTCGAAGACGACGAAGAGTACCCCAAGAGCTCTCCATGATCCGCGTGACTTTGAGTTCTTTTCTCGGTAGCCATACCTGCCTGACGTACATTAAACGTCCTTTCCTAACCTTCTCTGGGCCCTCCCGTCTTCAATGTCGAGACTGTAACATCTCAGAAGTGGGATAGCCAGCGACCACGGCCCACTTCAGATCGAATCCTGCGGCTACGACTTGGCACAGCGGCGCCAAACGAAACCTCGACATGGCTGAAGCGAACGAGGAAGGTCAGCGGCGCAGCGAACGGAACCGGACCCCACAGACTGCGGCAGCGGGCCCTCCCCTACTTCCAGTCACCGTTACTACTGGAGCAGGGAGCACAGGCCTTGGAGGTAGCGATGGCGCGACCACGAGCCAAGGTAGTGTGGCAGCTGAAAATCCTGAACTCTCCGACACCGGTAATCAAGGACAAGGAATATCGGTGACGAGCCCATCGATCGTCCCTCCGGCAATTCAGACTGGATTGAATGTACCGACAGGCGAACTTCCTGGACTTAATTCTCTTGTACAGGAGGCCGTACAAGCCGCCGCGCGAGGAGCGATCACGGGCTTGGCTGACCTGCTACGTTCCACAGCTCAGCCCACGAATGACGCAAGACCACCGACAGACTCTGGTAAGCTGGTACCAGTGTTCAACCCCGTGACGAATCCAGCGCAGACCATCGAACATTGGATAAGAAAAGTCGAACTATCTGTGATATACTCATGGAACGAGCCACAGACGTCGTGTTTTGCGATGACGAAACTGGAAGGAATCGCTAAAACATGGTACGGCGGCCTCGTCAGTGTCCAGCGCTCGTGGCTTGAATGGAAGGCGGAGCTGAAGAAAGCTTTTCCACCCGTCATATGCTTACAACGCCGGCACCAAGAGATGGAAGCGAGATGGAAATTGGCGAACGAAACCGTCGAGCAGTACTTCCATGAAAAAGTCAGCCTAGCTCGACTCTGTCAACTTCCTGAAGATCAGATCGTGGATTATGTCATAACCGGCATCAATGACGAATCTCTCGTTCGAAGTCTGAGCGTTGCCAAGTTCCCGACACCGGAGGCTCTGCTAGAATGTCTAAAAAGTTTGGACGACCGACTCGCCGTCATTGAGGAAGCGTCCCACCGGTCAGATGGGGCGATCGTTTCAGCGACTGTCAAGACAATTCCATCGAATCACCGATCCACCCAAAGAGTTGTTAAACGAAAACCGGCCTTCAACTCTAGCGGGGAGCCGCGCTGTTTCAACTGCGACGAATACGGACATATATCTGCAAACTGCAGTAAACCACAGAAGCGAGAACGCTGCAGCAAATGTCAACGGATAGGACATAAAACAGCGGACTGCAGAGCAAGCGCCAAAGGTAGTACGAACGTCAAAAGTCATCACATTGGAGATAAACAGGAAGTGAATGCGCGAAACGAGAAATACTTTCAAGATGCTCTGGTAGACGGGAAGCGCATTCGAGCTTACGTTGACCTTGGAAGTCAGCGCGTTACGTTGCGCAAGATAGATGCCGACGATTTGGGAATCAGCTATAACGAGCCGTCCCGGGGATGCAAGATTGCGGGCTACGGTTCCGGTCAAGTTCTACCGTGTGGAATGACGGGAGCAAGCGTCACAGTGGACCAAGCTACAGCCCGCGTTCCAATCTACATTGTTCCAAGTGAAGCGCAAGCGATTCCGCTTCTCGTTGGACAGCCCTTTACTGAGCAACCACATGTCACAATCGTGCGAAGAAGGAACACACTTCGCATTTTTGAAGAGCACGGCAGCTTTGCTGATGAAGATGACCAGCTTCGATCCGTTCAAGTTCCTAATCTTCCGCCACGTTCTGTCACGCTCTGGGCCAAGGAGTCTGTCGTGATTCCATCGGACTACGTGGGAATTGTTCGTCTGACGACCAAGGAATCCGCCACGGGACACGTCTTCGTTGATGCACAATTTCGAACGCAAGAGGGCAGGGAACACTGTTTGCCTGCTTGCGTAATCGACGTCTCGGAAGGCGGCAACACTGTTTTGCCTATTTTGAATGTATCAAAGTCCGACCTCCATATTTCGAAAGGAGAAGTAGCAGCCAGAGGATCCTGGTGTTCAGGAACAATTGAGACTGCGTGCCAGCGAAAGACGACGGATTTGCTGGAACCGATTAAAGCGGAGGATATACGAAAGGGGCCTCAGGTGACTGCTGAAGAGTTTGACAGGTTGCTAGAGCTCATTAACGAGTACAATGACTGTTTTGCCGTCAACGTCTTCGAGCTTGGCTCTACGAGTGCGACAGAGATGAACATCGAGACTGTTCCTGGGGCAAAACCAGTATCTTTTCGTCCATACTGGCTGTCCTACGACCAACGCACTCGAGTAAACAAGGCCGTTGAAGAACTGAAAGAAGCAGGTGTTGTCCGCGACTCATCATCCGAGCATGCGAGCCCACTACTTGTCGTAAAAAAGAAAACCGGAGAGGCACGACTTCGTGTTGATTACAGAACGCTGATTGCGATTACTAAGAAGGATAAGTATCCTCTACCTCTTATCGAACATCAGCTGGACCGACTCCAGGGAACCTACTGCTTTACGATGCTTGATCTGGCATCGGGCTATTACCAAGTTCCAATGGTTAAGGAGTCCCGAGCTAAGACTGCTTTTGTGACGCCTGACGGACATCGCGAGTTCTTAAAAATGCCGTTCGGTCTCACCAACGCTCCAGCGGTCTTTCAGCGTATGATGAACGCCGTATTGGGACCGTTGCGATATGGTGTCGCCCTAGCGTACATGAACGACGTTCTTATCCCTTCCACAAACTTTAATGAGGGTCTTACTCATCCCGAGCAGGTCTTCCAGGTTCTACGAGCTGCGAACCTTACGCTTCGTATAAGCAAATGCACCTTTATGACAGAGAATGTCACGTATCTGGGCTTCGAGATCGGAGCGACTGGACTCAGACCCAGCGACTACAAAGTGAAGGCTCTAATTGACTTTCCAACACCGTTCCGAGTGCACGAAGTTCGACAGTTTGTTGGACTGGTCAGTTACTTCAGACGGTTTGTCAAGAATTTGGCAACTCTCGCACAGCCATTAACGAAGCTTCTAAAGAAATACGCACCTTGGGAGTGGACCACAGAGCAGGACACCGCGTTCAGCGTCCTAAAGCTGCGCTTGCAGGAACGCCCTGTGTTCGCCCTGTACAACCATGAAGCCCCGACGGAAGTTCACACAGACGCACGCAAAAGGGGGCTGGGGGGCATGCTACTTCAACTACAAAGTGATGGCCACTTCCACCCCGTGATTTTCGTAAGTCGTCAAACGTCAGAGGCTGAGGGACGTTATCATTCATACGAGCTGGATGCACTCGCCGTGGTGTGGACGTTGGAACGACTGGGGACTTATCTTCTTGGGATCGATTTCAACGTTGTCACGGACTGCAGCGCCCTACGGGGAACGATGAGCAAACGTGAACTCATACCCCGAGTGGCACGCTGGTGGTTGTGGTTGCAAGAATTCACCTTCACGGTTATGCACAGAGATTCAGCGTCTATGCAGCATGTTGATGCGTTGAGTAGGTCTCCGACTGGACCAGCGGAAGAGATGGAGGCGTGCGAAGGACTCCATATCTACGCTACAGCGATGGAAGAAACGGATGACTGGTTGGTTGCCGCGCAACTACTGGACGCCGATGTGAAACACATCAAAGAGTTTCTGGAGAAACCGGCGTCCTCGGCCGAGGAGCGCCGCATCCACTCCGAGTATAAACTCCAGAGGAATGTTGTCTTCCGAAACATTGATGGAAACCCATCAAGGCTACTGTGGCTTGTCCCGAAACCACTGCGTTGGCAGGTTGTGCGACGTTCCCATGATGATCTGGGGCATGTGGGGACGGAAAAGACGATCAAACGGATCCAGGAGGAATACTGGTTCGCAGGAATGAAGCGCTATGTACGGAGATACGTCGCCTCATGCGCTGAGTGCCTCTATAATAAGACGCCAACAGGAAAGAAACCTGGCATGCTTCATTCCATCGACAAGGTCGGTGTTCCGTTCCACACACTCCATCTGGACCACTTGGGACCGTTTCCAAGATCCAGACACGGGAGTACGTACCTGATTGTAGCTGTGGACGGGTTCACAAAGTTTGGGATACTCACACCTGTTAAGAACACGGGAGGCCAAGCGACTACGCGATGCCTGCGACACATCGTTGGACTTTTTGGACCGCCGACGCGAGTAATCACGGACCGAGGAGTGGCGTACACTAGCACGACATTCAAGAAGTACTGTGAAAACTCTGGCATCATTCACATTTTGACTTCAACAGCCACACCGCGTGCGAATGGTCAAGTCGAGCGTTTCAACAGGACGATCACTCCAGCGATTGCCACTTTGACGAAGGAAAAAGGTGAGAAGATCTGGGATGAGGTTGCTGACCTTGTTCAGTGGAGCCTGAACAACACGTACCACAAAACGATAGACAGCACACCGTTCAGATTGTTGTTCAACTTCGAGTCAAGAAGCTTGAATGGCGATCACCTCGATGACGCTTTGCGCGACCTGTCTACTAAAACTAGCGAAGAGATGTCAAATAGAAGGAAGGCAGCTATCCAAGCCATCCGACTTGGTCAAGAGAGGCAGAAGCGTCGCTACAACCAGAAGCGATGACATGCTCCAACGTTTGAACCGGGAGATATCGTTGTGGTTCAGCGAGAACCGACGTCGATAGGAGAATCGCGCAAGTTGCAGGAGAAATACAAAGGTCCGTACGAGTTCACGAAGCGATTTCCAAACGATACCTATCGCATCGAGGACATACCTGGCCACCAGCGGACTCAACGTTTCTACACTTCAACAGCTCTTGTCGATAAGCTGAAGCGACTCACCACATTCGATGTGGACAGTGAAGAAAGTTGTGAAGAAACATCAAGTGAGGGCACTTGATTGCTAGGATGGCCGAATGTTAGCGCCGTCCTCGAAGACGACGAAGAGTACCCCAAGAGCGCTCCATGATCCGCGTGACTTTGAGTTCTTTTCTCGGTAGCCATACCTGCCTGACGTATATTAAACGTCCTTTCCTAACCTTCTCTCGGGGTCCCGTCTTCAATGTCGAGACCGTAACACTCGCTTCAAAACGACCCTTGTACTTAATATCACTGCTAAACAAATCGATAGCCGGAGGGCTGACACACATGCCCTCCTCGCATCGTTGCATGCTGAACGCCTCCGCTATATCTCCCTGGTTCTTTGCTTAGTGTGCCGCGTCACACTTGTAGTATCAGTAAAGCGTGGAACTCACCCGCACCTGTCACAGTGTAACGTCAAATGGCCAGAAAGAGAAAACCCCACAGACAGACCTCACAGCCAGATCTGGCTGTGAGGTCTCCTTCCGGCCATTTGGCGGTATGCTGTTACAGGTGCGGGTGTGTGCAATGCTTTACTAACACTGAAATTGTGACACGGCCCATTAATCTAAGAACCAGGGAGAGATCGAAGGAGTTCAGCATGTCACGATGCGAGGAGGGCATGTTTGTCAGCTCTCCGTTTATCGCTTTGTTCAGCAGCGAGATTTCATACACGTGCCGTTTTGAAGCAAGTTTGTAAATACCTTGATAAGATAGGCGGATAGGCGGTGGTTGGTGTTTTCGGTAGTTCGACGGCTTTAAGTTTCTTCATATTATTACAGAGTTGTAAGTCAGCGCTTGTCATGTCAACACCTTCTGCCTGTCCTTTGTCATATTTTGCGTTGTTTTTGGTTAGCAGTAGATAGACCTTTGCCAAAGCTACGACGACTGCCGTTTAGCACAAAATTAAAAGTAAAAAAAATTATTCCGCTTTGAAATCATATGCTTTCACATTGTGCGCCTACAGTCTGTTACCAAAATCGGCCGATAGCTCGACACATTACAAGCATCGTCTTAGTTCAGGATTGAGACGGCCTTAGCCATTTTCCAGCCGTCAGAAACACACTCACTAACATCGACTAATCCCCTTTTCTTCCGAACAGAAGTCAACTAAACCTTTTCCCGAGAAGAACTGCACCACTCACCTCTTGCCTAGCCAGATCCGAGCAGGACTCGAAGGCCTTTTCGGCAGCCACCTTGGCCGTCACGGCCTGCAATCAATTAGAACAAAACAGCGAATTAGAACGAACCGTCCTTACCGAATCACGAGGTGACTCAAATTCTAGAAAACGTCCGTGAGTATATGGTCTAAAAAACCTCGGCGCGTCTAATTTCCCGCAAAGCACTTGGGAGAAGAAGATAAGAGAAAGAGGAGAAAACACAAACATTAACCAAATTCTTTCCTAGAAAAATACAGTCTATACTCCGCTCATTTGCATTAGACAGCGCGCTTGCAGCCCCAAAATCTCCTTTAGCGGTGTGGACAGCCCACGTCCGAGGGAACGCGTGTGTGTTTACGCTTTCGCGCTTTCGTGTTGCGCCAAGGGAAAGGGCTGTCGCCGAAGCCACCGAGGTACCGTATTCTCCAAGACAGCAAAGACGGATGCCTCTACAGCCTCCAAGTGTGTCCACAACGATAGATTCAGTTCAAAAGGCCCGAGGCTTGCGCGCCTCCAGCCGTTCTAACTACGCAAACGCTGACGGCTCCAAGGCTATTGAATTTTCGCGAAGATGCATTCCCTATAGCAATGCAATTGTGTTAACTAAAACGGCCTGCCTCGCAGTTGGGTGCTCTTAGTTGGGGAAGGGGATGGAGAGATGAAAGGAGAAAAGAAAACCAGAGGGGTATGATTAACATGTCAGTACCCCCACGTTAAGACTGTATAGGCGGGGAATCTTTCAATTCACTAATTGAAAGCACTTGAGAGAGCCAATCTCTGCAATCACCGAATGACGAGAAATATGTTTTGACAAAAAAAAAAAACAGTTTGCGCTTTATCATTGAGTTTGCCGTTTCACGTGCCTACGTCGTGATCAGTTGCATAATGTAGAATAGAATTGTATTTCTGTTTTGTTTTATTAAGGTATAGGTATATTTTAAGCCTCGCCATTTTTCAAGCTACCGCGTACAATGCAGACGCTGGTTCTCCCAATGCTTCGTGGAAGAGTAGACGTATTCGACTATTTTTAGAGTGTAACGTTTCTCGCACCAAAATAAAAGCAAGCGGAAGAAGGTGCTAGGAAAGGGACCGGGAAATATATTCAATTTAAAACAGAAACTTACGCTTTCTAAATTCCCGTTAAAAGAAATCAAAAGAAGGAAGCATTAGCGCGTAAGAGTAGTGGCTGCAGCACGACCTGGAGATTAACGGAAAATAGAGTAGCTCAGTTTAACCCACGGTAAATGTCGGCTTAACCAGCTGAAACTTGTCTCACTCGTTTTCCTGGTCTCGTTCATAACGAGAGCACGTTTAAGCTATTTTGAGAAGGCGCAGGATTAACTCTTTTTGACAGATTGTTGCACGCTTCGTTTAAGGGTCTCTAAGGAATCTCTTTTCATATGGCACTCGGAGACACGAATGAGAGCAAGAAAGGAAGTCGAGAAAGAAAGCGAGTGGATAACAGGGGAAGGAAGCTGGGTACACCAAGTGCTTAGATTTACTACTGCTGACCAAATGAGAAAATATGAAGTTCTAAACTTCTAGCAGGTCACTTACGCTGCCATAGAGAAAAACAAATATATATATATATATCGGGTGTTTTATTTTAAATCGAACAGATTTATTAGAAAAATTCGTGAAAGATGAAGTAATACAGTTTGGGCAGGTGAGTTATACGGCCAGGGGGACATCATACAGGTGGCTAATCTTTGCGATAAGTCAGACAGTTAACTAAACTTCCTTAACTACATTTTAATTAGTAAAAATTATGATATGGTTTGTGGAAACCACGTGTTTCCCGTCTCCCTATCTAGGCCTAGCACAAGCAGGCCGTGGGAGCGTTATGGCGACGTCATCCCGGATACGAGGGTAAGGCCGCATTCCTCGAAGAGGGCGTGTCTTCCCTCGCCCTTTTGGGTGAAAGTGCCTCCGGCGCACCCTTCGGAAATGATTGTGGACGCGGCCCATCTGCGGGATAAGCCACACTACCTACCCCGGGCGCGTCCACTTTCCGCTGGCTAGATAAGCGGCCGCGAACGGCGGCCCTGGCTCTCATCGGGGAAGGCTCTGGGCCACGGAGCCTCGTTCTTTTTGGAGCTTTCCCCTCTCCGCGAATCTGCCTAATGCGGCAGCGTGGGCCCCCTTCAGGTGAATCTGTCTAATGCGACAGCGCCGACCTTTTTCCGTTCTTTTCTTTTATTAGTTTGGCCGACGGGCACAGCGTGGTGGCACAGGAGCCAAATAAACCCGCTTCTTCAGAATCTTTGTGTTTTGGAGTGAATCCTCTCCTCGGAGTCCACGGCAGCCTCCGGACGGACCCGGCCGTAGCAGTCCTCAACATCGAGCTACGGAGTGGGATCGACCTTGTGGAGCAGTAAGGCAAGTCGAATCCCACAGGTTTCAATTAGGAACATGGTAAGCATAATCGAAAACCAATATATCAGTCAATTTTAGAACGACTTGAAACTCGTGGGAAACACGGCGGCGCACCAAAGTTAGCACTCGTGCAGCAGGCGCAAAGCTAGCAGTGGCAAAACGCGGATGGTTAGATTATCATCGGGCAGCAAATACATCACTGTTGCGACTGACTACCTTATTAAGTGGGTTAAGGTTGCAGCAGTTCCTGGTGCGGGAGCCACCCACCGCGTGCTTGTGCTACGCCATGGATCTTCACGCCTGATAATTTCTGATCGCGGAACGCCGTTCATGTGCAGACTCTTCGAACGAGCACTCCAGGATTCTGGAATCGGACACGCAGGAGCACCCCCCATACTATCCCCAGACGAATGGACTCGTGGAACGAATGAATCGCACCCTGAGCAATAGACTTTCAGCTTACTTGGATACATCACACAGAAACTGGGACGAATATGTCAGTACAGCTGCGTTGGCACTGAACACTTCCCGCCAAGAAACCACTTGTCAGATTTCATTTGAGCTGGTGTATGGCAGACTTGCTACCCTTCCTCAAGAATCTGGACCCATCGGGGCCAACGGCTTCGCCCGGCGACTGACGGAGGTCCCAAGAAGAGCTCGCCTCGCGATTCTGCACAAGCAGTCCACCCTTCCTGAACGCTTGAGTACCGACGCCGCCCCACCGTCATTTCAACCAGACGACCTGGTACTAGTGCGAAGGCACCTGCATCGGCCACCCCTTTCGAAAAACCTTCTTCAGCTCTACTGTGAACCCTCCCAAATCAAGAAACAACTTGGGCCTGTCACCTACCGTCTGGAGGAACTCTCGGCGCTTTGTCGACGGAACCGTAAACAAGTGTTTCTCACTCATGCCAGTCAGCTGAAGCTATCGACCAACAGAATGTTTACAAACAAGCCCGCGTTTGCACACCGGGTGAGGGCACTGCGCGCGCGCAGAAACCAGATTCGCCCGAGGCGAAGGATCTGCGCATGCGCAGTGCCGACAGCAGCGCCACCGCATCGGCGCGACGTCAGAGTGTTGAGTTGGGGACCTTCTCGGTGCTATTCGAGACAACAGATCTCTGGGATGGGGCGAGTGTAACCCGCAAAACGATGAAGTAGAAGAAGAGGAGGTGTACGTGTGCCAGGATCGAAAAGCGGAAGCTAGGTAGTAGACGTTACGCAACAATATACATATATCGGTGAAAATAAAGTTTATTCTGTAATCTACTTGGTGCGTCACCGATAGAGAAGCCCACTGAGTCAGTCCGCCGTAGCTACTAAGAGTGAAGAGCTGGTGAACTATGCAGACAAACACACACACACACACACACACACACCCACGCACGCACACACACACGCACGCACACACGCACACACACACGCACCCACACACACACACACACACACACACACACACACGCACGCACGCACGCGAAAAGCAAGAGGGGCGAAAATTTCTTTAACATGTCCCCACGTCATTGGATGCGTTAAGTCTGCGTTCCTTTACTCGTACACTGACGCTCCGAGTTTTATACTCCGAACGCAGCAACTTAGCGGAGCATAGCGTACAGGAGCGTGACACACCGAAACTATCGACGAGCTGTATGAGCCACTTCCGACCGCACAGTTATGACGAACACGGCATCTCGTAGGTATCGGTGGCAGAAGCCGAAATTATTTCGAAGATAAATTAATTAAGACCTATGTGGAGCGCCAGATTGTAAATTAAAAAAGAAAGAAAGAAGACGATGATGTTAGGAAGTTTCTACGAATGTTTTAATATTCGTGAAAGGTTTCAAGACTCGCTTCAAGCACATGTGCGGAAAGTTACCTTGACCGATATATTTATCGACCATGCATGCTGTTCAGGTTTAAATGAAAAACAAAATTCTTGCACCCAGTTGTCAACGCAGGAAACTGTGAAACTTGTGAGATGTTGTGGTTCCGTGTTACAGCTCAAGGCGGAACCCGTTTATATGCTACGCCTATATATATATCGGCCGTCAATTCATTTTAGGCGAAACGCATGAGCAAACCTTTTCCACGACGCTAACTGATGTTGTGACTTTCCAATCAAAGTATCTTTATTCGCTGGGGCTGGGCTAAGCATTTTATAAAGCGCAGAAGTCCGACTGCCTTCTCATCTCGACAATTAACTTTTCTGTCGCCGAGCTATCGGCACGCTACCGTTCGGTAGATCAATTTGTTTTCAGGCAAGATGCACGAACAAATCTTTTCCGCAATGCTAAGTAATGTTTCGGGTTTCCAATCGAAGTATCTTTATTCGCTGGGGTAAGCATTCTAAAAAAGGCAGCGGTCCGACTGTATTCTCATCTCGACAACCTTTCTGCCGCTGTGCTATTGGTACGCTACCGTTCGGTAGATGAATTTGTTTTCAGGTGAGGTGCACGAACAAACATTTTTTGGAATGCTAATTGATGTCTTGGCTTTCAAAACAAATCGCTTTACCTGCTCAATTAAGCACTATTAAACTGAAAAGGGGCAGCGGTCAGGAAGCGCCCTTCATCTCGACAACGTTTCTGGTCGGCGCAGTCATCTTGTTCGTGGACGTGAAGTCACGGAGCGCGAAAAAGTCACTGGCACTACGAAAAGTGCGCTCGAGTGTCAGTCTCCGGTGGCAGTCCTGTCTCTTTAGTGAACGGAGCGCCAAACCCCCGCGCTCCGGAGCACGGACTTAACGCGCCTGTTGTGACCTCACTCTCGTACGAAGAGCTGCCGCCCTGATACCCACTGCTACGACGAGAGCGGTTCACTCTACTCTGGTGTAAAGTAACCAAACAGCGGTGCGTTTACAGTTCCTCTACACCCTAGCTGCGCTGGAGAAGACGTCCGCGGCAAGGTCAACTCTCCCCGCCCTGATTCCCGGCAGCAGGAAGAAAGAACCGTTGCCCAGAGCGGGCTCGAGAGTGGCCGCGTAGCAGCAGCTTCTCGGGAGCACATCCACGATGATAGTCGTCGTGAGAGAGAGACGAAGAGCCCCCTAAACTGCAGCGACTTACAAAAGAGCAAGTCGGCAAGTCGGTAAACAAGAAGGGGATCGCTCTGTTGCCGATGCCTGGGGGCCAACGAGGAGGAGGAGTGCCGTCCCCACTGGCCCGCATTTAGGGTGCGCCGCCGCTGCCGACACGGTCCGTCGATCGCTTCCTTCGCCGCCCAAACTGCCCAGCATCAACGGACGGACAACAACGGCTCGAGGAATCCGATGCGCTTTCGCCCTGGTGTACGCTACCAAGACGCGTCTGACAAAAAAAGGAACCGACTTCCTACAATCCGTAACTTTCCTTTATGGGTAGGGCAAGAATACGGCGCGTCCGCGGTGAGGTTAAAGCACTGGATGGCGACTTTTAATAGTTCAGCGAGAGTAATGTATACCGCAAAGGTGTGTCGTATGGGTGCGTGCCGAAGATCAGCCGCCATGTTTTCCGCGAGTCACCCAGTCTTCTCGGAGGCTGGATAATCGTAGCGCAGCGCAGAGATCCTCTGAATAGTTTGAAGTGTGCGGGAGCTTGCACGGAAAAAAACTGTCGACATATCCCAGAAGATAAGATCGGGGCGAGAAAACGGAGAGGTTAATTAACCAAGACGGCCTGCCTCGGTTGGCTACTTTGTGTTTACGAAGGGGAGGGGGAGACGAAAGAAGGAAAACGAAAGCAGAAGAGACGTGACTAATGGCGAATTCCACTGGTCGTTTTGGAGCCAGCCGAGATCAATAGACCAGATCCGAGATGGAACACTTCATCCGAACGGAGTCGCTCCGCCTCTGGATCCCCTGTGTAACATGTCCACTCCTCCGGAACCGGCGGATGCCCTTCCCGTCATTCACCTTTCCGGGAATTCTCTTCCCGTTGTTCCAGACCTCGAAGCCGATGTTTTCGCAATCGCCGCGCTAACAACACGTGCCCGACGCACAAGAAAGTTAATCATGATGTGAACGATGCTTGTCGAAAAACGATGTGCATCAACGTAGCCCACTTGCCTCTTCATTGGGATACTGGTGAACGGTGGCCAAGTACGTCTCGATTTTCAGCCTCTTGTGCGGAGGTCCAAAAAGGCAGTCGAATTCATGCGGGGCATCCAAGCAATCCTCGTCGTCACTGTTAAGGCCTGTTCACACATGCAGCAGAGCGCTCCAAGCATAGCGCTTACCTCGCGCTAAGCGCGCGCTGACGGGAGCGTTCACCAGCTTTGTATCGCACCATCAAAACTGTTGCTCATGGCAGACGATAAGTAGCTGACGGCACGTGAGGAGCGCTACATCAGCGCTTCGCTGCATGTGAGAACCGGCCTTAGCACCTGCAGCTGGAGGAGCTGCTCGAGCAACTTGACGACGAACTGTCACCAAGCAGCAGCAGCGGCAGTAAAGCGGGTGGCAGTTCTTGAGCGGCCTTTGAATTATTTCGAGGCGAGATGCCCGAGGAGAAAGAAAGCCATGTGTGCGCGCTGGAGGTCTGGCCAGTCTGGTTCCCGTCAAATCCACAAAATCGGCGGAGCGACTTTTTACGGATCCGAATCGGGATCTGGAGTGGGAGTTGATCCAAAACGACGAGTGGAACACGCCCGTCTCGATCTCGATCGCCCCGTGAAACAGGCGCACTCCAAAAAAGGCGGTCCCAGCGCGCTCCAAAACGACCAGCGAAATTCTCCATAACTTGTTAATACCTGCGTCAGCAGTGTGGGCTTACAGAGTCTTGCGCGTCAATAATAATCAGGGCGCCTAAATATCGAAGATGGCACAAAGGCCATAAACACTAAGTACGAGGTTCGCTATGCACAAATATTCGCCCAAGTTTATTTGAACACATGAAGGCTAAGTGCAATTAGAAACCTGCGGCTTGTACACGAACAGAAAGAAGGGCTAACACAGCATTTTATGCAAGCAAACCTCCAGGGGAGTTTCTGGTGAAACGAAAGCAAAAAAAGCGTCTACGACCTTCCTTTTTTTTTTTTTATGGAATGTCTCAGGTCTTTAATATTGTGGACGTTCTGCCCACGCTTCTATATCTACTGGACTAAGACCTCACCTACCGTGTGTCAGGTATAACTTTCCCGAGCGAACAAAATTTGTTATATATCGATTAAGCCTGGGTGTTTCTGTACACAGAATTTCCTCCACCGAGTTTGGCAAAACGCACAAACTGTGCAGGATGTGATTGTGTAGATACTATATACTGTATATTATGTGAATGTTCACTTCATAATACAAGAATAAAACTAAAGTACACATTGTCACATCTACAGAAATGAACAAAGAATGAATAAAGATCGCGAAGAATTTGACAGGCCAAAAAGAACTATTACATCTATACTCAGCGTCAAAGATTCCTTTTTTTATGTTACACTGCGAAGGCTTGCGTAGCTTCCACTGTGCTACAGCCAGCCTCCACTGCTACGAGAGCACGTAGCTTCGTCTTGCGTCTCAATCGCATGCGTTCGCACAACCAGCGCTGACAGGGTTGCACAGATATGTACGTAACGCGGTCTCTGTAACGAGTTAATCTACTTAGTTACCTTTTTTCGGTAACGAGTAGCCTTTGTAGTTACTTGTATAGAAAGATGAACGAGTAAATTACTTAGTTACTTTTAAGGCCAAGTAACGAGTCACGTAAAGACTCGTTTTAATTCTAACCTGATTATGCGTCTATTGCTACAAAGGCAGATGGGCATCCCTCCCCCCCCCCCCCCCCCTTTCCCTCACAAAAGAAAAAAAAAAGAGTATGACAGTATAGCAACGTCTATCGCTGAACACGTCAGTCGAACTCTGCGGCTGGGAATGTCCTTCACACAGCAAAAAGAATAAGCCTCGTTGGTTGAACCTTCTAGAATCGTGCACAAACAAAAGGTAAACCGGGACGTTGCCAACACGAAAAGGCACAGAACCCATCGTCAACTTCGAACTTTAGAAGCGCACAGAACAAGAGAGAGGGAGGGGGCAATTCCAGGTTCATCGGCTCTACCTGAAGCACATCACTGGCGTTCCTTCGAGCGCGTCAGTAGAACGACTCTTGAGCGTCGTCCGAGATGTATTCCCAATGAATCAGGGAAACCTGTTTGATGAAAACTTCGAGAGGCAGCTAGCGCTTAAATGAAACGACTACTGAAAAGAAAAATAAACCATGAAACAAATGCAGTTGTGTATTTGGTCGTCAGAGTAGCGAGAAAAGTAACTCGTTACATTTGAGGTAAAGTAACGCGTTCCTTTTGAGAATCGGTAACCAGTAACGCCTTCAGTTACTTTTTGAGCCAGTAACGAGTAACGGTATAGTTTTTTTGTTTTTGTTTTTCTGAGGGGGAAAAGGAGGGGGGGGGGGGGTAACGTGTATGGTATGTTGTATCGTATGTTGATTATTTTCTTTTTAGTGCTGCACAAATGCCGATGTGGGGGCCTGTGGCTTTGTCAAGCTGGTCTTGTGACCACTTTTACAACAAGCCTCCAGTATCCTGTACGCTCTACTTGATGCAAATAAAAATAAACAACATGTCTGGAGTTGGAGCACTGTGAAAGCTATAGTAGCTTTGGCAACGTAGCACAAGACAGTTAGTTGACACCGAGTATATGATACTTCAGGTGAACGGCAATGACGGCTTTCTTTGGAAGCGAAAACGACACCCGCGGTATCAGGAGTCCAAAACGTCTCTTAGATTAGAATCTATAGAGTATGCCCGAAAATAGAGCTTCCGGAAGGAAGAACGCCGACGTACACAATCTAGAGGAAGGCTTTATGCGGATCGTGCAAAAAAAGCAAATCGCAGAGGTCCACGTATACGCTGTATACGCTTCCGGGTCAACGTTGAACGAGAATGAACTATATATCAGCTCCCGTTTCTAGCGATAAATTCGCATAAATTAGCCACCAAGTGGCAGATTACAAGCGCACGCGTCTGGGAAAGGCCACAGAGAACACCACGGCCACGGCCGTTTTCAATCTGGATGAGCGTTGCATCGTACCGGTGTGCACAGTCGTGTGTTATCACTAGGTACTGCCTGATGCACGTTAAAGCCGCGGTAGCACCCTGCCGATACAAATGATAGTCTGCAAACACTGTCTGGGGCGTGCTTTTTTTTTTTTTTTTTTTTTTTTTTTTTGTATGAGGGTTTGGTCGTTGAATATGTTCGAAGTATGTGCGAAGCAAACTTGCCTCGAACAGGCTTGAAGCGTGCCCGGTAGATAATTACGTCATCATGTCTGCAGCGGTCTCTTGTATGATGCACGATCCGTGTGATGTCGGCTTAAAGATCCCAGGCTAGCGGTGTTGCTGTTGCTGTACGGCATTTTCAAGGAACCCTAATCCCAATTATGGGCACGTCCCCTAAAAGAAATGTCTTCTTCCTCGTCTCTTATCGAGACGTCGGCACTTCAAAACGACTTTTCCGGAAAGAACTTTTTTTGTTTCCGCAAAGGGTAAATTTACAGCAGGAAGTGAAACACGTCTGGATTATGTCGACGTGTTCTGTGTACCCGAGCGTAACAAAACTTTGAAACGAGCCTCTTGGGAGAGACCATTGGCAGCCGACCTGCTGCTAAGGGACCGAGCTTCTTTAGGGCCGCGGCTTCGAAGCTAGAACCATAAGCAAAACGTAGGCAGCCACAATGATGCTCTCAGAAGGTTTCTTTTAACGTTCTTCGTTTACAAGCGCCACGCGCCGCTCTTACAAAAGACAGGATGTTTTCTGCAGGCACGATAACAAACTATCCGCTGTCACGGTACAAGCATGTTCGAAGAAATTTTTGCTTTTTACTTACGTGCACGCTTCGAACATTTCTGCAGACAGTTTTTTCTATGACCGATGTGACGGGACCTTCATACAAAAAAGAAGCACACCTCATACGGTGTCTACAGACTTTCAGCTTCTCTAATGGACCTTGAAGCTAAGCCAGCTTCAAGACCACCGGCACCACTAGCAAAAACGTCGGCCGCCGCGACAGTGATGCTTCCAACCTAACAACATAATTAAGGACAGAAGGACACATGATCTACAGCCCCTGACAGCTTAAGAAATGTAGCGACGTCATATGAGCACCTTATTATCCCTCCGCACTCCGAAGAACGAAACAAAAAATGTGAAGATAATGCACATATGCAGCGACTAAAGTGTGGGTGTCTTCACTGAGGCTGTGAAAATAATCGATTAACATTTAAAGCCAATATTGACTAAAAAATGAATCACCGGTTAATTGCTTACCCGATTAACCCGTTAAATGTTAACCCCTTTACGAGGTTGACGCGGATCCCATACACGCGTTCCAGCCAGTTTGACGCGTGAAAGAGTGCTCATCAGCACGGCAGGTTTTTTTTTAGCGAACAAAGAAACTGATTGCACCCGACAAGCATAAATAAAGCACCATACTTATACTTATAAACCCTGAGACAAGGAACAAAGAAAAACCAAAAAAAAAAAAAGGGGGAAAGGAAAAAGGGGACAACACAACGACGTCTCGAAACTCAGCTGCAAGATTTATTTACGGAACAGCTCAACTTATACAGGGCGGAAGACATCTCAACTTCGGAAAGAAACCCCTCAAACCCCACAAGCAAAAACCGCCTAACCCCGTACAAGGTCATTGAGGGTATGCTGATAAATGGGCCGCGCTTGTGACACGAAGTGTTTGTTTTAATTAACCTTCCGAATAGATCCTTTTCTTTGCTTAACACTTTTGTTTGAGCCCATTTTGGATAACAATTCTTACATCCCCTCAGACGTTTTGCGAGTTCTGAGTTTGCCGAACAAGCCCTGGACAGCCCTTTTGTGTTCGAGTAACCTGTCGTTCAAACAGTGTCCAGTTTGACGGGCATTGCGAGAAGCCATGGCAATTTCGTACACGAACCACTCCTTGCAAGCCGTTGCTGGATCCCTGTGCATCTTTTGACAACCAAGCTGACCTCGCGAAAAAAGGCGTTAGCCTACCTAATATACCAGACTTTTAGACGATATTCGAAAAAAAAAAAGTGAACGATTACAATTACAGTAACTTCGGTTAAAAGTGTACAATTAGATTACTTGAAAAGTAAAGTAATTGGCCGTTACTTGAACAAAGTAACGGTTACTTTTTCGATTACTTCCCATTTTCCGAACACGGCTTTTCTGTCGCTTTGAAGACGGGTCTTTCGTACTGCTCATTATTTGATTAGAATCAGCGAGCTACGAAGTAGTTATCTCCTAAATCCACCAATGTTGGTAAACCATCCTCCTGTCCGAGACTTGGTTCGATGATTCCTTGGAAGGAAACTTGTAGAAACACAGGGCGCCATAAAAAGGGAGGGAAAGGTAGTAACAATTACGAGTAATTTCGGTATCTCCAAAAGTAATGAGATTACTCTTGCGATTACTCCCTAATAAATTTATTCAAATGATTACAATATTACTCAAAAACTAATCAATTTCGTATCATTTGATTGGTTGTAAGGCGTACCACACAAGTCTGAAACATAGCTACGTATCAAGCTGTTCCCGCTCTACAGCTCTCTTCCCTAGGCCAACCAAAACATTTCGCATCTCAGTAGTGTCAACTTTCAAACAATACCTTGAATTGGCCAACCTAAACGTCTGAACACAAAAACTCTCTTGGAGGTGGTGGCAGCGAGATTTGTTTGAGGCATTTCTCAGAAGCGAATACACTACTCCCCCGCGTTCCCGCTTTGGAATGGCAACTATGGAAGGGCAGGACGGGCTTAGGGGCATCTTTGCCATATTTCCAACCCTTGGGATTGAAAAAACTTTCGAAACCATCTGGAGACTACTTTTTACACAAACTTCGGTGGTGAAGAGCAATTCTGGTGCTTGCGTTCTGATGATAAAAATTTAATCATGCAGCATCTGGTCCCTCAAATTCACAAATAAAAAGAAAAATCCTCTACATACCTCCCGACTATTACACTGTTCGGAAATAAGGACTCAACCCTGGTGTGGACAGCTTGATCTAGCGTACTAAAACAAATCTTCGACAGAATTGGCGTCAATGAAGAACCAATAAACACACCTTGCTTTTGCGCGAAAAAACTTCCTTGAAGTTCAAACGCTGTTGATTTGAGATACAATTCAAGCAGACTCAAGAAACTACCCACATCAAGGCCCGAAGTAAACTGGAACCTCACAAAACTCTTTTCTATCGACAAGCACAGATTTGTCTAAAAAAATAATACAGGTCTTTAATGTTCAAGGAGGCAAGGCTGTCTTAAGTGGAAGGAATCCAGTCGATCGATCAATTCACCTGAATTTCGCAGTTACAGCACGTTATAAACAGGAAGAACGTTAAGACACCTTTGCAAAAAAATCCGAGAGGACACGTTGCCACGGCACGCCAAACTCAACCGACTTTTTAAAAGCATCGCCTCTGTAAACGCAAACAAATGGATAGTTGAAATGAACGAAACGCTTATTTTTGTGTTGTCCTTATAACAGTGGAGCATGTAAACTCTATATAAAACATTTCCAGGAAAAAGATGCATGCGTTTACTTCCGTCCTCTTCTCTACCTATGCCATTTATCCGTAAGATCTTAATTCATGCCCAAACGCGTTAATAAATTTAAATAAAATGACTCCATTAAAACCTGATGAACCTGCCTCGCCAAGGCGATACAAATTCCTGAAATTGACATATTGCTAAATTACAGAAGCATCAAGGAGAATGCTGGGAATGTGGGTCTACACGCCGCACGTGCTGGCGTCTGCAGCAGCAACTGTACTAATGCAAAAGCCTAAAAACAAATGACATCTTACACGCGCATTCGTGAACGCCTTATTTTGGCTATTTACCTCTAGTCTTTCATACGGAGAAGGCGAGCGCATGCGGCGCGTAGACCTCTACATTCCCAGCATTCTCCCTAATGTTTGGGTAATTCAGCAATATGGTGAGTTCTCCAAGCGCTACAGGTCAACAACTGGGCATTAATGTACGAACAAAGATTTTGCCTTAGTGGAACCATTTTACTATAGTAGCTGGCAGCTTAAAAATGCAGGGCTGAACTTATAACACCTTCACGCTTTTCGATTTGTGATTCTTCCTTCGGCGTTTGTACCGAACTATTCCGTTAACTCGTCGGCGGCAGGGCTATAATAAAATGCTGAGGGCCTACCACGCCCTGCTGGAAGTGACTATGGCCTGCACAACACACCAATTACCTGACCGATTCATTGTTAGATTAAGGGTCATTGGTTAATCGGTTCAACATTTGCAATCGGTACTCAGCCTCAGTTTCCGGTGCACATCATTGAGTGGTTCAAAAAAAGAGGCCCTGAGCAGTTAATACGGTTACTGCCGTCGCTTCCTGATTAGCTCCCGCTTATTAGCTCCGATCTAACGGCTCGTTGATTTCAAAAAAACATTTTTAACGCGGTTTGGAGGTGCGTGAGTTGTGGTGAAATGTTGGTTCACTCAGAACAGAAATAATAAAGCAGCAACGAGACACTTCAATGTTGAAAGTACGGCTTCCTCTTTTTTTTTTTTTTTTAATATTTGTGTGTGTGTGGTTTGGGGGAGGGGGGGGGGTTCGCAAACTTTGTAATTATTTTCCTTTTTTGTTTTGTTTTAAGGTCCCACCTTTCTGCAAATGAAGTATAATGGGCCCCGAGCGCACACGTACAGGTAAACGTGACGCCCACATCTACACACGACGAAAAACATTGCTGTGCAGGCGACGAAATGACGATGTTGTCTTTGTGGACGTGGTCATTGCCTGCGCTGGCCTCCTTTATCGGGTGGAAAGGAGTGGAGGGAGCGAGTGGAAATAGAGCGAAAGTCATAGTCAAGCTTGCTGTATAAATGCGTACATTTGCGGGAAGTCACTCCGCCCAAAAAAAAAACAACAAAAATGGCGTCCAGAGCAGAAGGGGAAAGTCGATCAGCGTGTTGCGTTCCTCGTCGAGGAGGACGTTCGCGGTCGCGCCCCACTTTTTCGCGCCGATTCGGTTTTTATCCGCCCGAGATTCCGCTTTCGATATCGGGAACGGTTTAATGCGAAAAGAAATAATTAAAAAAATGTATGCACCGAACAGAATGGACACGATCGAACTTGAGACTCTCGCTCTCAATATACTCTATATATAAAAGTACCGCGCGCGCCCAACAACCCACCTCCATCGACAACAAAAGCGCTCTTCGGAAAAAAGAAAAAAAAAGAATAAGAAAGGTAAATAAATAAAAGAACAAAGTGAAGTTTCCAGATTCGACCTCAAAACTAAACGCCCGCTCGCCCGCCCAGCCTCACTCACACTCCTTCGATCTTGCAGCGCGACAGACCGAGTGGGGAGTATTCATGACCCCCGAGGGGCGTTCGTAGATACTTCTATCATCGTGCCTGCAGAGGACACCGTGTCGTTTGTATAGGATGTACGAGCGATGCAACTCCCGCCCTGCGCCTCTGTTTTGTCGCTTTTCGTGGCTTTTTGCTGCTTCGCATATTCAGAGTTGCGATGCAAGGGCCACGATTGTTGACAGCACTTTCTTCTACACGCGCAGTTGCACAATCTCTCATGCAGATATAGAAATCTGGGCCAGTGCATCTCTTCCGGATGTCCAGCGTCCAGCACGCAATCGCTCGTCCTCTCCTGTCGTACTTCCGACTACTCGTGGCTCGAAGCCCACGGGACACAGAAGCGTTATCGAAGGTAGGCAGCTCGCGCTGCAGATGGGACAGCTGAAAGACCTCCCTGCCCGTTCTTATCCTACAAGTGACCATAGTAGTACACTCGAGCAGCAGCAGCAGCAGCAGAAGCAGCGGCAGAAGCCAAGGCTCGCGCAGCAACCGTTGTTTACGAGGGTCCCTATTCGGCACGCTTCGCCTGCCTTCCAAACGGTCGTTCTGTCCGTGGACGAGAGGTGCGCGGGGTGCCTGGCGTGAGCTGAAGCTGCCCGTCGACGGAGCGCGGCGGTATGTAATCCGTGAATGCTTCGCCGGTTCGCTGGATCCGGCCAATTTACGGCTGCGCGTTGGACACAGTGCGCCCACGTCGAACGACGGACAAAAACGAAAGATAAAACGGGGGACGACACTTCAAAACCGGAAGACGCCAAACAAAGGGACGAAATGAAATATATATGCACAACGCAAGTTCGTCTGTTTCTTTTGCAGGCGTTGGGTTCACGTCGGAACCCTGAGCTCTGATTGGCTCTGATTGAAGGAATGTGGGTAGACCTCGAGACAATTTGCTTTGAGGTCTACGAACTATCCTTCAATCAGATCCAATCAGAGCTCAGCGTTCTGACGTTACCACAACCCTTGCCAAAGAGGCAGACGAACTTGCGGTCCGCATAGCTATTTTTCCCGAGGGCCAGATTTGAGCGGGTAAGATTTGAGCCACGGTGTGTTGTCTCACCTAGAGGGACTTTAGTCTCACCTAGTCCAGCCACTGAAACGGGCAATGATGAATTCATGCAAAGCCCGTCTTATGGAGAAAAATACGGCGGTGTCCAAAAAGTCCATCACTTCGCCACACTACCGCAGTGATTAAGAAAAGGGAACGAAATGAAAGGAAATAAAAAGTGAAGGTCCTGGCCCGTGCACTGCTGCCAAAAGTGCCTATTGGCAACATAGACGACGATGGGATTCTCTTAGAGCCTTCTCATACTTTTGACAACGTACAAAAAGACGGCATCCTTGAAATTATCGGAACGATTCAGAGCTTACATTAAGTAGATTGTAGCGATACGGTGCATTAATCCATTTCACTCATACGCGTGGTAAGGAACCCCACCGTTCGTAGAAAGACGCCTAAGCCCGTTGGCGTATACCCTGCACTCCAATGTGGAATTCCCTTGGTGGAAGAAATGCTATCGCAATCAAAACACTCCAAAACCGTTCTAAATACGCCAAAGGAATTCCATAAAACAAGTCTGTTGGTTCACTTTCCTACAGCAAACGAAAACGGCCAACGGCGACGAACAATAGAAGGATCTTAGCAAATGACGAAGTGCGATTAGATCTGCAAAATGCAATGTGTGGAGGACCAATGAGCATGACGCTTCGACTCTCAGTATCCCCGATAACATAGAATTTCGTGTTTTCGGGTAAATCCGAGAAAAAAAAAATCATAAGACACTCGCAAGTAATTTTTTTTTGTCGAATTCAGGTTTATCAGACAAGCTCCAAATTTAAAAATCAAAACAATAATTTAAAAAAAAAAAGAAAGAAAACGATGTTTTACAGCAACAACAAAAAGGATTTAAAAAAAGGAGCACAAGGTCAGTTGTTTTGAAGAGAGGCCACTTCAGTTTCTTTTCAAATCTTAGACTACTGATAAAAGTGAGTTTACCTCTCAGCTTGTCAAGGTTTGTTCAGAACAACGGGTCATTCCTCTGGGTCACGGCAAAAGTAACTGTTAAGGTTTCCAGTCTGGACCATACTATTTGTGCTTCTTAAAGGTGAAGGTTATAAACCCGCAGATTACAATGAAGGGAGAGTGCAGCTGAAGAATCTATACTTCCGAGCGACTACGTTTAAGAGTTCAGTTAATTATTTCAATGTATCGGCTCTTACTAAAGCAACTCATTTTTGTAAAACGACTTCGCGCAGTATCTGCATTTTTATATCATTTGCGAGCAGCAACCAACTTGACTTTGAGAATGAGGGTTTTTTCAAGTTTTTGGAGAGTCGGTACTTCGGTACGGTGTAACAGATTATGGTTCTTGTTCGAACTCCAGAAAAAAAAAATTAGAAAATATTTTGCATTATGTTTGTAGAAATTTAGCATATGAAACAAAATGGGATGAGTTAAGAATTGAGTCAAAAATGCGGTCGCTACAGCTTGTGTCATTTGAAAGAGTGTATGTCTATGAAATATTAGTTAAAAACTATTTTCAGAGTACGTATAAGACACCGGTAAAGAAACAAAGGGTTTTGAGAAAAATAGAACGGTTCGCCCTGCCTAGCGTATACCCACATTATACGGAAAGCGAATACGGCCTTTTTACGTTTCTCATTACTGTAATTAGTTGCCTAACGAACTCTCAGATCTACAGTCGTTGAGAGTGGTAAAAAATGAGCTTAGAAATTGGTGTTGCAACTATGATTTTTAAATTATTGTATAGGTTAAGCGCACTGAGTTCTTCCGTTTATTTTGTGCCTGTTTATGTTGATAGTTGTTAGTAGTTTCTGCAATTATCCCTGCTGGTTGTCAGGTCACGCCTACAAGCACACCCGTGCTTTTGAGGACCTGTTTGTAACGATGTATATTTTTTTCGTGCAATAAAGATGTACTATTATTATTTCCAATGCCAAGGGTGCCAACGCAAAAAACAGCTGCAGAAATATGATTCGGCACTGCTGGGTTGTGATCAATATAGGGTGCGTTTGTAACCAGCCTTTATTTTAGTTGTTTTTGAACTTTGAAAAAAGAAAGGAAGACAAATACAGTACACTTAAACTCCGACTTTCAGAAAATTAGAAATATAATAAAAGGTAATTTTGATAAACCCCGAATTTTTAGCAAAACTAAACTCTGAAAAACACCCTCTGAATATCACAAGAAATAAACTCCAAAAAAGACGGAGTCCTACCTATGACACATGGGATTTACCAGATATAATGAATGGTATTATGAGCTTCGTCAATCGCTAGGAGAGATCCGTTCGCCGTGATTGGCTGCCTTTGTGTTCTACAGAAAAGTTAACTCTCATATCTTTTTTTTATATAGCGTACAGCAACATCGGTTTCCTTTTCTACTACCTGGATAATAACATCGCACGTCGCCTAAATTGAGAACGCTAAAAAAAATGAGAAGAGGTCACAATAGGTTTGAACGATCGAGCCCACTCACTGAGGACTGCGACTGAAACCCATCTGTCGAGCCAGGGCAGCGCGTGCACCGTTTGTCCGGTCGGCAATGGAACGGACTCGCTTTTGTTTGCCGTCCGGTCCAGCACGTAGCAATGTCCGCCGAGGTCGCCGTGCCCACCCGCGGGTGACACGCGAACCGTGACCGATGGATGCAGCACGTAGGGGACCTTGCAGGCCGCAGCGACATAAACGCAGGCGACGCCGACTGGCCTATAGCGAGAAAGCTTGCGATGAAAGGAATTCCTTCAGAAAAGCTGCCGTTCTCTAGAGTAAAAACCTCCCCCGCAAACGGGAGCTTTCAAACGAGTTCACCATGCCAAGTCCGGACGCAGCCGACGGTACGACGTAAAGGGACCGAGGAGACGCATAATGGCGTTCGTAATGTTTCTGTACGTGTTCTATTATCGCTGAACCAATCACAAACAGAAAAGGATTAGTGACTGGCATTTTTGAAGCTGCTTGATTGGTCCCATTACCTCGTAGCGTCGGCTGCATCTGGACTTAAGCTGAAATGAAGTACGGCCAAAAACAAAAAGTCGAGTTCTGTCAACACCACCTACAGAATAACCGAGGCCTGCAAACATTCTCCCATTCCTCCATGTAGCATTATCCCAACCAAATGGCGCCAACTTCATCTTGCAAGATTTTTCGAGAGGCCTATTAGATCTCTCGCAAAATATCGAAGCGGTCCTAGCTGCGCATAGTGCCGCTAGGATCGTACCAGAATTTGTGTGCACGCAAACAAAGGAAGCAGAAGAACTGTACTGGGCCAATCATCCTCTTCCATCGCCTCCTGAACGTCCTAGGCTTCTTAAATGATCCGTGACACGGGAGGGTCATGCTACACTCTGGAGGCCGTAACAAACGTATGGGACGCGGCAGGCCGTAATACTCCTATGCTCCTCGCCAACTCTCCGCAGGTCTTTACTAACCGCTGGAGGTTCGTGTCTCAACGGGGTGCTCCTCTCACAAAGATGAATAGCTGCAATGTGCGAGCGAGCGCCGACTTCATTTTATTCGGTGTTGAGGTGCACTACTTCGCCAACGGGAAAAATCGAAACCGAAACCACGCCACTCCTCTCCATGGCTAAAGATGTCCCATAATGCAACGCACGCAGTGTTGCATACAGGGATTTTTGGAAGTAGCCCGATAGACTTTTTCCCGAAAATCCCGAGCCCTATTCCGAGCGGCTTTCGACGCGTTGATTGGACCCGATCGGCCCAGCCAAACGCCGACGCAGCGCTCGTGTTCAATCTGTGTCTTCGCTCGATCTCATGTGATGACGTCAAATTCCAGAGGCCTTCATTATTCTGAGGTGGTGTTGGTTCTGGTCGCGAACAAAGCAGAACATTCAAACTTTGGTTTGGGCTATTTGGTTTATGGTAGGTATAATGTTTAAAAGCGCAAACAGACAGGGACGATAGGAAAGAACACAAACGACGCAGCGCCTTGTCCCTGTCGTTTGTGTTATTTCCTATCGTCTCTGTCTGTTTGCGCTTTTAAACCTTAAAACAAAACACTTTTTTTTTCTAGAGTCCTTAGTATGCATTTTTTAGCAAAACGGTACTTTTCGGGGTAGAGTACGCCGACTGTACGTGCTCAGAAGTTGATATTTTAAACACGGTGCGGACTCCCTACAAGTGTAGACTATAACAGCTAGGTCCTTCTTTTTTCTTTTTTTTTCTTAAGTTGTACATCATGACGAGACGTGACGAATTTTGTGAATGACAGGTTATGGTAACGACAATTATTATACGATGCATTTATGATCTAATGAAGCAGGGATTTGTGAAGGCGTGCAGTGTATAGGATGTTTTTCCGTACGTCCTGGGCATGCAGGGCAAAGTATAATTGAAAAAAAGAAAATGTTTTTCAATTTCAACCGAAAATTGTTTTTGCGGTTTATATACAGCGGGTGCGAACCGAAGAATAATTATGTAGGCATATCGTGCCTGCTCATAAACACACACAATTATTCGTTTACGGCAGACATGGTCCTGTGAATTTCTTGTTCCCACGCATGGGCACGGTAGAAAGGGTAGTCTGATTTTGAACGATCGCAGTATAAAGTATAAATATTTTAATTTGCGCAGAGTTTCTGCTCTTGAGCTCATGCTCATCTAAAAAATCTTGGCTGCATCCAACTTGAGTGCCATCCGGCCCGTTTACTTTTGTAGAACTAATTTTGAGATAAACGTTTGAGAATTCCGCCCCGCTTGCTCCATGCCCCAAGATTACCTTGAAAATGTGTATGTAGGTTTTGGGACGACCCATCTTATAATAATAATAATTCGTTTTATTTCCATCAATTTACACCAATGGAGGAGACCAAGGAAAAAAGATGTGTCGAAACAGCCTGACCAGGTCCTTGGCCCCCTTATGAAAGAAACAGAACTCATTGGCGCGAAAGTCAATGCACAAGAATAACAGAAATAAATTATACAGTCACAATTTAAGCACTCAGCACAAATAGAAAAAGCACACTCTTATGGATTTAGGAAAACATCGCGAAGTTCAAAAAAAGAAATTCCTGCAACATCCTTATTTTATTTTTATCTAGACAATTTAGAAGTTCGGGAAGCGTGAACTTAAGCATCTAAAATTCGTAATAATTTACATACTTTGAAACGTCCTAGTATTCGGTAAGTCGAGTGGGGTATGTAGGTATGTGACATTGTAAAGTCAGCTAACTCAGCTAAACAAAAACTGAGTTTCTGATTTGTTCAGATTTAAAAAAATAAGAAGAAATAAGCGTGTAATTATATATAGTATCTTTATATCGAGAACTTGGAAGCGGTCAAATAGTTGTTCAGTGTTAGAATAATATAAAGCATTTGAAATTATTCTCAACATTCTCTTTTGTAACAAATATAGTTTTTCCAGGTTTGTAAACATGGTAGTACACCAGACAGGGAGACAATATACTAAGTGAGAATAAAACAAAGAGTTGTAAATTGATACTTTGGCGCTGGTTGGGAGCACGAGCTGATTATGTTAATCCTGTAACACGTGAAACATAATGTATATGGTTATCCCATAACATATTTCCCCCCGAAAAAACCTAAAGTTTTAGTAGAACTGATAATCTCAATTAGACATGAATTTAATACAATATTGTTGTCTAATTCCACCCTTTTATTCTTTGGTCGAAAAAGTACGGTTTTTGTTTTGCTAGCATTAATCTTCAGGCGCCCAAGCTTCAAGCTGTGTTAAAAAGAAGTTCGCGTTATCTACTAAATCATTTTGGCCTTTACCTGAAAAGAAGACACTCGTGTCATCCGCACAGATGATGAACTTTGCTATACAGTTTATGTTGACTTGATGATATCATTCAAGTAAATATTAAAAAAGAAGGGCCCGAGTGCACTGTTTTGTGGTACTCCAGAAGTACTGGGTTCGGTTTTAGAAAAATAGTCAGATATTTTTACGTATTATTTTTGATGTTTCAGGTATGATTGTAATAGTTCCAAAGTGGTTCCCCGAATACCATAGTACTCTAATTTTTCAAGTAGAATACCATGATTCAAATAGTCAAACGGGTTAGTGAAATCTGTAAACACATCTAGCACTAAGTGCTTCCTCTCGAACTCCCGCAGAATGAATTCTTTCTGTTTAAGGAGTGCAGTATCGGTCGACTTATTTTTACGAAACCCAAACTGAGACGTACTCAATAAACTATGTTTATCAGAGAAACTTACTAAACTAGATTGTAATATATTTTCGACGCATTTTGAAAAAAACAGGTAAAATTGAAATCGGTCGGTAATTGCTCATCTCATTTTTATCTCCTTTTTTTTAAAGCACAGACACTTTGGCTATTTGCCAATTTTGGGGCAACCCACCGCTATCAGGCTCAGATTAAATATGTAGGTTAAATAAGGGGCAATAATATCTGAAACATATTTAACTGGTTTACCTTGAACACCGCCGGAGTCGCAGCTAGTGCTATTTTTGAACTGTGAAATAATAGAAACTACCTCAACATCACCAACTGGATGAAAGAAAATAGAATCGTTATTTCGATTTTTCAGATATTTCCTGGCATTTCGTGTCGGCATGTTATCGACCAGGTTGACAAAATAGTCATTGAAAGCGTTAAGCAAAGAACTTCCGGCTAGACGTGTACCATTGTAGATGATATGCTCAATAGGTCAACGCGTACACAGTCTGAGCGTCCAAAAGACGCCCACGAACCAAAAACACTCGCCAGCTATGCGACAAACGCACGACAAAAGAGCGGACCAATCACCGGGGCCATCAGAGAGTAATATACTGTACAAGTAGGGTGCCGCGTTTTCGGAGTATATTTCTCGTGAAATTTGGGGGCTGTTTTTCGAAGTTTATTTTTTGTCGAAAATTCGGAGTTTGTGATAGATTCCCGATTTTCCTAAATCCAGAGTTTAATTTTGCTGCGTGCACATATTTTGTTTCAAGATTTAATATAAAACAAATCTTATTCGGGCGCAAACCTCCTCTAAATTCATAATCACCCAACTGTATCCATTGATATCTCTTCCGCAGCATTGAGCATTCGCGCCATTGCCATTGCGAAGATAGATTGAAAAGTTTCCGGAATGAAAATGAAAGCAATATATATCCGAATTAAGTCATACTTTATTTTTCGACATAATTCCCTAGGGGCTCGACAGACTTGGTCCAGCGTTTGTCCAGCTTTTCGATTCCCTCCCGGAAGTGACTTAGAGATCCCCAAAACAACTCTTCACAGTCTCCATCACCTCTTCATTCGACAGAAAGTTCTTTACAGCCAAGAAGGTCTTCAGCTTCGGGAATAAAAGGAAGTCCGAGAAAACCAAATCAGGTGAATACGGTGGATACGGAAGGATTTTTAATTTCAGTCCTGTCAGTTTTTGCTGAGTGGCTGCACTTGAATGGGCGGGTGAATTATCGTGGTGAAAAAAGACCTGTTTTTCGACCATCCCCAGGCGTTTCTCTTGGATTACTTATTTCAGCATGTCCAGAAATGTTATGTAGTATTGGCCAGTAACAGTGTTTCCAATTGCAAGATAATTAATTAGCAAAATTCCTTTGTCTCCCCAAAAAACTGATGCCATCCCCCTGCCTGCCAACTGAATGGTCTTTGCCTTCTTCGGAGCCAATTCACCAAGCCCAGTGCATTGTTTTGATTTACTTTTTGTTTCCGGCGTGCAATGGTGGACCCAGTTCTCGTCCATAGTTATAAATCGTCGCTTGAAATCCGTTGGATCTGCCAGAAAAACTTGCAAACTGTCGGCTGACGTTAGGGCTCCAATGCGTTTTTCCTCCGGATGGAGCAAATGCGGCACCCATTTTGCTGAAAGTTCCTTTAATCCCGATTCATAGAGTAAAATATGAATAACTCGTTCAAAAGAGGTTCCCAATGCTTCCTCAATTTCACGCACTTTTATGAGGCGGTCTTCCAAAATTAAGGGATGGATTTGATCCACCATTTCTTGTGTGATGGCAGTATTTGGACGTCTTGAACGCAGCTGATCGCTTGTGTCCGCACGACCACGCTTGAATTCGGAAACCCAAAAACTCACGGTGGAAAAGGAAGGTGATGATTCCCCAATAACAGCATTCAACCTGGATTTGATATCGGTGGCAGTTTCTTCTTCTAAATAAAAATAGTTGATGACCGCTCGTATTTCATACTTATCCATCACTGAAAATGTTCATGGTTGCTCGACTAGAATGCTTGTCAAATTCAAACTTTTTGAGATATCAGTCTGACATTTGTGGTTATTTCAAACGAAAGGGTTGCCAATACAGTGAAGTTAAAATATTTTGGAACAAAAAAGCCCCAAGCGGTGATTCCGGAAACTTTTCAACCTAACCTCGTATTAATAGTAATTGTCCCACAACAACACTTGCAAATAATTGTGTTGCTATAACAAGCATCGATACTTCGAAATTACTGAAACCCTTGATGTAGTCTCTGCAAAGCTAGTTTCTTCACATCCCTTTCCACCGCTCCACCCTGCGACTGCGCAGGATGGAGTGGTGAGGTAGAACATTTAGGTGCCACTCTCCCTCCTAAAATCATAGCTTTCATATATATAAAGAAAAAACGCAATCACGCATTTCATTAAGTCTAAGAAGTCAACACTGAAAACTAAAACAGTGGCTTTTGACGTGACACAAAATACAATGACACAAAGCTTGACGAGATAACTGGTGAGCTCCCTTCCGCCAATAGGCCGAGATTTAAAAGGAAAGGGGAGAGTCCTTTTTTCAGGATCACTGAACGTGAGCTCTGATCAAGCGTATTTAAGAATACCGCGATTTTGTTTCGTTCTTTTTTCGCCATCGTGACAAGAAATTTTGAATTTTTCGGATTATTTCGAGTTGACGAAACTTTTACCGGCGTTTTTTCAGATTTTATCAGATTTATCAAAGAACACAAAACTAAAAATTAACAACAGGCAAGATAAACAAAAACTATTGCATGGATGATCAAAACACACAGCAGAAGTTCTGCTATGGCGGCCTCCATCACATCTGGGAAATTTGACCAGTGCAGTCCAAGTGCCAACCTATGAGCCGGGCCCACACAGGCCATACATCATACAAAAGAGTCTGAAAACACGAATCACCGGAACATCTGTGGTTCGAATGCCGCGTGCAAAGTTTGCTCCTTAAACTATTGCCATGCAGCATTCGAAGCACGGATTTCGCGTTTGAATCTGTATGCAGACTGTCTTTTTCATGATGTATAAGCACTGTGACCCCGGCTTTAGGGTCTTTAACGTGCATCACACAGTACGGCAGTCATTGCAAGACTACACGTGTACCGGCGCAACAGCCGTCCAAACCAATGCGGCAAAACGAATATGCCAGTGAAGGCTCAAACACATCTATGGCAAATTCGGAAGAGACCCCCGACTGCGCGCGAACATCAAATATATGGTTTCGTTAAAAGCATAATCACGATTTTCGTGACACAGATACATCAGTGCGTTTCGTTTCTTTCGTTTTTCTTAATGGTTTGGACATTTTTTTTTTAGTTCCGGTATTTGTCTTTGTTTCGGTTCATTTTTTGCGTATGTTCTCCAGGCCTTCCTGGTGCTTAACGCACGCAATCTATCACAGAAGATAATTCCTTCAAAACTGCATATTTTATTTAGCAAAAAAAAACGAAAAAAAAAACGCTGTTTCTTTGAGACAATTTATACACACGCCCCGCTGAAATTATTTCAGACAAATCTAGGGCTTGCTAACAAGCAACCTGATAATTTCTTAAATTTTAACTTGCATTCTCATTCCGGCAGCAAACATTCGAAGACTGAAGAACGCATGCACTTATACAAGCAAATTCAACACATAAGCAAAAAAAAAAGACGATGAAGATATATAAAAATGATGTCAGGTGCTTGGACGTGCTCCACTCAAAGAAAAAAACAGAAAAAAAAAAGAACAATAGACGGGGAAGGCACGGTTTCGAAAACGCTTTGGCCCTCGTCCGGCGATGAGGACCATGTTATAACAGTCGGAGGTAGGTGGATTTCAATCAATCATTTTGAATATCACATTAGATATACAAATATATAATTAAAAGATTCTAAAAACATGACAGCTGAGAAGATGTTAGCATTGGCGAAAAATGTTTTCTTGATTTAAGCGAAGAGTCTCTTTCTGCCGTTCACGTAAGGAAACGAATATATATATACATTTCTTGCAAGGTTTTGTTGAAGCGGTCAAGAGGTTCTTCGTACACTCAGAATTCCGTGGGTGCATGCTGCACCGCGGTGCACTCATAACATCTCTTAGTCAGTTCAAGAGAATGGAGATCGGTGTCATGGCCCCAATGATTACTCCGTCACAGTGGCAAAAGGAGTGGACGCTGCCGATGGAACTGTACGACTGCGGGAGAATGATACAAATCGCCGTTCAATTTCGTTGGACAAACAAAGGAACACCGACGACTGGTGCTCAGGGGCATCGCATTGCAACACACACTTGGGGATTTCTGAGAGCACAACGAACCATGATCATCTGCACCCCTGCATGCGTGTACCCCTGCTGTCAACAACTCACGTGCACGAACGTGACATGGTACAATGACTACCGCACGCGGCCACTCAGCGCAGGCAAAAATAAAAACACTGGCAAGCTGTCAGTTAAACTGACGGAGTCCTTTCAAGTCACACTCGAGTATTTCGGGGCACATGTTGAGAGAGTCACGGATGCAGGTTCATGTCAGAAAGTTCGTAAGCGATCTTCTCAAATATAATTTTTCCTTGCCCACTAATAAGGAGTTCTGGTCGCTCGTTCCGATACCCGATAACGATACTCTCCTGACGGCTTTGTGAGTACATCGTATCGCTATTGCGTATCGTTATTGAGGCATCGGAACGATCTGCACAGACTCCTTAATACCAAGACAGCGTGTACTCCTTACAAACGGTGCATTATCATTCTCGCACGCTTTCTGCAGACGTCTATGAAATGATGTAAAAGAGAAAAAAAGTCAATGTGCTGCCACACACCCGTATGTTGAGGAATGTCCAAATATCTTAACAAAAACAATGTCTGCGAAGAATTTAAAAAAAAAAAAAAAGTTGCCCTATCATCGCGAGAGCTATTGCGTGCGTACACCGACTCATGCTCCAGGTGCCGCGTCAAGAAGATGACGCTGGCTGTAAAACGAAGCACGTGCACATGCTTCGCTTTTCACAACACAGGCGTATGTGTCCACAGTTCCTGCGGACATGTGCGCACGTCTTTGTGAATAAAAACATCGTTCCACAGACATGCGCATATCCTTGTAAACAATGAGTTGGTGACGAACCATTCTGCGCGCTACCATATCTGTCTGCTGGACTGTTAATTGCCTACCGATCATGCGCTTTAAGCCGCTTTTTCAGAAATATCGCACGCCGCGCATACGTCCACCACAGCCCAGTAACAAGAAATATGACGCGTGCTGGTGATAGGTATAGAAGAAGCCAATTGGGGCCGGTTCAGTAAACTCCTCAGATGAGTCTCTCGTCGTTTGAAGACCACAGCACGGACCCATCCTTGCAACACCTGCCGTTGGCGCCTACCGGCGAAGGATGCACGTTTCTTGAAGACAAGCTGCACTTGGGACACCGAAACTTTGAAGGCTTGGGAGGCGGCGGTGGTGGCGGCGGTTTGTGTCTCCTCGTGGGACCGGCCTGCGGAAGCACAGCGGTCGACTGCCTCGAAGCCGCATCCAGACTGTCCGGCGGCAGATTCCAGTCGTGCACCACGGCCGCCGTGACGCATGTGCAGCGAGGAGCGCACGAGGAACAGTCGTCTGCCCAGGAACGTCCGTCGAGGGAGTCGTCGTCACTGGAGCAACTTTTATGGTCGTCCTTGACACCAAGAGCCCTGCAGTGAAGGCTCGACGCAGCGCCGAAAGGCAGCCTTCTCGGACCCTTGCGAGGACTGGACGTCAAGGCACGAGAGTCCAGGTTCTTGGCTCCCAGAGTCCACGTGCCGCAACAGCACCGGACAGTGCTGCAGCTTGCCGACGACGAACACGTGCTGCTATGCTGCACTGCGGCGGCTCCTGGAGCAGGTGTTTCGCTGGGCTGTGCCTTAGCCGTGGTCGGCTGGTTCTGCTGGTTCATCTGGTGAATACGGCGGTGCCAGCGACGACGCGCTTCAATGTCGCGGGCAAGGTGCCGAAGGTTCTTTCGGTACGAGTTGGACCGGCAGCGCAAGCTCGCCGCCACCACGGCGAGGCAGATCACGCTCACGGCCGTGCACGAACCGATCAAGATGTAAGCTAGGTTGACCGTGGTGAGACGAAAGCGCTCTCCGCCACCGATGTTGCGACCTTCGTCTTCGGCCGGCGGAGCAGCCTCCGGAGGCGCGATGCGGCCGCCATTGACCATCACTGTGTCCGAGGCAGCCACGTCGTAGGACAGTTCCACGGGAGAGCGTACCACGAACGAACCATTGCCTCTGCGACCGTTGGGGCTAGTTCCAGAAGTTTCCTTCCACAGGCCGGCTTCGGTCACGTACTGAGGCGAGTGTGGTCTGTTCTCGACGCGCTCGTGGAACAGACGCGTCCCAAAGCCGGGCGCCGGCGACGCGGTTGCCACCACACCGCCGTGTTCTAGGACCATCTCGATAACGCGTGTCGCAGGAGGATCCCGCGGCCTCTGAGGGGTAGTCATGGGTTCTTCTTCAACTTCGTATTCGACGTACTCGTACTCCTTATTCGCAGTTGCCATAGAGGTCCTCTGGGTCGTCGTAGTTGGCGCGGCAGTCGTCGCTGCTGGTATTCCTTTGTGCAACACTTGAACGCGGGACACAGAGTCCTGCGAGGCACTCGGGCGGTGCTGCAGTGGCGGTCGTTTGAGGAGCGGAGGTGAAGATGGTTGTCGAGGTACCCAGTCCACGTGAACGAGCGGCGGCGAAACTGGTCGCACGAGATGTGGCGTCCTCGTGACGGTCTCTGGTTGAGACACCGTGCCAATTCCAGAGGGCACCGTCAGACCAGGAGGGGGGCCCCTTTCCAGGTAATCGCCATGCTGCTCTTCGTAACTGTCTGGCGGCGCCACAACAACTGCCGGCCTGTGTAGGCGGGGCGGGGGCTCCAGGACTTTGACAGTGTCTCCGAACGGACGACGCTGCTCACCCATCAACTGCGGTCGATGCGGTCCTAGTCTCGGAAAACCGAACGTCGAGCTCACCGTCGGCCTAGGTCTCGCAGGCAACCGGACCAGCCGGGGCGGTGGAACCGGCCGTAACACCTGATTTTTCGGGACGATATCTCCGGCACGGACCAGCTCGGCTTCGAAGTCGGCTAGGGCCCCGCGCGCTACCCAGTCGGCGACCTCTTGGGGCGACATGATTCGCTCACCCGGATTGAGTCGAACTGGCATGTATATCCGTTCCATGGGCTCTCCAGGCTCGTTGGGACGCGCAAACGGTCGGTCTCCTAGCATTAGGTCGTCCCGGTGCTTGGGCCGAGGCAAGATAAAACCGCGGGCCACGCTGCCCTGCGCCTCCAAGTCCGCGCTGGGCCTCTCCGCTGCTTCCGACTTGGCTTTGCGGGGGGCTGTGGTCACCATTGTCGAGTTGTTCGCAAAACTATCTTCAACTCGGATCACGGGCTGAACTGCAACAGTTCCGTTCTCCCTCTTCGATGATGTGTCCGCGCTGAGAGCGCTTGTCCCATTTGGCACAGGTCCACCATGGACTATCGGTTTGCCGGTTTCCGACGCCGCAATCGCTACCGCCAGCGGCACGCAAAGCAGCACCAGAAAGAGCCGTGTCCCAGCCGTCGCCGTACCGGTTCGCGTCCGAGGCGACGGCCAGGCTGACCGGACGCGCGTCACGGGACGCTCTGGGCCCAGAGGCAACATTCGCGCAGCCGACCGCAGCACTCGGCTTCCGGGGCGACGTCGTCCTCCGGCGAAGGCTTCGTCCACGCTGCCATGCCGGAGACACCCCCGGAACAGCGCAAGCACCGGCGTCTCCGGGCGGCGTCCGTTACATCCAGATCAGCTGGCAGCCAAAGGTTTTTGAGACGGGAGTGCGGGGCTGACGGCGATACCACTGGGCACGGGCATCGTTCCGGCGTCCAGGGAGCAGCGGGAGCAGCACGTTCCAGGCAGTGCGTCCCGGACAGGACGTGGAGGATTTGTGGAGGCCCGTGCGCGACGCGGCAGGCCGGTGAGGGGACCGCCTCTGGAGGAGAGGGGAGGGCGCGCTCTTCCGCTGCTCCGGTTACGGTCCACGAGCGGCGCGGCCAGTGCTCGGCCCTCAGCAGCGAGCGGCTGCCCGGCCAGCAGACGGGAACCGCCACAAAAAGGCGCCCGCGGCAAGAATGGCGAAATGCGCGTCGTCGGCAGTCGGCGTGACGTGGATGCAGCAGGGGGTCCGCTGGCGCGCAGCTCGGTCGGAATCGACGACGCCCGCTTGGGGAGGCACGGCTGTGTGGAACCGCTTCACCCGAGCCGGCTTCGGGCACGTGCGTGCATCTTGACGCTGCAGGGGGCGTGCACAGTTCCCCAGACGAGGAAAAAAAAGTTTTCTCAGTAGAAACACATAATGCAATGTTGATGAGATTGTTCGTCGCACAGAGGTCTCCAAGATGCCAACAGTCACAAAGCTTTACGTGCATAGAGGCAGAGTGGTATTTCAGAACCCTCGAGCGGAGACAGAATTTTGTTTTCTCGATGTTTCCTAGTTCTCGCTAACAAGGTCTTCCGCTTGCTCTATCTCGGTGATGCTCCCTTGCAGGAGATGAGGTCGTATACATACTTATATTTACTATACACACGCTACTACTGGTAACGAGAAATGAGATTTACTTTAAACTTCCTCGATTCCTCCTGAAAAAATTGTAGGATTTGAGTTTGAACTAAGACTATGTAAGTTCGTTTGTTCCGTAACTCTTCTTTTCTTCGCCGCCATTGTTAAACCGTTGCCGTAGACAAATTCAGACCTCGTATATAATGTGTTTTTTTTTCTTCTTCTACTACGTCTACGAGAGGGGCCAGGAAGCTAAGGTGTTTTTATCAAAACAAACGACTATTGTTTTGTTAATAAGCTGCATGCCTCTATAGTGACCAAAATATCAAAAGAAACGACACGCTTGTACCGTTCTCTTCATTTAAGTCTTCATCACTCGGCCAGCGATTTTAAAACAATCACTCGTCTGTAACGACACGGTCCAGATTTTGCTGTAAAATGCTCTTTGGGAGCGGAAAGCGCGACCCAGCGCGTGTTTTGGCCAAGGCACTTCTCACAGCTGCGGGCTCCTGTCCGTGCTTTAGCCAGAATTACGCTCCAGAAATCGGGGGTCCGGTGGCCCAGTGTGGGGGTATTCCGCTGGTGGATTCAGAGAGATTTTGAAGCGGTTGTTTGTTGGCACCTTTATGCGCATCCACACGCGAGCTAGCAGTTATCGAAAAGGCGCTTGCGTGGTGCGCTTTTGGATCACTCCAAATCCACCAGCGGATATCCTCCAGTGTTGGGTAAAGAACATCTAAAAAGCACTTGACGGAAAGTACAAAGTAAGTAGTAAGTACAGCGGGTACAATGTACTTGAAGTAAAGTACTATAAATACAATGGACTTTCAAAATAAAGTACAAGTAGTTTCAACACAATCTGTCATGATGTCCTTTCATTCTCCTGTGCGTGCGAGTTCATCTGCTCTTTGGCGCACCTCGTGCGTTTGTTTACCCTCGAGATGAGCCCATGTGTTTTTTTGCTTTTGTTTCCCCCCTACTTCAACAAATGACAGGGCGAGCTTGGCTGCCTCGTCAAGGTGCGTTCCTTGCGAGTTCTCTACACCCTTTGATTGGTGTGCCTCTCGGTGCGCTCCGATGCGTCGAAGACGGATTTTGGAACACCTCCCCGTTGTCGTATACACTATTTTCTTTTCTTCTTTTTTTTTTGCTCTTAAACTGGTATGCGTTGGTTGCCCCAAGGGTAATCGGGTCGCATCAGTTATTTTCGAAAATGGCGGCAAATATTGGTTAAAGTCAAGTGGCTTCAGTGTCGACAGGGCATCATTTTGTGATACAAATTTGACCAGATCAAATTTGAGGAATGTACTTAGAGGCCGGGAGTTGTACTTTCCTCGGAAAGTACCACAAAAAATACTTTAGGTAAAGTACAAGTACATATTCGACGAATTTACTTCAAGTATTCTAATCCTCAATGAAGTAGTACTTTAAGTACAATGTACTTAAAGTACTTCCCAACACAGATTTTCTCTCATGCTCGTGTGTTAGGCCATTACAGCTCGGAGGACGTTCAGCGAAAGCTGGCGTTGCACAATATTGGGCTAAATTGGAAGGTGTTGTGATCGCTTGTGTTTCCCATCGGCCGACAGCAGTCCCTCATCTCACACTTCGTGTGTCACTGTCGCCATGGCACAGTCTGTAAGCCCGCAGCAGCACAAAAACCAGTTATTTAAAAATTTGGGTCTAAATAAAACAAAGGTAAAATATATATAAGTTTTTTTTTTTTTATTCTTACACATTTGTTAAAAAAAAAACAACGTGAAAGCTACACTAATGCGGTTTGTGCCGGTGGGTTATGCAGCCAATAGGCATTATGTGGGTGGCTAATCTTTGGGACAAGTCGGCTAATTAATTAAAATTCGTTAATTAACTTTTTAATTAGTAGAAATAGACATCTAGTTCCAATTAAAAACTTGCTGAGCGTCATCCAAAACCCCTAAATCAGTCTTTTTCAGAAAAAATTTCAGCGCGTGAGACGCGTAGTAGCGCACTAAAGTTACCACTTGTGGAGCAGGTAAAAGGTTAGCGGTTGCGGTATGACGCCGCGCAATTTTTCCGTCTCTTATCTAGCCCCAGCCTTGTAAGTACCTGCTTCACGAGTGACAACTTCAGCGCACTACTGCGCTTCCCACGCGCTCAGGGTCTTTCTAAAAATGACTGATTTAGGGGTTTTGGATGACGCTCAGCAAGCTTCTAATTGGAACCATGTCTACTTCCACTAATTAACAAGTTAGTTAACAAATTTTAATCAATTAGCCGGCTTATCGCAAAGATTAGCCATCCACAGAATGTCCGCCTGGCCGTATAACCCACCTGCACAAACCGCATTAGTGAAGCTTTCACGGTTTTTTTGTTAAACAAATGTGCAAGAATAAAAAAAACACCTTATATATATATATATATATAGAGAGAGAGAGAGAGAGAGAGAAACGTAGCGCAGGATGACGGGAAGTATAAATGGAAGAAAAACGTACTTGAGACGGTTGTTCGGAGTTTACAATATGTTATACAACTCCAAACAACCGTCTCAAGTACGTTTTTCTGCCGTTTATATATATATATATATATATATATATATATATATATATATATATATATATATATATATATATATATATATATATATATATATATATATATATATACAGGGTGTCACAAAAGAAATATTACACGGTCTTTTTGACCGCAAAAATAATCTAGGCACCGCCGAACGCTCATTCTCCGCTCAAAGGTAGAGCTAGAGGTCACAACCAGATGCCAAAGTTTCAGCCCGATCCGATAACTTAATCAAAAGTTATAAGTGGTTTTCTGAAAAGTTCAATGGGAAAATGGAGCCCATTTTTGCCTGTTTTCGGTTTCTGGCGCTATAGAGCCCCATGTGTTTGAAAACTCCGTCGGCCGCCATTTTCCCATTGAAATTTTCAGAAAATCCCTTATAACTTTTGATTAAGTTATCGGATCGGGCTGAAACTTTGGCATCTGGTTGTGACCTCTAGCGCTACCTTTGGGCGGAGAATGAGCATTCGGCGATGCCTAGTTTATTTTTGCGGTAAAAAAGACCGTGTAAATTTTCTTTTGTGACACCCTGTATATATATAAGGGGTTACGCTCCCACATATACGGTTGGACAATACCTCTAATGCCAACAGAATGCACAAAAAAAAAGTTTAGTTCGTTTATTATTATTATTAGTGTCTTCTTTTCTTCAAGCACTGCAGAATACAAGTTGGAGGCTGCTTCCCGCATACAGATAGTACTGCGCTCTGCAGCTTGAATGGGGGACTGCTCCCGCCCGCGCGATCGTCACACCTCGCCTTCTAGCCGACAATCCCAAAGAATCCTGGACTCCATCCCCGCCCCTATCCGTTTTGTGCGCTCGTGCATCGCCACTGCGTGATGCGTGTTGAATACATCAGGCTAGTGGTCATACTACCCTGGCTCAAGTTCTCACCACAGCAGAGACATGGGGTCGACTAACTTTGCGTTATCTAAACTTCCATACAACATACTCGAGTTATCAGCTGTTCTGCATATGCTGCATTCCTCATCTCCAGCGCAATCGAGCGTCGCCATTTCACGCAGGCAGGTCGATGTCACTTTATCTATATATAGGGTCGTGAGTCTAGTTTTCCACAATATCATTTCACGATATGGTTCAGAAAGGTAAACCGTGTTCAAGAAAAGAACTCGATGTCGTCTTCTTTTTATAAAGATGATGAAATCAGCGGCTCTAAAGGCTTCGCCAGTTTAAAATTTCATGCAAGGATGTATGGTATGAGCTAGACGCTCGGCAGGTTTTGAGTTTGGAAAAGCAATTGGGATCAGCAACGCTCACTGACGGCAGGCAAGCCGGTCACATTATTTATATATTTTCTGTATTGAAGTACGAAAACCGGATAAATAAGACAAGAAAGGCCTCCAGACAGAGAGAGCTACTCTGGCTGAGGAACAAAGACGAAAACAAAAATAAATGCAGACAGAAAAAAAAAAAGCCAACAAAAAGAACAAAAAGGCTGTCGATAAAACAGGAGAAAAACCTGAGCAGTTTTAAAGCGCCATGTCAACACCTGTCGCTGAGAGGAGTGTGATGAGAGCTTATACCTTCGGGGCGCTCCAAGGTGTGGTTTAGTCTGGGGAGTCGATTTTCTTAACGCAACAAAGATAACAGTTTTTTTTTTGTTTTTTTTTTTAAGTACAGCTTTTAAATCTGTCCGATGTAGCACAGCTTCGTGTCGACGTACCGCTCCAGTTCCAAGGTAACCGTTAATTGCGTGCTGCATTACTTACGCTAACACACAGTTCAGTTCGTTATCTCGACTTTGTCAATGACAACAAGTTTCTTAGGGCCGACTTGCTCTCAAAGAAAATAAGGACATCATAAAACAAAGTATTAAGAAGGTTAACACGGAGCATGTGCACACGATAACCTTCGAGTGTCTAAAATATTTTAAATGAGAGCGCCTCGAAGTAGACTTTTACCAAAAAGCTACGGCTGGTCGTGCACTCACGCATCACGAACGGCGATCAAAACAACGCAGACGCACTCTTCGCTCTATAATCTAATTTCGATCGGGAAAAACAAATTAGCCCCTGAAAGAGCGATAGCTTCTTACATGCACGTTTACCCCTCCCCCTCTCCCTTTTTCTTTCTCGATTAAGCCGGTTTAGTTTATATTTTTGAGTTGACGCGCAGTTTCCGACACAATCCCATAATAAATACAAAAAAAATCATAGATTTTTAATTCTAGCGACGACCATGCACGTAGTTAAAGGACTCAAAAGCACTTGCATATTTAGATCGGAAAACTAGTATTTCCGCACCCCAAACAGTCTCATGCGCCATTACGTTGTTCCCCTGTAAAGACGTTCCTCGGGTACATACAGCTGTTGTTCTTCCATACACCAACACCGTGTTTACAAACAAGCCCTCGTTCGCTTGCGCGAAAATCAGACCCGGGAGAAGTGAGGCGTCTGCGCATGCCCAGTGCAGTGCCGACAGGAGCGCCACCGCGGTCAAGTGACGTCAAAAAGTAAACACTACACTAAACAAAGCTGGCAGAGTGCAGAAGGTGATTTTTGCAAAATAGGGCCCATTTTCTCCCGTTTTCGGTTTCTGGCGCCATAGAGCTCCATGCATTCAAGAGCTCCATCGGCTGCCATTTTTCCATTGAAATTTAAAACGAAAAAAAAAAATCAGTTATAACTTGTGATAAGATAACGGTTGCTGCTGAAACTTTGGCATCTTGCTCGAACGGCTGGGGCTACCTTCTGACGGAGTTTGAGCTCCCAGCAGTGTCCAGTTTATTTTTTCGGTGCGAAAGCCGGGTTCAGAGTTCTCACAAACACCCGGTACAATCCAGTCTTGGGTAAGTTACTTTAAAAAAAAAATAGTTACAGTTACAGATAGTTTGACAAATAGGTATTTAAGTTATGGTTACAGTTACTTAAAAATAAAAGTAGCGCGTTACAGTTACACTTACTTCATCATAGTAACTTAGCTACTCTCAAGATACTTTCGTTTTTTTTTTTATTTAACCATGAAGACTGATGAAAACGTACAATGACTGCGATTTATATTTATTAACTTCCTATTTTTCTTAAAAAGCTCTCTTTCCTCCTTTCTCAGCTGACAGGAGAGGAAGGTACCGATGAACAGACGGGGTCCATTACAATATTAAGGAGGGGGCAGAAGGCTAAACCCTTTGGAGCTAAATAAAGTGGAAAAAAAAGTTAGTATCAAACAAGGTAAAAAAAAGGCGTGAACAAAAACAACCAAAAGTCATCTTGAAATGCGTTTCGCTTTTCTTTTATTTTTCTTCTACGCAACGTAGAACAAAAGACTCAACCGTGGATCACGGGCTCACAGCCCCTGGGAAAGGGTAAGTCGACCAGTAGAAACGTTGTCTACTGGCAGCAACTCGCTTTCGCAAAAAAATGCTATCGCCGCGACTGCTGCGGCACCGAAGACAGAGGCTCTCGTTCGGCGTTATACAGTTCGCCGTTAGGTGTCTACCAGTCGCGTGTTTCCGCGAGGTGGCTCTGTCGCTTGGTTGAAAAGGCGGGAGTGTTCGATGAGGCCGGAAGCGGTGAACACGGGGTTTGAGAGCCACGCACAAAAAGGTTCAAATAAAGCAAATTCTAAATACGCTTTTCTGCGCCATGAAAAAGGAAAAAGAAAGAAAACATAAGTAGAAAAACGCCTGTCTTCTGCGCCGGCACTTTGCTGCGACGAAAACTTTTGAGTTATTCATTAATTTTGTCTCGTCTAATGTGGGGCCCAATATCCGCACAACGTAGAACCCGCTGTAGTCTTTTTTATTTATTTATTTATTTATTTTTACTGCCAGCCGTAAGGCCAGGGCAGGAGTGGTACAAATAGCAAACATAAACAAAATGTCATAATTACATACACACACAAAAAAACGTGAATAAAAAGAAAATTAATTACATGCATACACAAACTCTAGTTCCTTTGCGAATGACATGAAATCTTCGGAATCGACAACACGTGCGGGTAGCTTGTTCCATTTATCTATACACCGAACAAAAAAGTAGTACTTAAAACGATCTGTTGAGCACCAATATGGTTCAATATAGTGATTATGTTTTGTTCTATGCTGCATAGGTTCGGGAGTTGTTATGTATTTCGAAACATCTATTCTGTAACATCCATTCAAAATCTGAAAAAAAAAAAAAAAGTTTCATTTTGCTTATAGCCAACCTGGTTTGAACACTGCATAGGTTTGCTCGGGACCTGAGTGCGGAGACAGAGTCGGTTGATTTGTAACTATTGAATATAAATCACACTGCTTTGCTTTGTAGTCTTTCTAGAATATGAACATTTCTAGTGGTAAATGGCTCCCATACAGGGCTCGCATATTCAATGGCTGGTAAAATCAGACATTTAAAAGCCATTAATTTTACTTCTGGACTTGCATGATCTAGCTTTCTTCTGATCATCCACAGTTTTTTAAATCCTTTTTGAAATACATGATCGATATGGGAGTTCCAGCTTAGATCGGAGCTAAAAAACACTCCCAGATATTTATACTCAGTAACTTTATTAAAAAAAGGCCGTTTATCTTATAGTTAAATTCCCGAATTTGTTTTTTACGCGTTACATTCATATAGACAGTTTTCTTAATATTTAGTTCCATCTGCCACTCAGTACACCATTTATCTATTTTGCTCAGATGCCTATCTAGGTTCTCTTGATCATGAACGGAGGAAATAGTACAATATACTATGGTGTCATCTGCAAAATGCTTTAAACTTACCGCAGGATCGAATCCGTCACTCCCCCATGTCGCTGATATACAATATAAAAAGGAGCGGTCCAAGCACAGAACCTTGCGGAACATTAGATAACACTGGCAATGAGTTGGTCCTTTCGCCCTGAAGATAAACAAACTGTTCATAAAATAGGGTCATTTTTTTCGCGAAAAGTTAAACTTTTTAGTTACCTTTTCAAAAAAAAAATATATATATATATATACAGTATATTTAGGTCATTGTTACACTTACTTCAAATACGTATCGAGTTACAGTTAAAAGTTACAAAAAAAGTAACGAATTACCGTACCGCGATACTACCTAATACCCGTGCCACACGGGCAACTCGAATGCCATTTACAACGAATGACATTCGTGTGATCGACGAATCGGCTCGCGATCTGTCGCGCGTGGAACACCCCACGCTCGGAGTGTCGCGCGCTGATTGGCCGATCGTTCAAATGTCATTCGTTGTAAATGGTATTCGAGTTGCCCGTGTGGCACGGGTATAAGACTGATACAATCCCACCTGCGCATTAAATAATAGTTAGTGGATTCCTGACCCGCTACAAGCGGCAAGCGCGCTGAAGTCGGTCAGAAGCACCGCAAAGAGGCATATGCGTCAGTCTTGGCGATGCCGCGTGCTAAACGGAGCGTAAGTTTGTCTGCTTCTTTCGCGAGGGTTGCACTCACGTCAGAACGCCGAGCTCTGAATGACTATGATGGAGGGATAGTGACCTCAACGCTAGCTGCTTTGAGGTCTGCCCACTATCCTTCCAATCGGAGAGCCCGGAGTTGTGACGTCACCGCAGCCTCTGTTGTAGAAGCTGCGCGCGGCGCGGGCTAGGTACGCACGGCGTGGATCAGTGATGACGTTTCTGGGGGAGAGGCACAGGGCATGTATTTATGGTAGTCTTGCTGTATGCCTCTTTCGCTTACACATTTCGTTCTCGTTAATAACGCCATTCCGTCGTTCTTTTGTGCAGGAATGTTCAGCGTACGCAATGCACACGCATCGCGCCGGAAAGAAAGCCCCACACGACTTCGGGGCATGCGTGGCGGCTTCGCTCCGCATGACTCGGAGGGAGGGCCACGCCTACATCTTCTGATCCCTTCCTAAAGATCTCTTCGCATCAGCACTGGATGCTCCACAATACCGTGAGGAAGGAAGACAAAAACCACGTTTCCACGCAAAATTCCTTCACCGGGACCAGCGGCAAAGATGAAGGGACAAAAGGCCGACTTACTTCTGACCTGGAAGCATCGGCGCGTCACTTGGACGCACGTGGAAGATAGACTTCAATCAGGTGCAGATAGCTAAGTGACAGCACGGCCGTGCTCCGCAGGAGACACAACAAAGCGTTTGGGAACGGGGACAGAGAAAGAAAGACATGCTCACTGCGTGAAGCGCGGTGGCAGTCATCAACTCCGGACGACGAGGACTGGTCCATTTAAAGTTGGCTTCGTGGCCACTTTTACCGATAACAAAGAGAGATAGAAAAACAACAAACGTATCTAAAAGAAAAAATAGTTAAAATAATAACACCGGCTAACCTATAACGTGAGAAAGGGGGAGAAAGAGAGATAGAGAGCGAGATAGATGGAATGAAAGAACACATAGCCAAACAAAATGGTGCAAAAATTACGAGGCAACCCTGGGCCCACAATTCTCTTAATAGTCCAGTGCCTCTCCGGAAATCACAGGTAGCGAGCCAGGAGTGGTGTCATAGCGTTTTCAGCCGCAAATATACACATGTTTATTTACATGGTTATGTGCAAGTTCGATTAAGATCGACATAATTTCAACTCAGTCACATTGCGCCGTTTTTTATGGTAAAAGAGCTCGTCAAAAGCAAATATTTATGTTTTGTTCGTTTTTTTAGATGTTATGCATAGTAATCAATGTGACTGATTAATCGAATAAAAGGTTACGCTTAACCAGGCTAAGTGGTTGAATCAATGCCCAGTCCTACTTCGGATGTAGAGAATGTCGGTCTTATTGCATCAAAATTATGAGCTTCTGCTGCCCGGTGATCAGCCTCAACATTGTTGATATTCAGCAATGATCGGGCCGGAATGCACTACAATCGAATGCTACGTCCTTGAGGCACACGCAAGTTTGAGGCACACAAAAGTTTCACCCGCCATAAAAAAACTTTGCCTTGGAAATATGAATGTCGCACATGCCCTGCAATAATTGTAAAGGCGTGTTGGGGTCTGTTAGGAATGATAATACAATTCGATGGTTCAACAAGCTGCCAGTGCACGAAGAAGCTGAAAATAGCGCATGCAGCTCAACTGACATCAAACATCTATCATGCCACAATAAAATTAAATTTAAAAAAGTAAAGTTGGTATGCATTTAAGGTCAGGCTCATACAAGAAGATGCTAATTCTGAATATCATCCATGCAACATAAAACAGCATCTTCGCAACCATGGATGGTGCAGAAGATTTTGAGACCTGGTATTCCAGTCTTGCATACTCACAGAGATGGAACTGTCCGCGGCGGGTTAGTCCGACTTGGAGGCCAATGGAAAGGGCGATCGATAGCCTGCTCCAAAAATCATGCAGCCTCAATACAAAAGAGTGGACGGCTTTTTGCCACGGAAGCCGCACGACCCTTGAGGCATGATACCGGTCGCGCTTCTCTCGGTTGAACTGATCAAAAGGAGACTTCCGACAGCTCCACAGAGCATTATACTCTTCGATACTCCTGGGGGTTGTATAGGCCGTGTTTCAAAACTTAATAATAAATATAACTCCAGACAGAGTAAAGATTTTGAACCGCGACATTCTATAATTTGCCTAGCCGGTGCTCTTCCCGTTCCGTGGCATCGTACTATTACCCTTCAGACCTTCAGAGTAAGTCACGACATATACATATTCCAGCAAGATTACATAAACATGTCCGTATACAGTCTCAGGCGTATATTCTTATGTGGGTTAACGTTGCTTAAGAGAATCATGAGAGAGCAATCAGAGGTTCTTTCAACATCCTGGTGTATCCTGTATGTGACGCATTCGGAACTCAGTCATTGATTTTCGTTGATTCGGTTTGACCAGTGAATACGCCATCGCGCTCCAGTGGTCCCCCAGTTCTATTGGCAGAAAAGCATCAGCCGTTCTAACCACCGAAACTGCATGAGCATTGAAACTAAACGCGTCACATCGAGTTTTAAGCGTCCAGCTCGTTGTAACTGAAGAGGCAGGGTATAGGCAGGGTCATTCCGTGACCTCAGTTTGTTTGTTTGCGGGTGACGGGAAAGGGAGAAACAGATGTGTGGTCCCCCTTTGCAGGAACAGAACTGCTACCCACCTGATTCAGCAGCCTGAGATTTCGGTCACCAGGGGGCCGTAAATTAACTTCGCGGTACTTGGTATACTCCTTGGCTATGTACGAATTCAATCCCAAACTCTCCATTAAGAAAACAAAATCAGGCATAATATCAAAATTAGCATCATCATCGTCGTCCGAAATGACTGACTGACTAGATTTTACGGCTTTGTGCAGCCTAGGTAACCGAGTGCTGCCAAAGCTTCGTGGCATATCAAAAAGAGGTGCGAATAAGCAGAGCGGTTATACTCTTGAGTGCACCCAAAAGCTTCCCTACATCTGGCAGTAAAAACATAAAGCGGCGGAAGCAGGTCGGGAGAAGGTTCAGCTGGACTCGTCGGAGTAAATTTTGGGAGTTTACATGCCAGACAAACGAGGTTGATTTGGTATTGGCGGCGTGCACGATCAAACGCGTCTCAGCGGTCGGCCTGCCACGATTGGCCGAATGCTGACTATGACGTCAGCAAAGGATTTCTTATCGACGGAAATAAGAGGAATGTAAAAACTTCAATTTTCACAGTGTTGGCAGTTTTGGTCTTGGAGCGCAATAATTTCAAGCTCCCGCCATGCTCATTACAAACACCATAGAACTTGTTGTTCGCAAGGTAATGACATCACGAGAGGGAACCATAGGAGGGCGTCACCAAAACATCTCGCCGCCAATATTGTGTGACTGCTAGCTGTGCCGAAGAGACAAGAACCTCAAAACAATGTAAAATACCGCGAAGAAAAAGACAGGGCGGTGGTGTTTGGTGCCGGGGTGCAGCGTGGGTGAGAACACGTTTAAAGAGAAACATTCCTTGTTTCAGACGCCGAGTGACTCCACTCTGTGGATCGTTTGATTCCAACAAAAATTCTACTGTGTCACGGGATTGCATTTCTTTTTGAAAGGAAAAAGAAAAAGAAACTTATGCAGAGAAAAAAGAAGTCTAAGAAGTATGTGCGTCCCGTGTAATATGTCAGAAAACAATTTCTCCAAGTGCGATTGCTCTTCAATGAAGACAGCAGGTAAAGTAGCTCCATTTATTTTGCCAGTATTGGTGTTTATCTTTATATGATGCATGCTCGCTAGATGAAATCAAATTAGACATTTCCTGGTATCTAAGCTTTGGCAGAAAATGCAGAAGTCAAGAAAAAATCGGTTTCATTAATCCATGCTATACAAAAGAAATATGTAGTTGCGACTCAGCGCTTGTGTGTTGTGCATGTTCCTTTTCTCTGTCCTCGTCTTTCTGTGCGCTGTTACATTCACCATGTAGTGACCACAGCACAAAAAACGCACAACTGGCAAAAAAATTATTAAAAGAGTTTTGAAATTAAAGTGAAGAAGAAAGCATCGCATATCACATCATACTCAAACCTCGCGTTCTTACGCTGGTATGTAAGGTGATATATATATTAAAACAAATATTCTAAATTATTCTTCTGTAACAGAAAACCGAACAAGAAGAAAGTAAAGAAGGGGGGAGTAACTGACCGCTCACCAACGACATTTGAGATTTGTATGTAAGCTTCTGTTGCTCGTGCAAGACACGCTTTTTCACACGGGTGAGAGATGGGATGGAATAGACCCTTTCCGGAATTCAGTGCCATCTGGTGACTCAAATGGCAGTTTACCTTTTACTATACTAATGGCGGCAATGAACCTGTGGTCTGCAGTATTTAATGGGGCACCGTCACTTAAAGGTCAACGGTAAACGAGAATGTGCACTTCACTAAGATTATTTTTCAATCTCTTATAGTGTCGATGGCGAAACAAACGCAGCCAGTCGGAACGAAGCGCCAACCCACATAGGCGCCTTGATAGAGTCCTATACATCAAGGGGCTTTGAAGCCGAGTGAGTGCTACTAACAGATTTACTGGGATTGAGTTAGAAATGAACGCTTACGCAGCTCTTGAGTCCAATTCCTGCTTCACGTCGCGCTAAAATCTAGATTGTAGAGGGCCTCGAATCATCTGTTTAGGAGCATCTTCAACTTCTTCCTTCATCAGTAAACAGAAGGCCGCCATTAGTATAGCACATATGGCGTTTTCAGATGATGATGATAGTGATCAAAGTGGTCAGACTGAATTCCGGAAAGGGTCTATTATTTCCTTCTCACAACCAAGCAAACAAAAAAAAATACTAAGATGTGACTATTTTTACGCCGGATAAGGCGTATCTGCTGCGACCACAAGCCTCTCTCAGCTGTAGACCGACACGCTGTTTACAAACAAGCCCGCGTTTGCCCACACCACGTGTGGGCACTGCGCATGCGCAGAAACAGAATTCGAGTGAACTGAAGCTTCTGCGCATGCGCAGTGCCGTCGACAGCACCACCGCAGCTGCGTGACGTCAGGAACGCGTCTTGGTCTATAGCCGCGCTCCACTGCATGCGCTCTAAGGCCCCTTCATGTTTTAAAAGTAGCGCAAGGTGCGTCAATGCACGAGTCACGTGCAACGTGCAGCCCTTGGGAAGATCATGGCGGCACAGCGCAGCACTCAAGTAATAGGGTGCCTTCATGTGCGCTTTGCTCAGGGTAATGGCATCTCGTCATTTTGTCCCACACGTTTATTTTTCTTTTTTCTTCAGAAGCGCGTGCAAGAGCGTGTCCCTGCACGCGTTTGTGGCGCTGACTGGGCTATGGCGACATTTTGTTTTCGTCGATTTCTTCGTATTTTCCCCGTGAGCGCGTGCTGTCCGCATCGGGTACTACAAAGGGTGGCATCACCCTAAACAGAAGGACATTGAGGCACAATATCAACTACAGTGTTACTCAAGCTTACTGGAGCAAGCTTACTCCAGTAACTTTGGCAGCACTGAGCAACGTTGGCACTGAGCTAGATTTCAGACGCCATGTTCTTCCTAGTGCCACTAAATAAGCTACGCTTCAGAGTAACGACACTTGGCCATATTGTGTCGTAAAATCATGGTTGCCAGTTATCTGAAGCTTTATCTGAAATCACAGGAAACGCCTTTCCGCCCTCCACAAATGTTTAAATAGTTCGTGACCGAGCAAAGCAATATTGCGTGACCTTTCCACAACCGAATCTAATGCTGAAGAAGTCGCACTTTTGAATCATGACGATCGGCAGTTGCGTCTGCTCTGCATACGAGCCAAAATGGCGGCGCCCACAACAATGCCGGGGAACGGAGTGCCGATACTCTAAGCGCAGCTCATTTAGTGGCTCTAGTTCTTCCCAGATGTGGCGCGCGGCACGTGTCTGGAGCATTTCCACAACAATGAATGGTGAACGGAACTAAACAGCGCGCAAAAATAGACAAGGACGAAAGGAAGGTGCGAACAATACAAGCGCTGGACTCATAACTATAAACATATAAACATATATTGAAACAAACACCAACGAAGTAAACCGCACTATCGCTTTAGCACGTGTCAAGATAGGCAATTTCTTTTTTGTGAAGAAAAACCGATGTTTGGCTGACGCACGCATCTTTCCCCTTTTTTTGTTATTGCATACGCTTCCAATATTTCTCTGATAGTTTTATCTGTGCCCCTCCAGTTGATGGTGATGTTGTTGAATTTGGGCTGGCAAGCGTCAGCCAAACATCGGTTTTTCTTCACAAAAAAAGAAATTGCCTATCTTGACACGTAGTGAAGCGATGGTGCGGTTTACTTCGTTGGTGTTTTTTCAATAAATGTTCAGTTGTGAGCTCACCGCTTGTGTCGTTCGCACCTTCCTTTCGTCCTTGTCTATTTTTGCGCGCTGTTTATTTCCGTTGACCATGAACCAACTCGCCTACATCACGACACTAATCCAATGAATGGTGTCACTTTTCCCAAGATAGACGGGCTTTACCGCGCTTTCCCACAGCGCCCTCACCACCGTGCTTGCACATCGCGACACACTATCGGCCGTCGATCGGCACACCTCTCCATTCTAGTACACCCTACCACAAGAACTTCCGAAATTCAGGATGGTGATGGCCGCGTAAGAGTGGTGCAGCAACTGCAATGAAAATTTACGAAAACGGGTAATGCTAGATGCGCGAGGTCAAAGGCATGAAAAACGCTCATCCAACGTGCTAGCCTGTGTATACGCCACTCCAACGTTCAGAAACGAGCAAATCATGCGCGATACGCACGAACGCTAAAAACAATACCAAAGAAGCGCCTTTTTCTTTTTTTTTTTTTTTTTTGGGGGGGGGGGGGGGGGGGGTTTGAAGCCGCTATTATACACCTTTTCAAAAAGGACGTAGCCGCCTGTAATGTCGTTACTTCTGGAATGCGGTAAAACATCGTTTTGATCTCTCCACCCCGACATACGCTGTTCACGAAAAATGCGTAATTGTCACACTTTTTTGTTTTGTGTCACCTAAATTTTCTCACATTTTCCAGATTGAAATGTTTTATTTTTTTTCGTACCGCATACCAGATACGGAACCCACGTGACTGAGAACAGTAGGAAACAAAAAAACGTATGTACACCTTTTTTGTGTACTCTCGTCACAAGCCACCTAATAGGCGTCTTCGGTATATTGGCGACGAAAAAAATAATAAAACGTTGCAACTTGTAAATAGTAAAAAAAAAGAGGGGAGGCAAAACGAGAATGTGTGACGGTTACGCTTATATCCTAAATGTCTATGTTTTCGCCCATACTGGAAGTGACATATTCAAAATGGCGGCGACCCAGTGAAAAAAAAAAAATTAGGGTGTGTGTATGTTTATACAGCCTAGAACATAGTCTGCCTCAACGGGCGACTTGGCTCCCAGCTGTAGATGAGAGATTTAGCGAGTGCAGTACAACCGCTAGCCTGGGGTCTTTAACGTGCATCACGCAGTAGTAATACACAACTGCACGCCGGTATGATGCTCATCCAGATCGAAACGGGCAGGGGTGGGGATCGCACCTAAGATCCCTGGGTTCTGCAACGCAAGGTGTCCTTGTGAAAAAAGTGTATACTCCGTTCACCCTTACAAAGGGGCACGGAAACGAAATATTTGCACTCAATACTTTGTTTATATGCGGTCGATATTTTGCCGGCAGCCCAGAAACACTAGCAGAGGCTAGTGTTAGCCGGGCTGCCGGCAGAGAAGTCAAGAAAATTAATCTTAAAACGAAATAACAGATTTCAAGATTGCGTCTGGTGGCGGTATGTGAAGCTCCGTCGGAATGCCGGCACGTCATGAGTTCCTAAGAAGCAGCGCCAGTTCGCGGCAGTATGGCTCGCTCATAGAGTTACCTAGTCCTGAATGTGGCTCGGCGAAAAACGCTAACGCGTTTACTGTTGTATATATTAAAACTTCTACACTGCTTTCGTAACGTGCATTCCTCACCATCAAGATCGCCGTTCTTTGCAGGTGTTAGGTAGGAGCTTGATATGAGGATGCAGAGACGACCACAAGCCAGGCCGACTATACCCTATTAGTCGTGTCGCCTTTTTAGAGCTCACGACCACCACTAGGGGCTGTTTCGCGGCCTGTGGTTGGCCACGAGATGCTCGCCTATTCAATCCAATAGACCCTTTACGAAAGTCAGTCTACCCACCTTGTGCAGAGCCAGACCCGACGCTCTAATGGCGGAACTACACTGTTTCTCCCAGGGGGGGGAAGGTGCCGCCGCTTCCAATGCACCCTCCTCAGAATTTACGGCGCTCCGTGGGGGCCGCCATGTTAAAACTTGATACCAGTGTTGCTGCATCTGTAGGTCATCTTTAAGCTAGAGCTGACAGAGAAAATCTGGCCACGGCGCAACGCCGATGTACGCTGGAAGCTAGAGCCGGTTTGCTTTCGTTGTTTTTGTTTGGTCGGAGAAAATCTAGCAACAACGCACGTTTCAACATGGCGCCGGTATTGCTTCGGCAGCTTCGGTTTGACCACGTTTGACGCGGTTTTCGAGCACATGTAGCGAAGACATGACCGGAGAAGTGCCCTTGATGGTCCCGGAAGACGGAGAGTATCATTCGTAATCGTCGTGTGCGCTTTGAAAGCGAAGGAAGTCACAGGGTCCACGAGTGCGCAACCACAAGCCAAGGTTCACGACAGCGCTCCGTTGACTTCGGCGATCTCGTTCTGTTTGGTGCAACACGGCGATGCGGCAAAGAGTTGAAACGTTCGTGGTGTGTGGTGCGGTGCTTGGAGGTAGGAACCCGCACTAACACGAAGCGCAAATTGGTTATTGTGGGGTTGAAATTCAGCGGTTTCAGTCCCGTCGTCGTCAGCTGATCCCGTCCAGCTGGTCCGGGAGGACGCAGTGAGCGTTTTTAAAAGTAAATCTTCCTTCGTTCCGTTTCAAAATGTGGAAGATTCTCGACGCATACCGTGAGTAAAAAGCTGCGGGCGTTTTCAACAAAATTACGTCGTTTTAATTGACAATGGACTCCGGATTGTTGTCCTAGACCTGCCGATTTATGCTTCGTGTTGTTGGCGTTTGCACAGCGACGCACACTGCCCGAGTAGATGATTCGGTCCTGCAAACGACCGGTCATACAGAATTTCAGGGAAACTTAAGTCACCACCGATATTTTCTCGTAAATCTCGTGTGAGTTTGTTGCGCTCGTCATGTGGTGTGAATAAATTAGGGCAAGATTTTCTACCTGCCCGTGGATGCATGAACTGAGACCATTTTTTACGTAGTGAACGTAGCGTTTTTCCTTTATTTTGGAAAGAGGTGTTGGGGAATTTATTATGGTACAATCACTTGAGAGTTCAGAAATTGGAGAGAGCGAGCATGCTTTCCCAACTTTGTCTCTTTTCTCTCTGGCATTGCCCCTAGTTTCAAGTGGCAGTTTCAGTAGACATGCCTACTAGCAGGTACAAACTGCTCTAAAGCAGGTAAAAGACTGCTAAGTCGGGGCGGTGCGAACTCCGTGTTTCGCGCTTTTCGCAAGGTGACTGGGTAAGTGCTTTTGCGAGGTATGCGGAATACACAAACGATTTTGTTACGCCCGTCGGTTGCGTCTCTCCAGCAAAACGAAAAAGATGATCTACAAAAGCGCAATCACAAGCCAATATTTACGATAACGGTGCATTTGATTCGGTGCATTTGATTCGGTGGTCCGTGTAGTTGTATTTTACCCTGCTTTCTGCAACACCGTGTCATGGCGAAGAGCTGGAACGTTCACGGATTGTGCTCGGCTACCGGTTGACCCAAAGGCGGATGCAGAACTCCGTTTTTTTTTTTTTTTTCTTTGGGGGGGGGGGGGGGGGAGGGAGGGAAAATCTAAAGCAAGATAGACAGGACTCGGGTTGCGCCTTTTGTTTTTACCGCCGGAGAACCACAATGCATCGACGGCCCCTAGATGTGCGCCGCTGCGCCGACTTTTGGTTCTAAGCCGTGCTTTGAAACCGCCGCCGCGGACTTCAGTCTCGGTTGAAGCGACGGAGTGGTTCTCCAAGTTCAGGGTACAAGTGTGCCTGCTAGGGTGCGGCCTACCCTATTTCGAACCCTCGTCCTTGAGTACCGAGCCTCCTACCACCTGGCAGGCCGGTAGTTGGTGTTATTTCGGGGGATCCACCCATGTCAAATCGCCCTCCGAGAAGGGGGCAGGGGGGGGGGGGGGGGGGGGGGGCGGGCGGCGGCCGTCCCCTGTCGCCCCCCTCTTGGGTCCGCCGCTGGGTTGACAGAAGCCCGCGTCGCCCGCATCGGCACTGAGTGCACTTGGGCAGTTGATGCTCAAGCCTTTCATCCGCGGTTTGCCGCCAGCTTATCCGGCTGCTCGACGGTGAGGAAGCGGCGAAAGTTACCTCTGAAGTAAATGTAAATCCTTGTTCATACAGTTATCCGGTGTCAAAGTGTGGAAGGTGTCCAACGTGTATTGAGGGCGGGAACTACGAGCGTTTTGCCTTGCTTTCGTAACCGAAACCAGAACAGCGAGATAACTGCCTTGCGTACTCCAAAATGATGGAAGCAATAAGTCGTCAAAAACCCGTTTCTAGGGTTTCAGACCAAGTAAACAAGACAAATATAATTTAACTTCGTTGTCTGTATGCAGGAGGACTTATGTAACACAACAATACATTCTCGTTCCAAAACGAAAAAGAAAGTAAAACTCAGTCCGCCGTATTTGGCAGCAACTTCTCCGCTGCAAAACCTATGCTGGCAACGTAAGCGGTTTTAATATGGCAGCCTCCGCTTTGCGCCGCGTTCCCTTTCCCTCCTTCCCCCCCCTGGTTTCTCCACACCAGAAAAATCGAACGTCTTCGAAAGCATAGAGCAGAAAAAGGAAAAGATGTTGGTCCTTTCACGTCACCTTCGATGAACGGAATCGAGGGTGTTTGATTTAGCCGCGCATGATCTCCTATCACCGCCATTAGAGCGGCAATAATGGAGCTTTTTATACTGCCACAAGAGGACTCTGACTTTTGAAAAGGGTCTATTAATGGTCAAACTCTCCTCTGAGCGGGTCTAAAATGGGTCTGCCCCCTAGCGCCCTCACCGGCGTGCTTGCATATCGCGACACTGCCGGACGGCACGCGGTCACGTTCGCATGCAACCGAAACAACCGTAACGGCCAAAAACACCGCAACAACCCTGACTAGGGTGCCTTCATGTGCGCTTTGCTTAGGGTGGAGACATCTGGCCATTTTGTCCCACACGTTTATTTTTATTTTTTGTTCAGAAGCGCGTGACAGAGCGTGTCCCTGCACGCGTTTTTGGCGCTGACTGTGCTATGGCGACATTTTGTTTTCGTCGATTTCTTTGTATTTTCCCCGTGAGCGCGTGCTGTCGGCACCGGGTACTACAAAGGGTGGCATCACCCTAAACAGAAGGACATTGAGCCACCCTAACCCTGACTTATGGATTGCTTCGCGAAGGTATACAACTTGCATCGCTTGCATTCTGTGTACGGCGAACACTTGTCCCAGCGACTGTCGTTACGGTCGTTCGGTTGCATGTGAATGCAACCAACACACATGTGTGAACCAGCCTTAACCCAGGCATAAGACCTCCTGCCGCTAACTTTTCCTATGTTCGATGACGTCGGATGGGGTGCTTGGTCTTCCACCGGTTTGCAGGCACAAAAAGAAACCGTAGATGAACAAGAGCAAGTGTCCAAACCATTTCATCCGGCACTCGATAGGACAACACAAGCCAAAGTCAAAGCTCCGCGGTGGCTGTCGCGGGGATCACGCGGGCCCCACGTCGATTTCCTGAGCGCGCGGCTGCGCGATGTTCTTGCCCGAGCGCCGGCTAGGGCCCAGAAAGCGGGCCCATCGCACGCACGTCGGTCCCCCCGAACGCTGATGCCACGCAACCCGGTATGCACCCGAAGTTCGCCGCCAGTCTTTGTCAGGAGCGACGACACCGGCGCCCGGACACCGCCGCCGTCGCCGGCCGCCCGGCACGCACGGGGTCCGGCCGCAAGAACCTTCTGGTCGCCGCGCCGCGAAGAGGGCAGCCGTCGCCATGAGGAGGACGGCGTCTTCCAAGACGACTACTCGCCTCAGCCGCTGCGACGGGGGCCTCAGTTGGCCCACATTTCCAAGCAGAAAGAACGAGGAGCGGGACGTTGCGACTGGGACGGGTCCAGCCACGCGCCCCGCGTAGGCGGGTCTTATCCCGTGTCGGTGCCCAGCAGGCGGGCTCTGCCCAGCGAGACTTCCGCCGAACTGACCACCATCAGAAGCCAACCCGTAAGGCCCTGCAGCTCGTCCAGCTGCAAGAAGCACCGCCGCGGCGAACCGTTGGGCTCTGGGCGCTCGCGCTCGGGTCACCAGGGCGGTCGCCGATGCGACAGAAAAGTCATCCGACCTGTCTACCACAGTGCCGTGCGAAACCGGGAAGACCATGTACCGCCGCCCTTACCACCACCGCAATTGCGCCCCGTACCACTGCACATTCGACAAATCGACCCTCGTTCGGCCGCGCTCCCCAGAAGGCGTCCTGCGGACCTCAGTCAATCGCTCATTATGGGATCAGCAGCGGCGGGAAGAGTCCGGTCCAGCGCGCTGTTCGCCTTCAGTGTGGCGGCCTTTGTCCTTCTTTGCAGCGGGGCAATTACCGTCTACTACGTCTGGTACAGTCACCGAGAGTTCACCCGGCATCGCGACGTGATGCTTCGAGCTGGAAATCACCTTGCGCCCGATGCCGCCGCGGCTACAGTGACCGACCGGTGGCCCAGCACAACGCCAAACACAGGTGAGCAGGGTGCGGTTCCGGCGACTACGTCCCACAAGGACATGTACTTCGACACGCCGCTGAGTGGCCGCAGGCGCGTCCTCAAGCTACGCCACGACAATGCACTGTCCACCGGAGACGACACCGAACTAGCTTCTCGACGCCGCCGATGCTTGACCAAATACTGCCAAGATCGGTCCGACGCTCTCATGGCGCAGCTCAACTGGACCGTTAGTCCTTGCATCGATTTCTACGGCTTCGTATGCTCACGCTGGGCGTCGTGGCACTCACAGGCGCCAGCAGTGTCCGTGGACTCGATCTTGTCTGAAGACGTGGAACGCGAACTTTATCTGTCCTTGTCCAGCAAGCTGAAGCCAGAGGTGTGGAAGGTCGAGGGCCTCCTCGAGGAGTGCCTCAGAAATCCTCTGCCCCAGGCGTCCCATCTCCAGCTGCGCACGCTCATGAGGGACGTGGGCCTGCATGGTTGGCCGTTCCGGTCCGACACCAAGACCCGCGGCGAAGTCTGGAAGGCGGCTGCGCTCATCTTTCGTCACCTGGGACTCGCACCCCTGGTAGGACTGTCGATGGCACGAGACCCGCACAACGCGTCCCAGCCCGTGATCGCACTCGACGAGCCCAGTCTGCTGGTCGGGCAGTACTGGGATCCCGAGAGGCGTCTTCCGCGTTGGTACTCGGCTACAGTCAACACGGCCTTCAAGCTGTTCACGCCGGGCCGTTACCTAGACATCGCGGACCGCGTCAACGACTTCTCCGAGAAGCTGGCGGAGATTGCGACCACGCGAGGACGCCGCTCGTTCGTTGGCAGCGGAACCAAACGGACCCAACTGCGCAGCTACTCCTCTTACGCGCAGTTGCTGGGCTTCGCCTTCGATGATCTCGTCCGCATCAACGAGCGCACGGCACTCCTGGTACGCTGCGATCGCTTCCTGCGCGCCCTCAAGTCGGTCCTCCACACAACGCGAAACCATGATGTCCTCAATTACCTTGGCTTTCGCGTCCTTGTCCACTTGTCACCAGCCCTCACCGAGGAGACCCGAGAGCTGGCCACCGTGCGCATGAAACAACTCACAGGAAGACGTCACTACAGCTGGCCGCGGTGGCGTCGCTGCCTGCGGCTCGTCGAGACTGCGGCGCCCGAACTGCTGGCCTTCTCCTTCGCACGCACCGTCCAACCCAAACTGGAGCGGCTTTCAGTCCTCAAGCTTGCCCGCGACCTGGCCATCGCCTTCAATGCCACCATCGGCAACTTTTCCTGGATGGCCTCCTCGGACAAGGAGAACGCGCGTATCATCGCCTCATCCATCGACGTGCAGGTCTTCTACCCGACCTGGATGGGCAATGCGACTCTGCGAGAAGCGTATGACGCCCTCTTCCCAGAAGTGATTCGCGGTAACCTGATACAGTCTTACCGCGACTTCGTGCGTAAGCTCCAGGACCACCGGCTGGCGGTGCTGACGGGCGTAAACGGCACCGCGGCGCCGCCGTTGGGACCTTGGCGGTGGTCCGTGTTTGACTCGTACCCCAGCTTTGATCTGGACACCATGAGCGTCTACGTGCCGCCGGCCATGTTTAACGCCACGTACGCCCGCGGAGAGACATTCCTCGCGGCGCAGCTGCCCATCGTAGGGCCCAAGCTGGTGGCCGCCTTCTTAGAAGGCGTCCACGAGAAGTCCTATCCGGCGTCCCGCTATCACTGGTCCCTCAATAGCACGGTGCGAGCCGTCGAGCTCGAGCTCTGTTTGGCTCGGATGTACGGCAACGCGACGAAGCGTCGCACCTTAACCATGCAGCTGGACTTCCTAGACAACATGGCGCTGGAGGCGTCACAGCGAGTCTACCTCAACTACGTAACCAACGTGCGCGCCCAGAACATGCAGGACCACGCGTTCCTCTCGCCGGGCAACCTGACCGCGGAGCAGCTCTTCTACACGCTGTACGCCATGGGCCACTGCGAGAACGCCGACAAGGAGCGGCTGCGAGTTCAGCTGAAAGAAGACCCCTTCTCGTCTCCCAGGGACCGCGTCAACGGGCCGCTGAAGAACCACGCCGACTTCGCAGTCGACTGGGACTGTCGGCCGCGGACGCCCATGGCCCCCAAGAGGCGCTGCACCCTCTGGACGTCCTGAGGGGGCCCCCGGGGTCCAGCCGCTCCCACTTGGCCCCCGTCGCCCCTGCAGCGGGGGTACGTCGAACAGGGGCTGCGTGCCGCCCTCTGGAAAGCACGCCCAGCACACTTGGGCCAATCAGGCCCCGGCTAGGGGGGACGTCCAGACGGCGCGCGAGGAGAACACAGCGTGCGGCGCCGCGGCAACCTCTTGAAAGCACTGGGATCTGCGGTGGCTTGCTTATGGGTGAAGTCAAAAGGGGTCAACTGGCTGTTTCATCCAACAGAGTGATTATGATGTAAAATAAAAGTGGGTACATTTCAATGAGCGATTGAGCCTTTGAGCGGTGCTGAAGAAAGTGTTCCCAAGTTAGCATGATGTCCTGGCGCGGTGACGCACATGACGTGCACATCATGAAGACAAAGGTACAGGGTTCGGCAATATGAGCCGGCCCAGCGGCGCTCAGGCCGGGGCGGCATGAAAGCGCTGCGGGGAGCCCCGGGTGCTTTAGCCAGCACTGCACAGATAATGCCCCATCTAAAAAAAAATACCAATTTATTAAAGAAGAATGGACTGCCACATTTCCTATTCTCATATAGCTTTGCCCAGGGCAGCCAAAGGACATTTTACTCCTTTAAACTAGCAGTAAACTGGACCAGCTCATATTGTCGCTGACTATACTGATTAGGCAAGCCTGGAATCGCATGTGCTTCACGAAGAAATATGGCAGAGCCCAAAATGCCCTGCATGCAATCGTCTCCATTGGCGACTTGAGCGATCGAAAGCGTCGCGGTGGTCGACCTGCCGCGATTGGCCGAATGCTGACTATGAAGTCAGCAAAGGATTTCGCATCGAGGGAAATTAGAGTATGTAAGAACTTCAATTCTGACGGGGCCGACAGTTTTGGTTTCAGAGCGCTATGATTTCAAGCTTTCATCATGCTCATTTCAAACACCATCGAACTTCTTGTTCGCAAGGTAATGACGTCAGGAGAAAGAACCAGACGAGGGCGCCACCACAACATTTCACCGTCAAAAATATTTGCGGTGTGTGGATATTTAAACAGCGTGTAGTTGGCCAGCCATTTCAAAATTGCGACGAGTCACTCGCTGTAGATGAGTCAGTGCAGTACAGCCACTAGCCTGGCGACCTCAACGTGCACCACGCAGTAGTGGTACGCGACCGTACGCCGGTACGATGCTCATCCAGATCGAAACGGGCAGGGGTCAGGATAGAACCCAGGATCCCTGGGTTCCTGCAGCGCCAGCTTTCACCCCACGTGCTCCGAGCTGGTGTGCGCACTGTGCGCTAGCCCACTCGGCCATCGACCGCCATCTCACCGCCAATAGACGATTGCAAGCAGAGTACCTGGCAGCTTCTACGTTTCTGCTCGTGTGCGCAGGAGCGTGCAATTACAAGCTTGGCAAAGCTACGTCCACGCGCAAGCTGCATTTGCTTGCAGGCATAAAGTACCAGTGAGGCGCCAAGCTTGCCTGCAGGCCAGGAGCGGTGCGCGTATGGAATTCCCACTGATTCCCAGGACGCAGAACGTGGCATTACGCTGCCACGGCCACTCGATTAGGACTCCCGTGACGCTGCGATGAGGTGCTTCGAGTTTTGGAATTAGTCTATTGTCTATACTCCATCTCACAAATGTCAGCAGTAACACGACAGGCCTGTATACTCTAGGCCTGTCGCGAGTGGGAAAATACAAATTAGAGGGGGGGGGGGGGGGGGGGGGGGGGGCGTTGTCCGAGAAGTTGCGCACCGCCGCTGTTGCTTTCGTTGGACGTCAGAAGACGAGAACACGAAGGCCTCGGGCTATGGCACTAAAGACAAAGGCACGGGCGCGTGAGACTAGCTCAGCAGAATGCTTTTGTTTGTACGAAAACTCGTGCATTGGCGGCACTTTGCAAAGCCACGCGTCGTGCCCATGCCTTTGTCTAGACTGCAGATATTTGTGAGATGGAGATAGACCAGCTCGGTTCCCCTTGTTAGAGCAAAAGTGAAACAATAATTTATCATTTAACCTGCAAAATACAAATGCCGTAACACGAGCCGTGTTCATTCTCGGACGCATCCATTGGAGTGTCAAATACGCTGATCACGACAGGAAACATTGAGGCATCCTGAGAATGATACCCTGCTAGTAAACGTGGAAGGTCTCGCGGAACTGTTCTCATTTCGGAACCCGCCCCGTACCCCTTTTCGCCCCTCGGAGGAGAGGTTTCCTCGCGGCCTTCCACGCCGAGGCCAGACTCGGCCTCTCCCGGATCCCCGCGGCGGCACTTTCACGGTCGACGTCGGCAAACCGCGCGGAGCGCTGAGCGAGCGCCGTCCCGGTTCCCGCCCAATCTCCAAGGGGTAACGAGGTTACGCGAGCCCGCCGAAGAACAAAGCCCCAGCTGGACCGTGACGCCCGAAAGAGCGAGTCCGCCGAGACCGAAAACTGGAGCGGCGTTGGGGCTTCTTTCTCCCTCGCTTTCCATCGCGCGCCCATCGCATCCTCATCGTTTTCTTCCTCGCCGCTTCGCCAGTCGCCGCCGGGATCGGACGCATTTCTCTAGTGGGGTATAAACTAGAGCCAACAAATGAGCTCCATAGGGTATCGGCACTCTGTTCCCCGACATTGTTGTGGGCGCCGCCATTTTGGTGCATGTGCAGAGCAGGCGCAACTGTCAATCGTCATGATTCAAATGTCTCATGTAATATTGCTTTGCTCTGTCGCGAACAGTTTAAACATTTGTGGAGGGCGGAAAAGCGTTTCCTGTGATTTCAGATAAAGCGTCAGATAACTGGAAGCCGTTATTTTAAGACACAATATAGGCAAGTGTCGTTACTCTGAAGTGTAGCTTATTTAGTGGCATGCCACTAAGTAAGTTACGCTTCAGAGAAACGACCACTCAACTACCGTTTACCCTAGTGCACTAGGGTAAACGGTGGTCGAGTGGAACGAAAGCTCGTGGCACAGAAGGCAGGGTTCCTGGGTTAAATCCCCACACATTGCCCGTTTCGATCCTCGAGCCCGGCGAGCTGTCGTTATGCACGTTAAAGACGCCAGACCAGCAGTCGTACACGGCACTGGCCGAGTGAACCTTTTCCCGAAATCCACAGTGCGCATGCGCGCCATGCTTGACGCTGCTAAGTTCAAGATTGCGTGCTACCAAAAAAAAAAATAATAATAATAGATTCGCCATCTTGTATGTTGTGCACAAGCCTCGTTTACCTAGTTGATGTTGTAGGGATCAGCGTATTATATGTTTGACCCCCACCCTTTTTTTTTTTAATCCGCCCCTGTTCGCACGGTTGGGGGTATGACTACTAAGAGGTCCGCCTTACACACGAACCAGCTTTGCTCATCCCGATGATATGTGAATAGAAATCCTCGAAGGATTTCTCCTCTAGAGCGTCTAACAGTAGTGAGTTTAAAGCATAGGGGGCTTCAAGCTGTTTGGAAAGACCAAAACTTGGGTGCCTCTATTCTAAAACTCGCTCATGTCGCCCCACCCCAAAGGTAGAATAAGCTCGCGCTCTCTATACATCCATGATCCAACCTCTAATTCGATTTTGACGGCTGACATTTCTACAGAAACCTTCCCAACCGGATTATTCGTGGTTTCTGGTGAGGAAAACGACGACAATCCCCCTCCGACGAACGGCAGAGAAATCATTTAGTTGGCAGTCTCCAGCGTCCTTCACCCTTTCCCTTGCCCCCCAAAATACAAGAACAAACGAAGCTCCAGCCCGAGCTTCCTGTCTTCGATAAAACTTGGGCGACTCGCGAGCTCCCGGGTGCACGCGCGCCACAAATCCGGACGAAAGGCAACGACAGCGTGCTGGCCCTGCTTTTCTTGTTGTCCTGTTCTTTCTAAGCCCGAGTCTCACTAAAGCAACAAAACAGAAACAACCGATACCAACGAGTCTCAAACACGCGCAGTGAGTTCGCGAAGGTTCTGTTTCCTGTCGATCTTAGTCACGTGGGTTCCGTATCGGGTATGCGGGACGAAAAAATGAAACATTTCAAACCTGGAATATGCGAGAAAATATAGGTGAGCCAAAACAATAATGTCTGACAATCACGCATTTTTTATAAGCACCTTCCAGCGGCGTGGAGAAATCAAAAACATCTTTTACCGCATACCAGAAGTGACGACATTGAAGATGGCTGCACCCTTGTGGAAAAAGGGTTGGCAGGTTTGCAGACTCTTGGTGCTCGTGGAATATACACGTTTGCAAGAAAGGCTCCTGTGCGCTGCTATTGTGAGTGATGCTGGCGCCGCGTAACGTTTCTGCCAGGTTGAGGTGGGCTAACGGCACGTGAGTGCCACTAAAGCTATGCGTCAGAGTAACGACACTTGTCCATCTTGTGGCGTAATATCGTGGTTGCCAGCTATCTGAAGTTTTATCTGAAATCACAAGAAACACTTTTCCGTACCCCAGAAATGTTTAAACAGTTCGCGACAAAACAAAGCCATATTGCATGAGCTACCTTACACCGAAACTAATGCTGAGGAAGTCGCACTTTTGAATAATGACGATCGTCAATTGCATCTGCTGTGCACAAGCAACAAGATGGCAGCGCCCACAACAACATCGGGAACTGATTGTCGATACTCTAAGCGTAGCTCATTTAGTGGCTCTAGGGAACGTCATTGAGGTGAGCGAGGACAACGTGGCGGCGTCTGCTGCATCGCCGATGGCCGACGTTAGCGCACGTTAGCGACGTACTTACTGGTTCAAAACGCAGGGTGAGATATCCACACACAATCGCGGCATCAAATATTGTAGAACGAGGCATGTTCAAAGGTTGGAGCTGACTTTCTAACGATCCCAGCCTCTATTCCAGCACGTCGTGGAAGCCAGCGCTGCTACAATCGCGCTGCCTCGAGCGCAGCCATCGTTGATGCAATGGTCATGCGGCTCCTGACGTCTCTCCCGTTTGCATTCTTTGGAAGAGTTTATATTTTCCTTTTGGTTTTAACTGGGATAAAAATAGCCACGTAGCATACACTAAAAACGTTTCCAAAGTCAATAAAGATTAGTTGTTGTTGTTTTTTTTTTTTTTGTTTTTTTTTTATTCTTGTATTTCTTAAAATGTATTCTTCCCTTTCGCAAGAGACGCTTGACAACATTGTACTATCGGCAGCGAACGTCCTGCTTGGAGAGTAGGCCCGCCTCACCTAAGCGCGCGTTTCGAGGTCAAGCTGGTCAAGCCGGGATCCCACTTGCAAAGGTGTATTAGAACGGCACGTCGGTGTCGGTTGCTTCTGTTGTGGACGAGTCTCACTAGAGCAACAAACAGAATCAACCGACACCGACAAACCGCGAGCACGCGCAGCAAGCACGCGAAGGTATTTCTGACAGGCTTGCAATCACTCGTGATCACTTCACGAGCACCGAGAGGCTGCACGCCTGTCAAAGCTACACCTTTGCGTGCATGTCGCACGCGCTTGAGGATTGTAGGTGTCGCTCGTTTCTGTTTGTCGCTCTAGTGGGACTCGGGCATAGGACTCGCGGCCATTAGCGTGCTGCCAGCATGCCACTTTTTTAAACAGCGCAGACCCATTCACACAGTTGCGTTTCGTGAGACACCGGGAGGCGTACTCGTGAACCGTTTATCGCATCCAAAGCTATACGGATAGAAGTTGAGGGAGAGGATGAGGTGAGAGCGCGCGGGGACGTCGGAGGACCGAGCTCTGGTTAGAATAATTAGCGGGTAGACGTAAAGCTACCTGCCTTTGTTTCTACTCGCCGCTCGAACGCGTTCCAACAGTGATGAAAGGGAGGCGGATGATTGGTCCGACGAGCATACCATCCTCCGCACTGTCAGCTGAGGGGTGGACGAGGTATATATCTTCTACCGCCTACACTACAAAAAATCTAAAACGCCAACCTTGAAAAAAAAAAAAAGTCTGCTAGTTGTGACACTTAGCATGATCTGCTCAAAACCACAACGCAAACTGTTCCTTTTTTTTTTTTAGGTTTTAAGATATTTTGCGTTTCTTCACTCGCCGAGCCGGTAGCGATTGGTTCTTCCAAGTGTTTTGCGGGAAAGTTGGCGCTCCAGATATTTTTTCTAGGTATACTGCGGTGTGGCAAGCGACGTGGAGTGCCGGAGTCTTCCATTACCTCGTATTGCACAACCCCGTAAAAAAAAAAAAAAAAAAAAAAAGATATTTGGAGAACCCCAACTTTAGCTTTTCCTGGAAGCTATACCTTATCGTGTCTCCGTATCGTGCCTTGTTTTGCGGGAGAGTCAGCTGTAAAAGGGGCAACGCGGAGATAAGGTGGAAAGCTCCCAGCGCTTTCTATACGGACATCTTCAAAAACTTCCCGCTTTCCAAAAAATCGCAGGAAGTGTGTGCGTGCACGGGCGCGCATGATTGGTGCTCTCTTCCTTCCTCGTTGCCCCGACGGTATAAGAGTAGTAAGTTGGGCGAGTTGGTACACGTTGAACATGGTTAAAATCGCGCACAAAGAGACGAGGACAAACGAGGAAGGAACACAGAACACAGACCGGCGCGCACTCACAACTCTAGTATATTAAGTGAAGAAGAGAAAGATGAAGCACTATTTTTTACAGGGGACAACGTCACCAGGGGGAAACAGATCATCCGCAGTCAAATGATCGCAAGAAGGCAACTTCTTTTTCACTCAAAGCAACCGACGGCTGGCTAACGCAGCGATCGCTCAGGCTCAAGATGGTGAACGCCTCGAGCACCTCGCGCGTTTGTTTTTCTTTGAAGCGGCCAATGATTGATGTTTTTTCTAAAGATGGTGTGCACATACAGGTTTTACAGTGCACCGAAAGGTGACCTCCTACATTAGATGTTAAAGAAAGTTTATGCTCTCGTAGCCGGTCATTTAGACACCGTCCCGTCTGACCAACATAGCATCTTCCACATGAAAGAGGGATGCTATAAACAACGCCCGATGAACAGGGAACAAATGGCCGCACATGTTTCTTGTGGCACGTGTTTTTGGATAATTTTTCCGCCTTTTCATGAACCTTAGAACAGATTTGTCGCATTTTTTTAGGGGCTGATAGTACAACGGGCACACCATACCTGCTGGCCACTTGTTTTAGGTTATGCGAAATTTTGTGCAGGTATGGCATAACCACCACCCGGTTTTTTTCTACGGGGCGCCTAGTTTTTTCCCCCCCTTTTACATTCTTTACCAGCGTTCCTATCACTTCGATTAAGACCTGATTCGGGAACCCTGAAGATTTTAGTCTATCGATCTGGCCCAAGAAACTCAGCCCTAAAAAAGTCATGTTTCCATGCCATTCATCGGAGTTTCTTGGGCCAGATCGATAGACTAAAATCTTCAGGGTTCCCGAATCAGGTCTTAATCGAAGTGATAGGAACGCTGGTAAAGAATGTAAAAGGGGGGGGAAAAAAACTAGGCGCCCCGTAGAAAAAAACCGGGTGGTGGTTATGCCATACCTGCACAAAATTTCGCATAACCTAAAACAAGTGGCCAGCAGGTATGGTGTGCCCGTTGTACTATCAGCCCCTAAAAAAATGCGACAAATCTGTTCTAAGGTTCATGAAAAGGCGGAAAAATTATCCAAAAACACGTGCCACAAGAAACATGTGCGGCCATTTGTTCCCTGTTCATCGGGCGTTGTTTATAGCATCCCTCTTTCATGTGGAAGATGCTATGTTGGTCAGACGGGACGGTGTCTAAATGACCGGCTACGAGAGCATAAACTTTCTTTAACATCTAATGTAGGAGGTCACCTTTCGGTGCACTGTAAAACCTGTATGTGCACACCATCTTTAGAAAAAACATCAATCATTGGCCGCTTCAAAGAAAAACAAACGCGCGAGGTGCTCGAGGCGTTCACCATCTTGAGCCTGAGCGATCGCTGCGTTAGCCAGCCGTCGGTTGCTTTGAGTGAAAAAGAAGTTGCCTTCTTGCGATCATTTGACTGCGGATGATCTGTTTCCCCCTGGTGACGTTGTCCCCTGTAAAAAATAGTGCTTCATCTTTCTCTTCTTCACTTAATATACTAGAGTTGTGAGTGCGCGCCGGTCTGTGTTCTGTGTTCCTTCCTCGTTTGTCCTCGTCTCTTTGTGCGCGATTTTAACCATGCCCGACGGTATAATCTAGCGCGGATACATCTGCAGCCCTCGCACACCGGGCTGAGGTTCGGTGCGATACCCACACGGGTATTGTTACCTTCACAAACACGAGCTGCCTTCCAGGAAAAGCGAGAAACATAATGTATTGTATGTTCTATTTCGCCACAAAAGAGAGAAAAAAAGAAGTTATATATGTATGTTGGGCTCCCAATCGAACGTAAAATACGTTTTATACGTAACAATGTTCTGAATGCTCTTGAATGTACACCTGTAATTTTTTGTTTGTTTTAAATCTGCAGCGATGCTTTGAAATGAATTGTTAAACTCTCGTTTTGGTTTTGACGATTCGTGGTAAAACTTAGGCGTTAATTTCTGATTGTTTTTTTGCGTCCTTCTCTGTAAGTGCCACTGCAGCCATTTGTACGGATGGGCAATCGAGGACTTCACAAGTTACATCTATGCGGCCTTCTCTCCTCCCTCTTGCACATGACGGAAAATAAACATAATATTATAATATTAATAAAAGTCGACGAATTTCGCCCGGCGGCCTTCGATCTGTGCGTGGCGTAAAAACGGTGGCGTCGCGCGCAAAGCGAACGTGCCACCAGGCGAAGTTTGTCGGTTTTTCGCAGAGTGCGTATTCGCTCTAGAGAGCAAAACCCGCGTCGCATCGCTCCTTCGAGCGGCGTAACCATAGCAACCGCCACTGCAGGCACGGCATTGGGCCAGGTTAACGCATCAACGGCGGTGATCGAAGCCAATGCGACAAGTACGAGCATGTTGCCTTGAACGACGCTTTCCCTTCACAAGCAAGCCAAGCGCACAGAGCAGGCCAGCTCCCGTTCGCTCTTGTCGATGTCCTTCGCTCGCACTTACGATGAAACGGAGTCAGAATTGGGAAGTAATCCGTTACAAGTAACGGGTTACCTGTAATCGGTTACTTTTTTAAAGCAATTTGCAATTCTCACGTTACTTCTTGCGGCAGTAATTGGTAATGTAATTTCGTTAAGAAATATTTGTAACGGATTAATTCAATCACTCGTCACTCGTTACTTTTTTTTTTTTAATATTAACATAATACAGAAACTGGATCAATATGAGCAGGCAATTCAGCAGCATCAAGGTAACAGCTTTGGGCAAAATAGGAAATATCGTGAAAAAAAAAATAACCGAAACGATTGTTTTTCTTGTATTACCTGTCCGTAGAATTACTGGAAAAACGTGCAATGCATGATATGGCGAAAAAACGAAGATCTAGAAAGACAACGCCGAGTAGGCTCTGTCTTCTTAACCTCCTAGTGGAGGTAAAGTCCCTTGATACTTCTTATACAAGTAACGACAACCCATACAAATGACAAAGCAGATTCCACTGGAAGCGAATGGCGGCATTCAGTTCAAACCTCTGCTGTGCGCCGCCATTCGCTTCCTAAAACCTGCACCGTCACGCAGTCGGCGCTTCAAAGAATGTCGCTACTTGTAGGAAGGTCTTATCTAGGGACTTTAAGTGGAGGTAGAGGCTGCTACAGAGCATACGCACCGCTAGCTTTGTCTGCAGAATTCCAGGAATCAATTCCGGTCGCCGTAAGCTAGCGGGACGGCGGGTGCTGCTCCAGCTTTCGCAGCCTTGTCAGTGATCGGAGTGCACCTACATTCTTTCTCTCGAGTTCAATATTTTATTTTAGAGCGCAGCTCTTAGGGGCCCGTTTCCGGCTTGAGCGGCGTCGCCGTCGCCGTCGCCGTCGCCGTCGGCGTAACCGCGCGGTGCATCATGGGAAATGTCCCATAATGCACCGCGCGAGCCCCCCCACCGGGGTCACGTGACCTCGTGGGGGGTCACGTGACCCCCGAGGTCACGTGACTCCCCCGAGGTCACGTGACCCCCTCCTCAAGGTCACGTGACCCCCTCCTCGAGGTCACGTGACCCCCCGAGGTCACGTGACCCCCGCCGATGTCGCGTGACCCCCCGATGACGTCATCGTCACTGATGACGTCACCGGCATCCACATCGTCATCGTCATCATCACTGATGACGTCACCAGCATCCACATCGTCATCGTCATCATCACTGATGACGTCACCGGCATCCACATCGTCATCGTCATCATCACTGATGACGTCACCGGCATCCGCATCGTCATCGTCATCATTACTGATGACGTCACCGGCATCCACATCGTCATCGTCATCATCACTGATGACGTCACCGGCATCCCCATCGTCATCATCACTGATGACGTCACCGGCATCCACATCGTCATCGTCATCATCACTGATGACGTCACCGGCATCCACATCGTCATCGTCATCATCACTGATGACGTCACCGGCATCCGCATCGTCATCATCACTGATGACGTCACCGGCATCCCCATCTTCATCGTCATCATCCCTGATGTCACCGGCATCCACATCGTCATCGTCATCATCACTGATGACGTCACCGGCATCCACATTGTCATCGTCATCATCACTGATGACGTCACCGGCATCCACATCGTCATCATCACTGACGACGTCACCGGCATCCGCATCGTCATCGTCATCATCACTGATGACGTCATCAGTGACGTCACTGATGTCGTCACCGGCATCCGCATCGTCATCATCACTGATGACGTCATCAGCGACGTCACTGATGACGTCACCGACATTCGCATCGTCATCGTCATCATCACTGGTGAAGCCATCAGTGACGTCACTAATGACGTCATCGGTACCCGCATCGTCATCGTCACGGATGACGTCATCAGTGACGTCAGTGATGACATCATCGGCATTGGGGGTCACGTGACCCCCCCCTGGTTGGTTTGCCCCCCCCCCCCCCGTGCCCTTCCCTCTTCCTCCTCAAGAGCTGCGCTCTAATTCGGCGTTACAGGGAGTTGTAAGCGGCTTTCATTTTTTTTACGAGGACTACCATAATGCGGTCGTATGACAAATGGACAGTAGTGCTGCCGAACATTTTTCGAAACTTCAAATTTTTTTTCGATCTTTTTTGATGTGTACGGGAAAAGTAACGTGAAAGTAATGGGTAACGTAACGAGCAAAGTAATCCGTTCCTTTTCAGCGAAAGTAATTTGCTACGGTAATTCGTTACATTTGAGGCTCGGTAATTTGTAATTGTAATCAATTACAGTTTTCAAAGTAACGGGCACAAGTGTGAACGGAGTATGAGCCGAGAAACTGAGGGAGAGGAGAAGACGAGAGCGCGCGAGAACGTCGGAACCCCGAGCTCTGATTGGTTGGGATGATTAGTGGGTAGACATAAAGCTAGCTGCCTTTGTTTCCACTCACTCTTCGAACGCGTTCGACCGCGAAACGTGGGACGCTAGCGGTTGGCAATCGAACGCGTTCGACCAACATTGGTTCGACGTGGGAGTAAAGACAAAGGCAGCTGTAGCTTGGCATCTACCCCCTAATCATCCCAACCAATCAGAGCTCGGCGCTCTAACGTCCTCGCGCGCTCTAGTCTTCTCCTTTCCTCCAGTTTCTCGTCGTATAGGTTCATTTTGACACAGAAGACAATTCGAAACTTTTTAGGCACTAAAGCTACGAGATGATCGGGATAATTTTGCGACATTTTTAAAGAAAATGTTCGTGTATATGCGTATGTTTTTTGTTTTTTTTTAACGACGCGCATTTGAAGGTCAAGATAGCAAGATATACAATATGTTTGCAGAGTACTCGTGATCACTAGTCGAGTGATAAAACGCAGTCGAGTGGTTGTTGTTTAACATTCTCCGGCGGCAGAGCGCGCGAGACAGCGCGATTCTGCGGCCAAAACACCCCTCAAAGCTGTAGGAACTGCGGGTTCGTGCGCGTTCTAGAGAACTACACCTGCGCTATTCGCGATGATGATGGTAACGATGATCTCCAGCAAAACGGACAGCACCTAGCGAGAAAATACTGAACTAGACGGAACAGGTGCATTTGAGGTTTCTGCTCGTTGCTTGAGGCTTCCGTGAATACATGTTGTTTGTGTTTCGCGTGATTGAACAGCCGTCCCGGTGACCCCGCCGACGGGACAACGTTCTTCACCACCGTAGGACAGTATGCAGTCTTTCCATCGCCTCCCCGAAGAAGGTAAAGCCTTTGGAAGCTCGCCCCTGCTAAAATATCGCGGCAGGTTTGAAACGTACGGAGTACACATTGGGGCATACGATTTTGAGTTCAATGCTGGCCTGCTCAAACCCGAGCGTTATGCGTTGAGCTGGCACATGGCACGGCGCAATTTGTTTCAGATCGCCATATTTTCCCGATAGTGGCGGCGTCACGCATGCGCCGAAGGCTTGATGAGATCGGTCTATAGAAGGAACCCAGCAAATGACAAAACGCAGAATACGATTAAAAAAAAAATGCAATGTGAGCAGGGAGATTAAGCATGCCCTTTCACTCGCTCGTTGTCGATGTGCACGCCGCATTTTTCAGATCTAATAGTATTCTTAGCTTCGTCATTCGCTGGGACCCTTATATTACTGGTTCATTGCCATTACGACGAATGATAGCATCACGACTAAGAGGACAATACGACAGATGACCGCATTACGACGGAATGACTCGAAACGGCTAAGTGCCCGTGATTCACTGCCTCGTGGTCAGCAGGAAAGCGAATTCACATACCTTTTCCCAGCGTGTGCTTCGCTGGTTTCTAACAATGTTAAGCCCCTCTCGGACGCTACGAGCAGCAACTCTGGGAGGGCATCATCGGCGTGCGTATATCGCGAACACCAAGAAAATAAAAAAGGCGTCCTTCTATTGTTTTGTGAATATTTGCAATGGGAATCGTGATTTCGACCAAAGTAAGTCGGCCGAGCACCAGCCCGAGACCCAACGAAGCAGGACGCGGCAGTAAAACGACGTTTTTGTCACGCTCTGCCCAAGCAGTGCTTTTCTTTCATGGAGAACAATTAACGGTGTATGTGCATATTAAAGAAAAAAAAAATAGGCGAAATAAAAATCAAGCCAAAGATACCCGGAGTAAAGTAATTGCGTTGTGTCAATGTTTAAACAGCGGGAAGACAGACCCAATAAGTGTCCGGTGCATTCGCTGTATGGATGAGACTTTGCCAGTGGAGTATACGATCGCTAACCTGCGGTCTTAAACGTGCATCAGAAGCAACGCAATAGTGGCAGACAATAAATCATCGATGTAGCTTAAAATTACTAGCCCTGAACTTCTACGGTTGACCGGCCGAACCGTCCCAGATTATCCGCGATCATTATATTTGTTCGCCCGCAAGCTCGCGGCGGGGATACGGTCTAGCCGCGAATGGCCAATTCGACTGCTCAAGCCTCGCCTTGCAACCAAGCATCGGCGTACCGCCGAAAAACAAAAAGTAATAAAGAGAAAAAAGAAAGATAATAAAGGTAACAGAGAAGCCCGGATGGCGGCGTCTTCATCTAAACACTCGGGTCACGGTCAGCCATGCGCGGGGTAGAACCTCAGGTGTACGCGCCCAGATCCCTGACGGGGCGGCCCCCTCTTCTCTTCCTCCTGGTTCTCGAGACTGCCATCACGGCGAGTAAAAAGAGAACTACAAAGACTTCCGTCGTCTCGGTCGACTTGCCCGGGGCTCGTACCGCTGTGTTCCGTGCGTATGCGCAACATTCGACGTGCGTCGGCCAGCCGAGCCGAGCGAGCGCCCAGGCGCGACGACCTGTCAGGGGTGCACGCGCCGTGGGAGAGATAGCAGACGACGACCTCCTCGAGAGGTGCGCGCGTTCTGCACGACACGCCGGCAGACCCAGGGAAACCTGCCTGCACGACGTCTAAACTATTGCGCTCTTTGCTTTGTTTGTTCCACCGGTGTATACACTGTGGAAGTTTGCGCGAGAGCTTGTTCCCGGTGGGGGCTCGGCAAACGCGCTTTTATGCCTTGCGTTGAAGATGGGCCCAAATAACGAAGTTGATGGATGAGGAGAGGAAATGCTCTTCCCCTCCTCGGGATTCTGGCGCCGCAAGGAATGGTACAGTGAAGGTCGCTCAATTCGATGCAATCCGTCTCCAAGGTTGTTGGTGTTTTCTCCCACATATATCCTCATGTCAAATGAGCGTTCAAGTGCGAGCAGCTCTTTCAAACGTTTTGCTATCTTTTTAATTTGTTTTGCCTTTTACAAATAACGAGTGAGAAAATCACGTGCGCTGTTTGGGAACTATACAGGTATCGGGGGGCGCTCAGTCACGAGGGTTACAGAAACAACCCGTCGGACAGGTACCCTTCACGCTTTATAAACGAAAGTGCTATTAAAAGTACTATAATTAGTTAAAGCGAAATAATTATTTCGCGGACTTTAACGCGATAGCTGTAAGGATACCGTGTAGCAGAAAAGCCGGCGTCGGTGGCGTTGTGACGGGAAAATGCCGATAGGTCGATAGGGTCACGACGTCACAGCTACATGACCTCGCACGGGAATTTCAAACAACCCACAACGTCACGCGTGGAATGAAAGTGATTAAATACACGATTAAAGGTCGCCGCATGTCTTAAATGGTTTCACTTTATAAATTCATTCATTTGCCTTAAAGAAAAACTTGAAGAATTTTAGGCCGGTTTCGAACCCACGATTCTTCGGTTGTGGGTTCGAAATCCCCACATTTTCTGCCACTGGCGGGAACAGCATGACTTTGGCGATTTCTTCATAATCCCCGATTCGTCTCAAAATTTGCTAAACACACCAACACACATTACTGAAATAGTATCTCCAATATTAGGTCAAAATATTTTTTTTTTTTTTGCAAAGTTACTGAATTTACAATTTCGGTCCCCCACCGTGTTTTTCAAACTAAAATTCTCTACTGGCAACAATGAAAAAGTGACGTCAGTGGAAGGCAGTGGTTCACTGTTTGGACTTTAGAATTTGTTCCCAACTCTTTCCAAGCTTTTCATGGTGCCAAATTAACGTTCTGGGAGCTCGCCCCAGTGCCCAGCCAGCAGCACGGAACAGATGCTTGGCATAGCCTATTTTTTAAACTGGTTGCTCGACTCGCAAGTTTGCCTGTCACTGACGTCACGGCACTGGAAAGTGAGGGCATATCTGAATGTTGGTTTTTGCATCATTTTCATTTACCGATTTCACACTAACTATTCTGAATTTCGCGATACTAAATATCCTACCGGAAAGGGCGAAAAAGGCGGGGGTTCAAAAAATATATTCAGTTAGGGGAACTTAAAAAAATCGCCGGAGTAGTCCTTTAATGGCGAAGCTTAAGCGACCTCCAAGTTTTTACAAATCTGTCACGGAAGTAGTGCCACTCTCGTGGACACATAGAGCAATACTAACCAGAAATGCTATTTGCTGTAAACAATATTACGGAACTGCTTCGTTTTCGCAGACACCGCACTATCCTATTAGCGATTCTATCGCATGCCAACATGCAGATAGTGGTTATTGTTGTTCCCAACACTGTGAAGAACATTTCTCGCCTACTTTGATGGACGATACACCAAACGATCGGAAACGACTACAGTAAAACCCGTTTAGAACGAACGCATGTACACCGAATTATTGTCGATATCGAACTCCCAGAAAATTCAAATAAAAATGCATGTAAACAGCCCTTTTTATAACGAACAATATATTTGCTATATCGAACTTTTTCATCTGGAAGGCTTCCAAAAACATGCAAACAAACTGCAAACATGCAAAAAAAAATAAAAAATTTAGCGCTTTGTTACAAGGCAGAAGTGAAGAGATGAGAAAGAAAAAGAAGCTCTCGCCTTACAACGAACGCATCGTTGAAGTTCGTTGTAAATGGTCTTTGCTATATTGAGCTACTTGCTATATCGATCTGATCGTAGTGTTTCCGGCTGTTCGTTATAAATGGGTTTGACTGTATAAGGACGCAATCTAGATTCAAATAGTTCTCTTTTGTGTGTGAGCCAATTGATGGCTATTTTATTAGGAGCACATCGCCAAGCGTTATAGAAAGCCTACCTACATATATTTTCCTTTTCTTAGCTTTCACCGAAATAATCTTTTTCTTCTTTTTTTTTTTTCTGCCTTTCCATGACATCTTTTTTAATTAAAACCATGATGGACGACACTTCGGGTTCGCGGAAGTGCGCGCATCAAACATAAAAATTTTTGACTAGGGCATGATGCAACGGAATTACCCACATGTTCCGTTTCCGGACCGTTACGTCGTCGTGAAACATGTCGCAGCGCTGAGAGAAAAGCGTGAAGAGCGCGTTGTCCGTTCCACCAACAGTAAAGTACCGGAGTACGACACAAAAGCGCCCACAGAATGTTTTTTTTTTTTTTCTTTGTCGCTGTTTTTGTTTCCGACCGTAGCCGCCTATTTCACAGTCACCTTGAGTGCATAGTCTCGAGCAGAACATTGTATACGCTACAAATGTCTCTGGTCTCGAGCTAATGTCTTCCAAACGCACTATCTAAAAAAAAAAAAAAAATAGTGTTTTAATGCTACTGCGTTCCCTCCAGGATGATGACACCTTTTTGCGGAGGTACGACCGCTGAATGACTGTGCTCGAGCTCAAGAGCACTGCAGCAGTTCTGCGAGAAACCCTTCGGGAACTTTATTAGCGACGTGCTAGGACGGACGATTTAGACGAAACGACTCCGTCACCGCCTCTTCCAGCCAGTTGTGCTGAGAAATGCTTGTTTTCTCAAAACTAAAAACCGAAAAATTGAAGAAATAAATTTAGATCTACTAAGAGACAAGCCCCCAAAGAGCAGAGTAGAACTCACAAGACACACGAAGTCGCTTCTACTAAAGTGTTTCCTATACACGCGAGAGGTCTTTGAATCTCGTTATTCGTTCCTTAGTTCAATAGACCATTTGCTATATTACCCAAGCATCAAGGAGAATGCATGGATTGGTGTTCCACGCGCTACACGCGCACGTCTTCCCCGTATAAAAGATTCGAAGTAAATAGCCAAAATAAAGCGCTGACGAACGCACCTGCAAGATACAATTTGTTTTAGGTTTTTGCTTTATAAAATTTACTACTGCTGAGGCAGGCCAGCACGTGCGGCGCGTAGAACACCAATCCCTGCATTCTCCTTGATGCTTGGGTAATATAGCCATAGGTCTATTTCGTCCGTTTAATAGCAAAAATACACCCCGTTCGCTGGTAAAGCGCTGGATATTCTATTTTCATTATCCAGCTGTAAGAACTGGGGTAGAAAACAGCGCACCACCACCAGAGCTTCGACATCTCAGCGCCAAGAGTGTTTTTCAGTACGGCAAGCTTTGGTAAAGTGCCCGACTACAAATATCACTTCGCCAAGTAAACACAACGCCAGGGATGCGATTGGTCAGAGTAATTTTGGAGCACTTTTTGTAGCAGCCAAAAATCCATTTTGGAGCAGCAAAACAAACTCTTGGAGCAGAAGCACACACTTTATTTTCATTTATACCAATACGAATATCATGTTAAGACTTTATTCGTCGGCTTGTCCAACTAAAAGACAACATCTGCTTTGCATTTTCTCTTATGTACAAGATTTTGTTAGCATCAACTGCAGAGCAGGCTTGACACGGAACTAGCTGCTTTGTTGTGCGTGGAAGCCAAAGAAACGGCAACAAGATGATGATTGATCAACGACAGTATGAGCTTCTGTGAATGGTTATTTTAGATACAGAATCAAAGGCAAACCAAATAGTATATAGACAACTGACATAATCTGAGCAGAATACTTTTGAGCACCAAAATTGATTAATTTATTGATTTTTCTTTGCACAGATCAGGCACGTACACAGCAGCGTGCAAGGCGAAGCAGAGAGGTTAAAACCCTTACGCCTGTGCGCCTGCCGCCGTGTACACTAGAGTCACAAAATTATATCCAGAAAACTAAAATAAGATGATACAAGGAAATAAAATGATGACAATGAAGTTAAATACGGGGTGAGAAAGATGAAAGTTTCCGCCAGTTTAAATTAAGGCGCAGTTCACACCCACAACCGAGTAAGACGGAGAGAGAGACAAGACCGGCCCCAAGCCCCCGTGACGTCTTAGGAGTCAGACTTGTGCCTATTTTAAATATTCTACTCAAGATAATGTATCTCAAATACTTTTTGAAGTATCTTGGTATCTTGCTAATAATTCTGATCGAGAGTATTTAATACTCCATTTTAAATACATTTCTGAGTATCTTGTACTCATTATCTCAAATACATTTTTGACATTCCGCTATTTTCCGAGTTTTTCGGTATCAAAAGGCGTGGGCGTGGCACGAGCCAACGTGAACATTCTTTCGAGCAACCAAATCCTGTTGCTAGCTCCGATTAGGTACGGTGACTTTGACTGAGCTCGTGAAAACATCGCTTTTTTGCCGATTGTGACTCATATTTCAGCCCAAAGTTCGTACAATGAAGGTTTTCCCCTCACCTTGCCAAAGGCGCCTTTTGTTTCCTAGAGTTTCCCCCAAAAAATCCTCAAACAAAAGGGGTGGTTTTAAGGAAGTTAGGATTGAATGCCACGCTGAGGCGCGACGCAGACCGGGAAACAATCTACGACAACAATCCAGTCTTAAGTGTCAAAGAAAAAAAAAATAGAAGTGAACAGGAAAAAAGTTTAAAAAAAAGACATTTTTGTTTTGCTGGTATTTTGACCCAACAACGGCAAAACGTCTAGGCTTCCTTTTGTTTATTTTCTTTTTGTCGTCAGTCCGTCACTTATTGCTCTCGCGAACAATGTCTGTAAGCGAACATTGATAAGCGGAGAACAGGACAGGAAACGAACTATAAAAGCTGGATGACCTCTCAAAATCCCAACAAAGCGCCCCCCAACGCTGAGTGCCTTTCTGAACGCAACCAACTTGAAGAAGGTGCGACCACTGCCGAAGGCTTTTATCGGGGTTTTCTTTGTTATTCAATCACTCACATCCGTATCCCAAGTTCGTTTATAATGAACTCCCTATATAGGGAATATGAATTTTAGTTTAAGGTGCACCGCAGGACATGATATTCAGCGCTTATTTCTGTCCCAGAAGTGTTTTGTAACATGCATCAGTGATATTGAGGAATTTCAGCGAATATAGGGGGCGCTCCGATCGATCCAACATGGCGGACAAGAGGGGGATAGATTTGCGACGCCCGTAGACCGGTAGCGTATAAATAAAGCGAATCGTGTCGTTCTCTGTTTGTTGCCGTGTGCGAGACGATCATCGTTTCAACCAAGACCTACCGTGATGCTACGGATGAAGTGTTCAAGCCAGTCGAAGGCAAGAAATCTTGCCATACTCAAGATATGTGTTCGAGGTGAGCTCTCACGCTGGTGCAGCTGTCATCAAGTTGAAACGAATGTACGCGGGTCCAAAGAAAGGTACATATCCACAATTTTCGCGCGTTGGAACTATGACGCGCACTTTATCTAAAACTAAACTTATCGGTCTGCGCCTACAAACATTTTCGTTGACGTTGCTTAGATGATGCAACCATTCAGGCCTCGCATTAAAAGGCGTTGCGAACTCTTCGGTTGTTCTAGTTAATTGTGCTAAAAAGCGGTTGGATGGAAAGTATGACAGCTACAGCATACAAGGGACGATTGAGGTCTTTATCCTGCGTTCTATGTATCGAAACATCGGTATCCTTGGTGTTATATTGCGATCAGCTGGTCGCCGATCGTCCCGTTTTTACGCATAATGTAAACAAGCCCCGGAAGCGCCAATCTCATTTCGATGTCTTGTGCACCCCTACAAGCCTCGTTCTGGCTCTTGTGCAAAGCTTTATTGTAATAGCAATAGTCTCATCGGTCATTCAAGTTGTATGCGCCATGGTGATATCTGCTGTGTGTGATCTGCTGACAAACAAGTCTGTATTAAATGCGAGAAGGAGAACGAAGGTAAAGCTTTTTTAACTGTTTTCTTTTAACAGGGCAAAGCTTCTAAAACAAGAGCAATTTAAGCTGATATTTGAGTGTGCTCAAGAATGAATGGTAAAAGGTGCTTATGCTAAGTGGTAGATGTATGCAGTTGATTTTCTGTTTGCCTCTGCATTGTAAATTGGAAGATATGTATCAGCAGAAGGCACGTGTCCTTTTGAAAATGTCTTTTATTAGGGCAAAAATAGGTTTTCATACACAACCGAAGAGTTCGCAACACCATTTAATGCGAGGCCTGAACGTTTACATCATCTAAGCAACGTCAACGAAAATGTTTGTAGCTGCAGACCGATAAATTTAGGTTTAGATAAGTAGGCGTCATAGTTTCAGCCTCAAACATGCAACATTGTTGATATGTACCTTCTTGATGACAACTGCACCAGCGTGAGAGAGCCCACGTCGTCGAACACTTGCACACATATATTGACTATGGTATGGCAAGATTTCTTGCTTGAAGTGAAGATCATCTCGCTACGACTAGCTACGACCACCCACCGCAGCGATGCAGTCGTCGAAGGGGCGCAACGCAGTCAGTCGCCGTCGCCCGACGCTGCTCGTTTGGCATTCACGGCTTTCCGCCCAAGTGCTTCGTTTGTACTTGGCACCGAGTGTTAATTTTTGTGCTTGTGTGTGCTCAGTGGCTGGATATAAGCCCCAAGAGCAGTTCTTCAGGCTCAATAGTGTTCGCCGACAAACTTCTGAAAAAAATGCCACCCAGGAAAAAAACCACGAAGACGCAACGCGCCAGCTTGGCGGACTATGCAGTGGGCGCGGAAATCGGGCCCTGCCGATTATACGCCAAATGCAAACTACCGAAAGAAAACAAAAAAAAAATTTTTTTAGGCTCAAATTGGCTTCTGCGGTATATACGCCTGGACACTGGTGCCTGTTATTATGCATTGTATATTCACTGTTGTTTACTGTGGCTTGAGACTGCCTTCCTGTAATGATGAAGAGGGGTCCACTGAACCTTGAAATAAAGATATTTAAGCATATGTAGATGCAAATGTCCCTTGAAGCCAGATGGTCAGGGAAAAGATGTGCCATTATCTAATTTGCCAACAGCACACCATTGGTCACAATCAAAACTCACCAAGTCAATGGGCAGTTCTCCACCACAATATTTATTGCCGTGTAATCACCAATTTGGTCCATTAAAAATCTTGAGGCTGTAGCCTATAGCACATCCATTCTGGATCTGCAAAGCTTATGCTGTAGACATGCATCATCACATGAGCATGTTTCTTATTAATCTTAAACGTAAAACGCTAGTTATGCAACGAAATTCCCATATCACATTTTTAGCAAATTGAGTGGTTCCACCTGTCACATTGTTAGCTTTGGAAGTAAACCAATTCACAATACCACCAGCGGCATACATCGTGCCAAGCATTAGTGCCGCATATGGCACAAAAATGTCCTAATTAGGGAAGCAAACTTAATTGATCGTGTTGATTAAAGCACTTAAGTACGGAAGAAATTATCAATCAAACAAGGTCACTCGAAAAGGAAGTTTTCTCGCTGAACGAATATGACTTTTTATTGGGCGTTTCGCAATGTATGGCCGAAGACATTCACTCCGTGATCAATATACAGAAGCATTTGCTTAGCAGTCGGTCGTGCGTGCTAAAAACAAAAACAAAGGTGGATTAGAAACGCGATAGATTCGCCTTTGCACGGAGTACTTACGCTCAAAATCGTGTCAACATAAAGCGACTATGGCCCAGCCGCCTCGGTGGCTCCGAGGCGAGAGCGTCGGCCTACGGATCCCCATGTGGCGGGTTCGAATCCCGGCCGAGGTGCCCGCAATCTGACGGAGGCTTATTGCGGAGAAGACGCCGTGTAATTGAGCTTTCGGTTGCACGTCAAAAGATCCCCAGGTGGTCGAAATTAATCCTCAGTCCTCCACTGGGGCCTGCCAGATGCCCGTCGTTGGTTTGGCATGTAAAACCCCCAAATTTGACTTTTGACTATGGCCCACCTTGCTAGCAGCAATCTTAAAATTTATCCGCGTAGTCGTCGCACCCGTGCACCAACCGAAAACGTTGCTGCAAGCCTTTCCGCCGTCAACTTTGAGTCGCTGTTGAGTCTGAATAACTGCTCTATGAGGTCCATATCCAGCCACTGAGCACATACACAAGCACAGGAAGTAATACTCGGTTCCCAAGTACAAGCGAAGAACCCGGGGCGGAAAGCCCTGAATGCCACACGACCTGCGTCGGGCGACGGCGATTGACTGCGTAGTACACAGGTTGGGCTCCTTCGACTCCTGCATCGCTGCGGCGGGTGGTCGTACCGTGGTCGTAGCTAGTCGTAGCAGATCGTGTCACCTCTGTTGCTCGTACTGGAACACTAGAGCCGCGTAATATTCTTGCTGCCGAAGTTTATAAGCCTATGTTCGCGGCCAACGCATTTACACAAAGCCAACGTGGCCAACGCCCAGTGAACCTATCCCCCTCGTTCTCTTTCGGCGACAGGCCGCCAGGGCGGTGACACCGTCGCTGAAACTCCTCAATTGCCACGCGCGTCGCCAAGCGAGCGCGAGGCCCAATGGTTACCGCGCTTGGCTCTCGCGCGGAGCCTCCGGGTTCGATTCCAGGGAGCGGACTCCTCTTTTATTTATTCTTTCAACTTGGCATTCGCGTAAGTTCGAGAACGTTGTCGTGTGATCGAGTAATGAATATTCTACGCGAGGAACGTTCTACGCCGAATGTTCGAGAAACCAACTCGGGTACAAAAGATGCTCCGCGTGGCGGTAGCGAAAGCTTGCGCTGGGGACCTTCTTGGTTCGGTACCCACCGCCCATGAGTCTGACACCGGCACGCGTTCGTGTAAGCACTACTGCGTGATGCACGTTAAAACCCTCAGGTTAGCGGTTGTACTACACTGGCTAAATTTCTCATCTACAGGTAAGCGACCGGTCACCCGTTGAGGCGTACCATCATCAAGGCTGTATAAACATACAAAAGCAAGCCATTTATTATTATTTTTTTTTTGGTTCGGAGTTAGTTTTGCTTTAGCGCTCGATCCTGCTGTTTCGCCGACATCGACGCCTGCGACGCTAGCCTTTCTCTTATGTTTTGGGCACAAGTATCGCCCCATAAACGTTAAAGTTTCTTCGGTAATACGCCGCCTCATCATTTGTCATTCGTGACAATATCCTGCTCTTTATATTGAACTGCATAAAATAGCCCGATACTTTTTTTTTTCTTTTTCCATTTTGTGTTGCTGCGACAATAAACCCTTCTGGCGAGCTAGATATGCGCAGCTGTATAATTGTCATTGTCACTGACGTCGGTACAAATTACGCAATGCGGAAGTATCTTCAAAACTAATTGAATTACATTTCTAAGTGTTTGTACTCTACTCAAGATACTTTACAGTGAAAGTAACTAGAGTAGTGTTTTAAATATTTTATGAAGCAGGTATTGAGTTACTTAAACTACTTTTATCGAGTATTTTATTCAACACCGCTTAGGACAAGTTCCGCAGCAGTGCAGAGGGCTGCGTATTTTCGGCACCGACGTGATATCCAGGGGGCGCGGCCAATGACGTCACGGGCGTCAAAATAACAGCTTTTATTTTGACGTCTTCGTTATTTTGACGTCAACAACACGTTTTCTTTGGATACCGCCGACAGCATTTTGAAATGTCGGTCGCTCGGCGTGTGTGTGGCCGGGTGCTTGGCGGTGTCCGCGCTGGTGCGTGTTGTCAACGTTGCCGCCTGTACTCGTCGTGTTCTCAGGAACATGAAAATAAGCGTTCTCCATTTTCAAACTTCGCCCGGTGCCGTCCGTCACTCCTGTTGCAAATGAAGATTACGTGTACCGTAGGCGACAGAGCCCAGCCACAGTAATTTTGTACTCATTTTTCTGGAGCTGTAGTTGTGTGCAATACGACGGATTATCACCCTTGCATAGAATACCTGCGAAGGCCGTGCAAGCGGCGAGCGAGGAGCCTTGACTGGCATGACTATACCCGCAGCAGGAGCGCTCGTGCCGCGCAATCCGATGCAACTAGGTCGCGCTTTTAGCACTGTCGTCGACGGCATTCTTTTTTTTTTTTTTTCAGTGTTAGTCGTAAAAAAGAAATAACGTAAATATCGCCAAATGCCTCAATAAAACGAAATGCTCGAGAAAAAAAAAAGAAAAAGAAAAATAAGTTTCTACCGCGGATCGAACCCACGACCGGTTGCGTATAAACCACGCTACAGTTTCGGAAATCGCGTTTCGACAATTCGTTTTATACGAGACTTTCGGACGGCACTTAACGCGGAGTACCGTTGGTGGAGTACCGTCGGACGGCACTTGAACGCTCTGCAAAAGTGCCGTCGGACGGTACTGTAGTCACTCCTAATCTTCTTTTGCAACAGGTGTGACCGACGGCACCGGGCGAACGAAATTGGAAAACACTGTTTCTGGATACGCGACGAGCACAGGCGGCACGACGACACACACCAGCGAGTACACCGCCGAGCCGCCGAGCACCCGACCACGCGCACACACTCGTCGACCGACCGACGTTTCAAAATGCAGTCGGCGGCATCTAAAATAAAACGTGTTTACTTCAAAGAACACCAAATAAACTCTGGACGTCCGTGACTTGACTGGCCGCGCCCCCTGGACATGAAATCGGTGCCGAAAATACGCACCGTCGCAAGAGGCTCCAAAACCGGTCCCGCCTCCCTCCGTATAAAAGAGTGCAATAAAACTGAAACTCTAAATTCAGATTAAAAAAAAAAAAAAAAAAGTGCCAATAAGCTTTTATACGTAGAACTTCATGATAACAGGAATCCGTACGTGAACGCTTCCCTGATCCTTCGACGGTCGTCGCCGTACATGCACGGTGGTGATTACACGTTTGAAAGTGCTCGCCTAAACGCGAAACTGCGTGCACCACGGGACGTGCTGCTATTCGTTGTCTTTGGTGAACTATTAACGTTGTATTCGCACGCTGTTTCGGTTGGCTGGGATATTTATAGTTTACAAATTAGACTCTCCGCGCACGAGACGCTCAGTGCGCACACCGACCGCTCAGGCGTTAGCCCTGATGAAAGCACTGGCTCTTTCAATGAAGACTTCCAACGCTTTTCGAAATTAAAACTAGGGGACGAACTCTCTGACAATTGCTGGAAAGCGCATCCCCGCTCCGCGAGCGCGGCCACCGGACGGCCATCTTGCATGCCATTTTTTTTCTCTCGTTTCGCTAGCGTTGCAGAGGCCGGCGACAGCATGCTAAAGAGACGTTTTTTACTCGTTCCAACACCCGCGCAGCAGCACGAAACAAATATTCCATTTCTAGAGTGCCCGCTCGACCTGCGAGCCTGCCTTCCACTAACGTCACGGCACCTGAGAAGCGCGGGTATATCTGAATGCCGGTTTTAGCATGATCGTCTATAGCCGATTTCACAATAAATATTATGAATTTCGCGATACTAAATAGTATATCGGAAAATATAAAGGCTGGCGATTCCGAAAATATACTTAGTTGGGATAGCTAAAAAAATCGCCGGTGTACCCCTCCCTTTTAAAACAATCCCGCCGAACTTGTTAAGGTTATTCCCAAGCTTCCACCCACTGCTCCAGCTAATTTAGTTTTTATGTACTTAATGACTGATCCATCGCACTGATAGAACGTATATAAAGACGATAACTAAACAAAAGAGTTCACAAAAAATAAACTTACAAACCTTTCCATACACATCTTCATCCTTGCTAAATCTTAAATCCCCCCCTCCCCCCCCCCCCCCCTCAAAAAAAAAAAAAAAAAAAGATTGTTAGAAAGTTGCAGTAGTCCGGTCTCAGGGCGCCGCCATCTTCCTCAGTGGGGTGCGCTCTCGGGAGCGCACCCCACTGAGGCTTCGTAATCGGATTATGACTGGTCCAAGCGCACCCCAGACAGGCAAGATGGCAGCGCCCTGAAGCCGGACTTGCAAACGTGCATACACTAGCCGCAGTTTTATTTGGAGATCGTGTGTAACATCCCGTTTCAAAAAAGTGCTTTTTTCTTTTTTTTGAGCACACCGGTGCGCTGCAAAGAAGCAAGGCAAGCAAAATCGCGTTAAATACTTTGCTCATGATGTTAAAGTCCCGAGACTGGGAAAGAAACTTGAAAGAAAAAGTGTAAGCAGTCACAGAAATAAGGGCAGACAAACGTCTCAAACTCAGCTAACAACTATTATTCCGTTTACAGCTTTTATAACCACCCCCCAAGGTCACCGCCAACCCACACCGATACGCTTCCCCTTTCCATAAGTTTCCTTCCCAGTCTCAGGATTTTAACATCGTGATCCAAATACACCGGCTCGCCTGCACCTTGACAATTTGTTCGTCAAACATACTTTGCGGTTGTTTCTTGACAGCGGTACACCAGTGCGCGATGGGAGGCGCACTCGACGAAGCTGACACGTCCGCCGGAACAGACAACGATTACGAATGGTCCAAGTGTTTCATAGAGACACCAAATCGAATGTTACATTATTTTAGGCGACGATAGAAAGTTCTGAAAATTTGCGCAAGCCTACCGTAACGGTAAAGCAGTGTAGCGGGGCCTGTACTATTCAATAGGGAATTGTAGTAGAGCGTTTCCGCAGCCCGCTAAGCACCCGGATAGCGCTCCGTAATCCGCCACAAGACCTTGAACTATGCAGACAAGGCTGGCGGCGCGCATGCGCAGCTGCGGCGTTTTCTTCACGGATACCGTAGCGGAGGAGAGAAACGATCTACTACAACTCCCTAATGTTCAGCCTTCAATGCTGGCGCAGATGTTTTACGTTTTGGCACAATGTAGCAGGATGTAGCAGGGTAAGCAATTTAGTGCAAATAGGGAGTTTTCGTAGACCGCGCTGCCTCCTCCGCTAAGCGTTCCGCAACGAAGAAGTTGCTACTGCGCCTGCGCGCCGATAGCCTCGACTGTGGAGTTCCCGCTATCGTAGCGGGTTGCGGAGGGCTTTGCGGGATGGCGACAACGATCTACGAAAACTCCCTATTGATGCAGCGATCATATCACCACTCGAAACAGGTTTTCTCGCACGTTACCCAAACAACGCAAGAAGCGAGCTGACGAGCCCACGATCTGCACGGTCTCTCCTACTCGCTACGTCTCAAACGATAACTAATCAAATAAAATGTTTAATTAACTTTTGAATTAGTTTAAGGTGTCATGTTGGAATTGAAGCTTTGACGACAATCGCAATTATAAGCCAAACACATTTAAATAATTTAAGAAAATGTAATGGTTTTGGATATTACTCGACTAATATTCGCCTTTGTGCGCCCGATTTAAAAATTGCGCTCAAAAAAGAGCGTCACAGGCCCTGCCCCCATGACGCTTGAGAGTGACGTCGTCGATTCAACAGTCTCTCCTCGGTGGCTGCTCGGTGGGTGCGCCGACGATACGTAGCGTCGTCGTGGGCAGGGCTTGATCAGCTTGATGCGCTCTTTTCGCGCGCCATTTTTAAATCGGGAGAAAAAACAAACAAAAAAAAAAAAAAAAACGAAAATTGAAACCATTATCTTTTCGCAAATTCTTTAGATTGAGCTGACCTCTTATAGTAATTGCCGTTAATACTGCAATTCCTACATGTCCCCAAAAACCAACAATTAAAAAGTTAATTAGTCAACTTACCGTGATGGTTACCCCGTCATCTAATGTTCACCGAGCCTGAAAAATTTATGGTAAACCCCCCCCCCCCCCCCCCAAAAAAAAAAAAAAAAAAAAAAAAAAAAAACTTGTTTAACTCTTGCTTTTTATAATAATAATAATAATAATAATAATAATAATAATGAAAAAAATGTTTAAAACGTGTAAAACGTTTAATGAAAAAAAAAAAAGCAAAAAGAACTGGTCGCACTTGCGCGTGACTTCTGTCACGGGACTTTCCCCTTACAAAGCCTTTCTAAATGTTCTGACGTCGCCCGACATCGTATAATCGAGCAGGGTCCGTAAGATTCGGACTCGTCTTTCAGAGTCGCCAGCCCAGGTCTCGGTGGCGTCCTCTTATGGTTCCTATCAATGACGTCACGACCGAGATTATTAGTAGCGAGCAGGGGCAAAACCAAAACCCCGTTTTTTTTTTGTTTTTTTTTTTTGTTTTTTGGGGGGGGGGGGGGGATTTGTAAGGATACTATTCTCCCATTCAATCTTGTGCACTGGGGGGGATTACGTGTTAACACATCCATCGAGCCAGCACATCCACCGAGCCATTACATCCATCGATGGATGTAATGGAACGGTGGACATACCAGCTCGTTGGATGTGTTGACATGTGTATGGATGTAGCTGCTCGATGTATGTAGTTGCTCAATGACGTAATTGCTCATCCTTCCTGTCACGACTCCTAGCGTGCCATTACATCCATCGTGCTAGCGCATCCATAGAATCCAAGATGGCCGCCATTGGGCTTCTTGATCGAGTTATTCACATTCTTATGTGGAGAGCAAATTCGCCTGCTTCTTTTTCAGGGATTGTGGTGACGTCAGAAGGCCGAGCTATTATACAGCATAAAATAAGCCTGCGTGATTGGTGGATGGAATGGCACGTTTTTGGACAAAGCTGCTCGATGAATCTGATGAGACGATGGATGTAACGGCACGATGGATGTAATGACACGCTTTTGGACGAGGTTGCTCAATGGATGTGATGGCGCGGTGGACGTAATGACTCGATGAATGTAACGGCATGATGGACGTAATGGCACCCTGGATGAACTGGCCAAAAGGGGATGCAAAGGCACGATGGATTTGCTGGCCCCAAGCCCACTGGGGGGTCCACCATGTCGAATTGCGCTCCGAGAAGGGGGGAGGGGGGGTCGACTTTGTTTGGGAAAGGGGGAGGGCAGCAATTTCCCATTGAAATTTTCAGAAAATCACTTTTTCTGAAAATTTCAATGAATAAGGTATAGGATCGAGCTGAAACTTTTTCATCTGGTTGTGACCTCTAGCGCTACCTTTGGGCGGAGAATGAGCGCTCGGCGATGCCTAGTTTATTTTTGCGGTAAAAAGAATGTGTAATTTTGTTTTTGCGACACCCTGTATATCTTTAAAAAAGAAAACGCATAAAAAGGTGCCCAATATTTTCACAAGTAACAAAAAACCCTTAATTAATGCTATAAAAACGTTTTCTCAAATAAATTTTACGTGAGAAACTTCGGCATAAGTGTGTTGGTGAAAAAACCATACCTTTCTGGTGCACAATCTCGTAAAGCCTTGTTATGTTATCAGAGTTTATCAAAATAACAGTGCGCATATGCTAAAGTCGAGCCCTTATCATGTTGCTTATTTCCGCTGTCAAACTGTATCTTTCGGTGCAGATATAATAGCGAATTTGTTTATTCTAGGTCTATTACATACAGGGATGGGCAAAATGCATGCAAATATGTATCGAAATACAAATACAAAATACTTCGTCAAAATGTATTTTCTAATTACATTTCCAAAAAAGCCTTTAAGTACAAGATACAAATACAAGCAAATGTATTTGGTCTCCTCCAAATACTTTTCCAAATACATTCCTCAAAATTTGCGTCAGTGACTTCAGGGCACCTGCAATGGGTTTCTGGGTATCTCATTTTAATTTTGCATCGCACACTCGAAAGTTAGTGTGCGAGGCTCTAGTAACGTAATAGAAATATAATCACAAAAAATGTAATCAGCTTGGACGTAATAGGTGAAAAAAGTACAGAGCTTCGAGCAGCTTGTTTTGTCGATTACATTTTGGTATAGACCAACAAAGACCCGAGACGACCAAGACGCGCAGCACTAGCTACAGAATTTTTTATTGCTGCAAACTCGCACCAGTTATGAAAATCGGGACGACCCGGCATTTAGAATGTTCCAGGCAAAAATATGGATGGAAATCAGGCTGGAAAGCATCTCAAGTCGTCACAGGCACTTATTTAGCCAGTCTGCCTGGGAACGTCAATTTCGTCACTATTCTTGCCCTGGACTAGCACCGTAATTACAAAGTCACTAAACGCTTGTGCTTGATTGAGAGACATTGCATTCGGTGCAGAACATAGTTTTCTTCCTGCTCTGAACAGGGACAATAAATTTGAGGGATGTGATTTCGCCCACAAAATTGTATTTAATTACAATTGTATTCGAAATACCCACGTTTTAGTATTTAAATACAGACGTCAAATACATTACACAATTTGTAATTAAATACAAATGCAAAATACACGAAGTATTTGAAATACTGCCCATCCCTGATTATATACATGAATCAGTCAGACACAGATATATAAAATATCAAGTAAATTAAAACTTTAAATACCCTTTCTGAAATGAAACTGCTTTGTACACTGTGTTCAATAGTGCATCATTTCGTTGTTGATGGTAACATGTTAACTATTTCTAACAACTAATGACCTCCCAGGAACGAAAATATACAAGCTTGTACTAACCTGATAGAGCTGGAAGTAATGATCACTTCTCATGTAGGACACTGCTCCACACAGAAATATGCAAAATGATCTACCTATAAAAGCTGTATCTTCTTTATGTCGTCAATATAATGCAAAACATTTTAACAGGAATAATCGCCAAAACAGAGCAAAACTACAAACACAAATTGTAAAAATATCAAAATTTGTCATTAAATTGATACCTGCCATTTTCTTGTTTGGTATTTTTCTCGTGTTTGTATGTCAATATCTCGGCGGCTGTACAATTCAGCTACATGACCTTTACATCACTGTTTTGATCTGTAAGTATGATATCATATAAAATTTTGAAGATTGTGATTCAGATATTTCATAAGATTTCACTTGCCTGCAAAGTTTGCAGACAAGCAATTGAACAGTTAAGTTTGACACTCTCTAGAGAAAAATAAAGAAATGCAGTGAACACTTCATAATTCTTTTGATTAGTTCACATTCACACAGATTGTTCCCAAATATCATTATACTCTGCATAAAATTGTGCACATGATTCATCATCAAAGGTGATCAGAAGTGTGTGTGAATGTGACTGTCCAAGTCTCGATGAGCTATCATTCTTTATGTTTCAAGAGGTCTTTCTGGGCAAAAATAATTGTCGATTCGTTTTTCCAAAATATTGCACAATGACATATTAAAACATAAAGTAAATTGAAAACATTCACTGGCCACCGTCTCTCGAATCATATCTGAAATCCCCCACTTAATTACTAAACTGACATAATAAAGTACTGAATGCCACATTTATGTTTTCCTCACAAAGTATTACAGCACTACCGTAAAATACCGGACAAGCGCCCAGTCAAAATTTAGAGATAATCGCGAAAAAATGGGGGATGGGCGCTCGTCCGGTTATCAATTTTACATATCAATCTACTGTGCATATTTTCTCAGATCTTAGAAATTTGGGAATGGGCGCTTAATGTGGGATGGGGGGATGCGCGGCATTCTACGGTAGGTAAAAACATGCAAAAAACCTAACAAAATTTAAAAGCAGAAACTAAACGAAACACCAAAAATTGGCAACAAAAGAAGTTTATTGACAACATTTGAAGCAGGCACATCCAACTTATCCCTTAGTGGGGAAAAAAAAATGTATTTCAACATTAAAATTAAAAGATATTGAAGAAAATTAAAAAAGAAAAGCAACTGAAACAAATAAGAGAAAGAGTAAATTTGAAATTTCTTTAGTGGTAGCTTTTTCTCTCAATCAAACCCATCAGTGTGCAGTAGAAAGTGCCCATTTAAGACACTAACCCATGCACTAATATTTGCTGCTAGCCAATATCCTGTAGAAGTAAAATGTGAAAAAGCATCAATGTCACGTCCCGGCCAACAGTGTCGTGCAGTGTACGCTAAAGATATACCTCTTCTAAAAATTTAATTTCTTCAAATTTGCAAAAGCTGGAGTATTTGTTCTGTCCAACACATCAATACTTTCACTAGCACTGAATCGGACAAGACCCAAGAAGCTAAGCAAAAACATGCTCAAACGTGAAGCCGACGCCCGTAAAACATTCGCACCAGAAAGAGCTGTCTCGTTCGTGAAGAAACTGAAGATTCAACATTTCAGTCGAATACATGACAAGGAAGGCGTAGACATCGCACGACCTCAGACTGGTAAAATGTCGCTGGCCAAGACAAACTCGGCCTGCGAAGCTGGGCCACGGATGGCTAGGCACCCACCTGCTGCCTCTGTTCGGGGGCCTGCCCTGCCCACGTCCCGGTTGCAGCGCTCGTAGTCGAGCATGAGGCGTGTCCGGCAGTGCAGCGTCTCCCTCACGGAGCCTAGGTAGCGGGAGTACAGCTCCAGGTGGGCCCCCAGGGTGCTCCGTTCCAAGAGGCACTGCCGCTCCCCGTGGTGCTGCGGCCGCAGAGCAGGAGGAAAGGTTTCGCGATGCCCGACGTGTCGGAATCGGAGTCGCCATGCTCTGTCTCACTAGTTGGTGCGTGGTACTCCGAAGCCACGAGCGGGAGAGGGAAGATAGCCGCTTTTGCATGAATCTCGAGTGATGGGACGACTGCCGAAGGGGCGTAAAGCAATGGGGGGGTATGCAAAAGAAATTTCAGGTAAGAAGGGAGTTCCTCCCTCCTATTTTCTCCAACTGCCCCCGTTGCACTCTCAACACCCCTGCGCCCCCCCGGACCTTTAGTGCGCCGCACACAACTTAGCAAGATAGGGTGTACATCCAGGATTCCATGTCAACCGCATGGAGTACAGGCTGGTTCACGCACTTGCAACCGCTTACGACCAAGTGCCTTGAAATCTCTTACAACGAGAAAATGCAGTGTTGCCGTCTATTAGCCGCGAAACGCTCAAGGGATTTCTGTACACTCTTGGCGTTTTTTTGCACATGCTTCTTTAATTAGCTCAAAAAACATTTCACGACGTTATAAATGACCGTTTCTCGTAGAGGGCACATATAACTGATCTCGCAAATACTGCCAAATGTTTGCTTTAGTGAAATGCAGTTCCAGGGTCACCTCGCAGATGGCGGCACCGTGCCAGTGCGTTTTCTAGTCATAAGAGATAGTGAGAACTTTGTCATGAGGAGAAGCAAGTGTGTGAACCAGCCTTAAAAACGTTTCCATGATCTTCAGTAACTGGTTGGGCGTTTCGGTTTTGAAGGTGAAAAAACTACCAGGGCTGTACAGTACCAAGAATGTCCACTATCGTTACAGGAAAGAAGTGTGGGGAGAGGAGCCGTACAGGAAAACGCTTCAAGTGTCGGGCATGTATGGCGTGTTTTTCCAATCAAGAGAAAACCTTATATCCGACACTTCTCAATCTCGAGAAACCCCTCCCGATCTTCCGTTGATGCAAAACAGAAGTTGAGGAATTTACGGAGCTTTCAAACAATACCGCACATGCCGAGGAGTGTTCCGGTTCACGGGTGAACGCATCAATGGGTGGCCTAGATCTGCAAAAACAATACTTAAACCGGAAAAAACAGTTCACTTAGGAACAGGAACGATCGAGAAAATTTGGGAGCTTGAGGAACCGACAAGTTCAGTCTCCCCTGGGATTCTAAGAACCCAGTTTGAGAACCTATACGCCTTAGCTTGTTGCAGGGATGAAAAAAGCCTCATAAGAGGCAAAGTTGAAGCATGTTTATAACACTGATACAGGCATCTGAGGTACTGCCGCAGAGTCCCGGAACAAGAATGCATATAACACTTTTATGTGTGTGCTGGAGTATAGCCTTTTAATCCGCCTAACCATATCACCTAAAATGGGAACAACGACAGTCGGACTGCGTCTGACTGCCACTGTGTCGCTTTGAAACATTCACACATTTGCACTAGCTGAGTTATGTTATAAAGAGATTCTGCAGGTGGCACGAGCGCTTGGTTCTTTTGTACTTTCGTATGCAGGAGTTTTGCCATCGATTTTAATTAGGCTTGTGCAAATAATGAATTTTGAATTCGAAGCGAAAACCCAGCTGAACTTGCGAAGGTTGTTGCCAAGTTTTCACCTGTCCATTTTAAAGCCTGTGGCCTCCAAAAGTGCAATGCCTACATTGGGATGGCAAGTAAACGACAAACTTGATATAAAATGAAACCTATGGGGAGTTTGTCTGCTTCTTGCACAGGGGTTGCGCTGACGTCAGAACGCTGAGCTCTGATTGGCTATGATGGAGGCACGGTGGGTAGACTTTAATGCTAGCTGCCTTAAAGGCGGACCAGCAGAAATATTCTTCCGCCTGGCGGAAAGTCCTCCTCGCCCTCTTTCTTTCTTGTATTGTAGCACGGCGAGGCGAGGGGAAAGGTCCCCTTTTGCGCCGGCTTCTTCTGAGAGGATAAGCCGAGAAAATCCCCATTTTGAGCGACGGGCGATGGGTGCGGCAGCAGCGACCTCGTGACTTAGAGGTAGCTTCAGATCCTATCGCGTAATCTGCCCCATTTTTTGGCGCTCACCAAGCCTAGCTTCTCGGGTGTAGGTTTTACAGAGCTGCAATCACCGAATTTCAGCTGTCGAAGGTCTTTGGTTTAGCCTGTGGCAAAATAAACACATACTTCAGAGCTGCGATGCATCCCCGCACCCATTGAAGGAACGTGTCATGGATATTTTTGGTTCATCAAGGAGCTCAAAAGACATGCGCGAGAAGTGGTGACTTGAATATGTAAGGATGACTTACATCTTCACAAAACATTCCATCTTTAAAAAAACGGCTTATCACGCTCAAACCTGCCTCAAATTGGGATCGATGGAAAAGAAAACGATGCACCAGGCGCGGGAATCTTCTAGAAGTACTCTGTTTTCTAGCAGCGAGCACAAATTATTGGAGAACTTTAGCAGACTATGTTTTCAGGCCACATATATTTAGCGGAAGCTCGCGCTGCCACTTCGATGCATTCTCTGAAGCACGCGCCTGAAGTGGCAGCGGGCCTTTGAAAACGATTTACTAAAATGCCCTGTTGTGTGCCTAACTCGCGGAACATGATGGCCAGCAAAATGTATGAAATTCATATTTACACATTCCCAACAACCACCTGAGGTGAGAGGGCATCAAGGGTGGATGTCAATTTTAGAAAGTTTTAGTGGGTCACTTTTAGCCACTTAGATAACCGTACGGTCCGTACCCCAGAACGAAATGTAAGCTAGATTCGCTCTTTACATTCTTTATCGAGTGTGGCTATGGAGCGGAAAAGACAATATTAAAACCCTTTTTGGCGAGTCCAACGTGTCGTGTTATGGTTCAACGTTGCTTGTATCGGTACCATAGCACGGGCCGCCACTTCGAAGTATTTGTGTGTCTCAAAGAAACTAAAGCAAAAGCAGACAATTTTTTTTAACGTGACACAGAATTGTATTTAGCATTGTAAAAAACTTTTAGGTACCCTACGCCACGCAGTTAGCACAAAGAAACAATCGCCGGTGTTTCCCACTTTTTTTTTCTTGTTAGAACTGAATGATGTTTAGGAAACTGTTAATGCGAGTATCCCAGCTAAGCGGTAGAGTTTAGTGCGAGTCGATACATTGCTGGGGAAAATAGCAAAAAGCGCCGATGTCGTGTTTGCGCTAACAGTGTCGCGTAATGTACGCATACCGCTGCACAATCAATGCTAACGGAGTGAATCAGTAAATTTAGTGGCCCCCAAAGAAGTGGTGTTATTTTGTTTTATTTTTATGGTTGAAAAGTTGTTATTTTTAAACAAGCAATTCGGTAAAAAGAGTGCTTTCGTTGGGCACCAACTTACGAGGCATCAATTTGTTCTACACTAAATTCTGCATGGCCCTTGCGTAAAAATGTCAATATTGTGTTCGTGCTAGCTGTGTCACGCACAGTTAGAAGACCAGCTCATTGCTCGAACATTTAAGGGGAGACACTGCCTAGAAAAAATAAAATTCTGCAAAAAAAGTTGATTTTGAAAAATAACATTTTTACATACACCAACATCTAGAGAGTATTCCAAAAACGTTTCATTAATTTTCACTGCATAGTTAATTTTTTATAAATTATTTTCTGTCCACCAAAGCTATAGAAAAGGTAGGGTTTGGAGCACTTTGAACACATTTTTCTCCGTTCCACTTTTTGGTATAAATTCCATTTTAGTCAATCTATCGTTTGATAATGGCAAAACAGGAAAAGCTCATTCTTCCCTTTTCCTGACTGAAATTTAATAAGGAGTGCGGCTATGAAACTTTTTTGTCACTTTACGGATGTCTTTTGTAAAAAATGTTGACATTTTGTCGAAGGCACAGAAGACCAAAAAGTTGACCAATTTTGCAGAAGAGAAAATTTATAGAAATGAATTACTTTTTAGAAAAAATGTTCCATAGCCGCACCCTCTAGGCATTCTGCTACATATCTAGCAAATAAAAATCTTTAATATCGCAATAGTTTTCTAACGATAGATTAACTAAGCAACGTAGGCATGTGGCTGATAGAAGCTACTCTTATTTCCTTCTCATTTAACCGACAGACCTGAAATTTTGTTATACACCCTCTAGCATGACCACCAGCCTACCCTGTGAATTTCATTAATTTTAAGACAAGGGTTCAAAAGTTGACCCCCCTAGGGGGTGTGCCCCCTTAAACAAGGCCTTTCTTACGTTTTCTTACGCCAAATAGACGTTTTGCGAGTACGCTCCATTACTGGTGGTTCATAAAATAACCTACGTTGTTTATTTAGAGGAAGGAAGTGGTGGTGAAGGGGGGGGGGGGGGGGGGGGGGGGGGGGCGGATTGAATACAAAAGACGACCCAGGGAACCTCGACCTTTGTAAATATTTCACTCAACCTATAATCCTGAGCTAATTAAATCACTTTTGCTTTGACTGTTTTAGAACTTGTTAACAGTCGCGCTAAAGGCCAAGATGAGCGAAAAGTCAGATGCCAATGTTTATTTGAGCAAGAAGCTTATATATGCGAGATAGAACTGAAAAAGCGTACGAGTGTAACCGTAGCTATCTCCGACCAAGCCTGAACCTCACTTTTTCGCCATTTTATAGAAAGTCGTTTTATCGAATGAACGGACATTTCATCGAACGCCGTTTCATCGAATTGCTAAGGGCCGTTTCATCGAATTTCTCTGTTATGGCTCTGTACCGAGTTTTGGGGCATAACGGTGCTTTATAGATGTTTCACCTTGCATTTGTTAAGACTGAGGTAGTCACTTGTGAAATTGTTTTGAAGGTGGTGTCAAATTACTAAAGATAAAAGCAATTGGCATAAAAAGAAATAAAAACAATTGGGTATGCGACTTACTGAAAATCTTTACTCATATACATATATGACTGAAACCACGACGCTGCAAATAAAGGACAGACACTTAGAACACTTTTAAGTGTCCGTGCTTTCTGTTTTTGCCTCATTTTTAATTGTTTTATGTGACATGGAGAGGGGTCATTGTTTCATGGAGGCTTCTTCTCGAAGCAGGAAATGTTCACGATGGAACTTATCTCGTCACTGCACCCAGTGATATAAAAACAGAAACAAAAGAAAAAAAAAGGAGAGAATTAGATGAAGTTGTGTGTAAAAATTAAAGTAAATTCCTAAATATTACACACTGTAACGTTGTTCGATGAAAAGGCGTTCGAGGAAACGGCTTCTTTGAAACGGCGTTCGAGGAAACGGCGTTCGATGAAACGGTGTTCGACGAAACGGCTTCGATGAAACGGCTTTGATGAAACGGCGTTCGATGAAATGGCGTTCGATGAAATGTACGGACGCACTTATAGCGGTACGCGTGCATTACGTGGCACTTTTAGCCCGAACGCGACATCGGCGCTATTTACTATTTCTGCCCAGCAACATGTATTGTCTAGCACTGAGCTCTGCCACTTAGGTCGGATAGTTGCATTGACAGTTTTCTAAACATAATTTATTTCTAAAAAACAAAATTAGAAAGACCGGCAATAGTTTGTCCGTGCTGTGTGGCAGTATACCTAAAATGTGTTTGCAAAGACAAATTACAAACGCGTATCATGTTAAAAAAAATCGGCTACATTAGATTTATTTATTTTTTTATTTTTAATGCCTCAATAATACTTTAAAGTGGCAGCACGTTCTATAGCACCGATTTAAGCAACTTTGAACTATAACACCAGACGCTTCGATAACTGCACTCGATCAAGAATGCTCACAGAAAGGTTATAGCTTATATATTGTCGTAGGGTGCGGTTATCCAAGAGCTAAAGACGATCCACTAAAACTTTTTAGTATCGACACACCATTGCTGTCTTCTCACCTCATGTGGTTGCTGGGATGCGTAAATATAAATGTCACATACATTCGTTGGCCATCATATTGTGTAAGTTACGCACATAATATTTGTGCTCGTTGCTAGAAAACAAAGACCTTCTAAAAGATGCCCGTGCCTGGTACATCGCTTTCTTTTCCATCAATCTTAATTTGAGGCAGTTTTGAGCGCGATAAGCCGTTTTTTTAAGATGGAATGTTTTGTAAAGATGTAAGTCATCCTTACATATTCAAGTCACCACTTCTCGCGCATGTCTTTTGAGCTCCTTGATCAACCGAGAATATCTATGAAACGTTCCTTCAACGGGTGCGGGGATGCATCGCAGCTCTCAAGTATGTGTTTATTTTGCCACGGGCAAAACCAAAGACCTTCGACAGCTGAAATTCGGTGAGTGCGCGGGCGCAGCCTTGCAGCTCCGCAAAAACCTACACCCGAGGGGCTAGGCTTGGTGAGCGCCGAAAAATGGGGCAGATTACGCGATAGGATCTGAAGCTACCTGTAAGTCACGAGGTCGCTGCTGCCGCACCCATCGCTCGTCACTCAGCATGGAGATTTTCTCGGCTTATCCTCTCAGAAGAAGCTGGCGCAAAAGGGGACCTTTCCCCTCGCCTCGCCGTGCTACAATACACGAAAGAAAGAGGGCGAGGAGGAATTTCCGCCAGGCGGAAGAATATTTCTGCTGGTCCGCCTTTAAGGTTTACCGGTATCCTTCCAATTGGAGTCAATCAGAACTCGACGTTCTGACGTCACCGCAATCCATGCTCAAGAAGCAGACAAACTTGCGCTCCGCATAGAGCCCAGCTATACCTAATCGAGGGGGTTTATAAATATTCTTGCTATATACAAATATATTTTCTTCAATCATGTATGACTAACACAGGTGTCAGGTCATTTCTGCTTAACATTATTATGCATGCCAGTTTAGTTCTTAAAAGCTTACTGCAATGTAGATACAAACCCCATTCATGAACTTTCCGTTTCATTTGAAATATATGAGGCACACACGTGACCGATCCCACTTTAAAAATGAGCTTTTCGCCTAAGCACACAGCTGCAATACTTCAAGTGTTGATCACAGAGGGTTTGCCCCGTTGAGTGCGCTTCTTGCCTTACCAAGCACCGGTGCACTGCAGGGAAGCCACACTCAGAAAAGCGAGCTCCGCAGGTCCTGAATCTTTGCAGTGCACTGGGGCCTAGTAAGAAGCGCACTCAACACGGTGAACCTGCCACAATCAACATATGTGTTAACGAGTCAGAAGCTGTGGATATGTCCACAGAGTTACCAATCACAGGGTGTCAAAACTGCGAAAGACAAGAGAAGCTTGAGGGTTGCGGGGTTCCTCACCTGAAGTCCATTCAGGGCCATTGAAACCGACGAGGACAGCTTGAAACAGGAAGGGTCCCAGGCAACCGGGACCCTGCATGATCCAACGAGACATTGCTCCAGAGCTCCTAAAACCTCTCAGAGTTGTAAGTTGCAAAACAAACATGGATTGGACAGCCCCACACCATAGCTTTCTGCTATGGTCTCCGACAGCCAAAAAAACACAGGGCGTGGATTATTATGTCCACGCCTCTTGTTTTGGGATTGGATGTTCGGCACTCGTATCGGCTAACACTGCAATCTCATTGGATATGGAGAGGTAATGAGATGCTCGGGGCTCGCCATGCCCTACGTTTCTTAAGCCGGTAGTGAGGGTTTACAATACAGATGGTGGTCTCCTCTGGCTAACCTCCTAGCATTTCTTTGTTAAAAATAAACGCACAAACAAATTATTCATCTTATCGGCAAAAGTATCGGAAAGCTAACCCGCCTGGGTAAAGAGGGGCACTAGCCAATCACAAATGAGGCAATATGTTTTCCACAGTTGCACTAAGGATATGTTTTATCATGTGAATAATAATAAAAAAAAACCAAGACCTAACTCCATGTGAAAAAAACTGTAAAAAAATATATTTAAGAAAGGGCAGCTAAGTTCATCGGCTGATAGCTCACAGCCCAGGGCAGTATCAATCAATCAATCAATCAATCAATCAATTTATTTCCTCTCCATCTGAGAGAAGAAAGCAGGGAAAAAAGCAGCATGTCGCTACTTGACGAAGCCCCCGCCTCCCCTTTACATCCGCAGAAGAAACACAACATATGAGTGAAAGAACAATGTAACATATACAAAAACAGATAATCTAGCGCTTACACAGGACAGTGGTGGCAATTATATACAGTGCGAAGGGTTAAACAAGGTAAACATAATTCAGAGTAGCACACGCTTGCTCCAAGAGTTTAGAGATGAGCACATGCACTACAATGCACATTGACTTTGAAAAATATATACGCAACTGCCTCTGCACCTTCAAAACATGACAACACCTATTCAATAGATCACTCAAATAGGTCACGAATTTCCTTTTTGCTTGTGTTGGCCACGGAAATTCCCTTTGCTTCAAGGTTGTTTAAAATTCTTGGGAGAGTAAAAGCCAGTCTCTGGTCACCATAAGTAGTTCTGGAGCGCGGTGCGGCCCAGTTTCGAGAATGACGAGTGCTGTATGTTGCGTCTCGCGACTCCAAACCTGAGACTGAATTAAAAACGCTAATAGGGTTGTTTAATGATCTTTTATATGACATCAAAAGCTTGTAACTATAGTAATTGGTGATTTTTAACGTGTCAAGCTTTTTAAACAAAGATTTTGTGGAGTGATCATACGCTACATTACATATTATTCATATTGCCCTCTTTTGCATTATAAAAAGTCTCTGAACGTTCGTTTTCGTAGTGGTAACCCAAACCAGGAAACAATAATCGAAATATGAGCAGAACAGGGCGTGATATATAAGCAGCATTATCGAGGGGGGTAAGATAGTATGGTATTTATATAAAACGCCTACAACCTTCGAGAGCTTTATGGTTGTGTCCTGCACCGTCTCATCCCACAGCATATGTTCATTAAAAGTTACGCCAAGCACCTTAGCATTTTTTACAATTTCCACATCTCGTGAGGCAAAAGGGAGCCCTCCCGGCAGGCTGCTGGTGCAGCTTGTATTTTTTGCGCGGAAAATAATTGCCTTAGTTTTTGCAACATTTATTGTTAATGAATTTGCGGTGGTCCAAACGTTCAGACTCTGCAAGAATTGATTTGCTTTTCTTATAATGACGTCAATGCTAGTTCCAGAGAAAAACAAACTTGTATCATCTGCGTATATTATGAAGTTGACGCTATTATCTAAGTTCACTATGTCATTTATAAAAAGATTGAAGAGAAGGGGCCCGAGAATACTCCCTTGCGGTACACCTGCCTTTATTTGGCGCATGTTTGAACGCTCCCCGTCAATTTCAACGTACTGATACCGGTCTTGCAAATAGCTTTCGATTAGGTTCAGGGCAACACCCCTGATGCCACAAAGGTCCAGTTTCTGCAGTAAAGTTTTATGATTAAGGCGATCGAATGCCTTAGAAAAATCGATAAATATGCCTAATGTTAGCAGTTTGTTTTCAATGTTTGTAAGTATCATTTCTTTCTGTTTTAGTAGCGCCAACTCTGTCGAGTACCCCTTTCGGAAACCGAACTGACAAGGGGTAATAATTGAGTGTTTTTCACAGAAAGCATATAGTCTCATGTGCATAATTTTTTCTAGTCCTTTGGAGAATACCGGCAATACAGACACAGGCCTGTAATTACCCACGTTGTTCTTATCCCCTGCCTTGTGGAGGACGGACACCTTGGCCACTTGCATTCTTTTAGGAAACACCCCATCCTGAAGGGCGAGGTTATAAATGTGGGTCAAACAAGGGGCGATAGAATGAATTACACGCTTTACAGGCCCGATCTGAATGCCATGCATGTCGTTACTTTTACTGTTTCTAAAATTGTTATATACTGATATTGATTCACTGTCGTCAGTAGGCAGAAGAAAAACACTCTCCAAAGTCTTATCGACTAGGTCACAAGCATTGACGGAGTGAACGCTATCAACTCGCTATCGCTATCGCTATCAATATTAATATGAGCCTCTGAAAGGAACGTTTCCAGCCCACAATCACCCGAAAATGAGAGCACGGATGTGACCCGTCACGTTTCTTAAAACATGTATTTTCTGATCGTCACGATGTCAAATAAAGATTTGTGCTGAAAACTAAAAAACAAAACATGCTCAGAATTTATGACACTGGAAACATCCGATGGGGGATGATTGAGCTCTGACAACCCTCACAATTAGGTAAGGCTCCAAGAAGGGCACCAAGCACAACAATCGGTTGCTATATAAGCCTCAGAAATATATGGTTTATATTTTACAATTTTCAGTAGGCACATCAGGTATTGGTAGCTGTCTGCACATTTCAGCATCTGTCATGCCAAGGATAAAATAAAATAAATTAGATGTAGAACAAAACTGTTTAAACATTCCTTTTTTCCAAAGAGCATTCATGAGTGGAATGCCCTTCCTGAACTTGTGGTGGCAGAAACCTCAGATGCCAGCTTCTCTTCTCTCCTATTGGATCTATAAAACTCCCTCAGTGTGCAATATCCTGTATTGTTTTATTAGTTATAATTGTATTGTGTTTTCCTTTAGGTTATTACTTTGTAATGTGCTCGCTGATTGTATTCCTTTTTTCTTGCAGCAGATCTTAGATATTTTTTTTTGTCTTTGTTTGCACCTTTTTGTGTATTGGTGCTCTCAAGCACTATGTTTTACTTGCGTTTAACAAGTGTGATGCAACCATCTTTTATGTATTTTAACCCCCCTACTGTAATGCCACCTGGGCAATGTAGGTACTGTATGAATAAAATAAATAAATTCTTAACAGAGTGAAACTTGAGACCTTAATATATGACAATGTGATTACAGTAAGAGTAGCTTGGAGAGGTAATAAAGCAAGCCATGTGTTACGATTCCTTCTTCAAGTTGCACCCTTTTTCTTCAAACATTCTTTTTTCTCTTCTCGCTGCATTTCCTTGGGCAGGCAGACGTCAATGAGTGTGGACTCACTTGGGGCCAACATTCCCAAAGTTGCTTCCCAAGGCGAGTGCCAGGGCTGTTGCCAGGTGGCCCAGAAGACTGCAGAGCCCTGAGTAGGTTCAAAATTGCCAGAACTATGTTAAACAAACTTTGACAACAGAAACTCATAATTATTAGAAGACAGGTCAGCATTCTATTTTTCAGCAATAACTCAGAGTAGTGCAGTTGACTTATAATAGGAACCAAAAAAGGTTGACCTGTAAAAGTGAAGTTATATTTCCGAGCCCATCAGGCTCACAATTCCCCGCGTCAGCCGCTGCTCCTGGAGCGTAAGTGCAAAGCGGTGAAATTCAACAGTGTGAAGGAGCAAAGTTTTGATGTGAGCAGCACAACGCAAACGCTACGGCATGGAGGCCCGTTGTTAATACGATAGTCCCGTGGTCTTAACAGGAGTTGAAGATACTGACTCTGTTTCATCACAGCAGCTGCCATCCCATGATTCTGTGAAGCGTCTCCTCGCAACCTTTTAGCTCGCTGCTCACGACACTGCTGACATTGCGGCAATGGCAGCGTCACTGCTTGGAAGTTTAGATGATGACATAACCAGTGCGGTTCACAAGAAGTGAGTTTTAACAAGGGGGACTATTCTTACAGGTCGTTTTAGTCATTGTTTCACCCAACCCCAGTTACCTAATAGTTCTCCCTTTCATCCCGCTTCTTTTTCCTCTTCTTTCCCTAGTCCCCTTAGTAGTATATGCTTTGGCTTGTCCGGCTTCAATTACCATCTCTCACTGCAGTGGCCCGCACTGCCATGAATAAAAAATTACTTTTGTTTTGTTATGTTTACTTTTCGTTCGGAGTGCGAGAATCATGCAGCATGCTCACGCTCTGCTGAGCGCGTGATTAAAGAGTTTGATTCCCGATGCTGTAGTGGTCTGATGTTCCTACAAAGCTGGTGACCAGAATTCGAACAGTGTCGCTCACACACTGCGGACGCCGGCTCCATCGCAAGCATAGACGCGGCAACACTTCATCAGAAGGTAATGCGACAGCAGCCTCCAGTTATGCTCTCGCCACAATCGAGCTATGACTTCCAGCATTCTGGCTCAAAAACCTGCAAGTCTGGTTCATGCAGGTCGAGCTCCGTTTCCATCTGAGGCAGATCACTTCACAACTGACGCGCTATTACACCGTCGTCGCATCTCTACCTGAAGAGATCGCAGACCAACTAGACTATGTGTTGCCTTCGCCACCATCTGAAGACTCTTATGACCAGCTGAAAGCAGTGCTGCTAACCAGGATGACTCTATCAGAGAGGTCCTGCATCTAACAGCTCCTAACCGCCGAAGAGCTCGGGGACCGTCATTTGATGCAGCTTCTGCACCGCACGAAGCAGTTACTAGGAACGCAAAAGCTTTCAAAATGCTGATTTCCATCCTGCGCGAGCTCTTTCTTCAGAAGCTCCCGCAAGGCATGCGGACGATGCTGGCCGCGGCGGATGACATGTCCCTTGACCACCTAGCCGAGCTTGCTGACCGCACTCAGGACCGGATTAAGGAATTTTGGGGCCCTGGGCTAAGGCTGTTTATAAGGCATTTATGATGATAATACTGACTATGATGACGATGGTGGTGAAGGACGTAACGACAATGACGGCGAGGTGTATTTCACCACCTTATGAAATACACATATTGTTCATTTTACGATGCATACTGAAAGGTTTCTGTATCAGTAGATTTGATGACTAGCAAATTAATGTTTCACTGGGTAGAAATAAAGCAGATGCCATTGTGGATGAGAGGCTGTTTAGGAAACAGTTAATCGCACACTAAGAGGTGCAAAACGCAAAGCAATGAACGATTGGGGATAATGTTAAGAAGCGCCGGGCACATTGAACACCTCCATAGGGTCTTGTAAACTTTCGTTGAAAAGTTGAAAATGATGACTCCACTTTCCTTTAGCCTGTTTGATCAGGTCTACAATGTTATTTATATGGTACGTGTCGCTTTTTGCTAGCATAAATTCATCATACTGTTGAGTAAAGTATAAACAGCATGCAAGCGATTTGGCGAGCGATGAGACAAGCGACGGCAACCAGCTTCGCTGTCGCTCGGTCAGTCACGCGACAGAGCAAACCGCATGAAAGTGATGGGAGCAAGCGACCAAGGCGATAAGCTACGTTTTCTAAAAATTCAAGAACCAAGCGACGCGAAAAGCGATAGTGAGAAATCTCCATTGCTCGTCGCTGACTCTTGTCGCTGTCGCCGTTGCTCGTCTCGTCATTCGCTAAATCGCTTACATGCGGTTCAGCCTTTAGAGAGATGGCGCAGTTGACCCTCTTGATGTCAAGTGGCGTAATTACTTGAGCACAAACTGCATTAGATAGTAACTAAAAGGATACCTGAAGAAATTCCCATTACAAGAAAGAAAAAATCAATATCGCTGCCCCTAAAGACATGTCTCGCGAGTCACAACTCGAAAACTGTCCCGAGAATATAGTGTTTTTATTCTAGTAATTGCTTCGATTGATTGGAACTTGCCTAACTAGTCCTTTCTTAATTAATTACTGACTTGAGCAGCAAAACAGCACAGACAACAAAGTAATTTTGGTGATTAAGGGGACACACCCCTGGGAGGGTCAACTTCTGAACCCTTGGGTTAAAATTAATTAAATTTTATAGGGTAGGCTGGAGGTCATTCTAGAGGGTGCAAAACAAAATTTCAGTTCTGTCAGTTAAATGGGAAGGAAATTAGAGCAGCTTCTATCAGCAACACGCCTACATTGTTTAGTTAATCTATCGTCAGAAAACTATCATAATATTTACAATTTTTATTCGCTAGATATGTAGCAGAATGCCTAGGGGGTGCGGTTATGGAAGGTTTTTTTGTAAAAAGTCATTTATTTCTATAAATTTTCTCTTCTGAAAAATTGGTCAACTTTTTGGTCTTCTGTGTCTTCGACAAATTGTCAACAATTTTTATAAAAGACATCTATAAAGTGACAAAAATCATCCATAGCCGTATTCCTTATTAAATTTCAGCCAGGAGAAGTGAAGAACGAGCCTCCCTGTAGTGCCATTAACAAATGATAGATTGACTAAAATAGAATTTATCCTAAGAAGTGGAACGGAGAAAAATGTGTCTAAAATGCTCCAAACTTTACCTTTTCTTTAGCTTTGGTGGACAAAAAATAATTTATAAAAAATTACTATGCAGTGGGAACTAATTAAACTTTCTGGTAATACTTTCTAGATGTTGGTGGATGTAATTATGTCATTTTCAAACTTTTTTTGCAGGACTTTTTTTTCTGGGTTGTGTCCCTCTTTAAAGTATTCAGGCATCAAACCACTTTGACCACCCTCTTCTAATAACTGAACTCTCGAGTTCCAAACCAAGAGACTTCTGCATTCAAATAATACAATTAATGATTGAGACTGAATGCAAAAGTAATACAGCAACCACTGTCATTTGGCCACATTGACAGGCATTTTTCATGAAGATTAATTAAGGATATATTTTCAAATTTCTCTCCTACATGCTGTCTATCTTGAGGGGATGTTTCAATTAGTTTTAGAAGTGGTCTTGTTTCTTCTAATTGCATCAATTTAGAACTTCACAGCCATTTGGACGTTTTACTCGAAGCTAAGAATAATAGGTCATAGCTCAGAGGCTCGTAAAAAATTGCAGCGATCATATCACTCGATGGTAAGAAAAGTGTTGTCTCACACTGGCAGATCAGACAGCTCCAAGGTAGTTGCTTGTGGTCAGTGCCTCTCGAAAACTTTCTGGGGCATATCTCAAACGTCGGCTTCTTGAAACGCCTGTTACTGGTTGGAAAAGGAGGGTTCGGGAGGTTCACCGATATTTCTTTTTGCTTGTTTTACGCTCGTCATTTTGGAGGAAAAAAAAAATGTATAGCATGTATGTTGCTCATGTAGCCTTCGGCAACACTTGCTTGCCTTCCAACCCACCACTGTCTGTAAAATGCGTCGAGGGGATCCCAGCACAATAGAGAACTCTGCGGCCATCTTTCTGTCCGGCTTCAATCAGAAGAGACTTCGAAGGGGCAAGGAGGGTGGGAGGCAATGCTTACATTTTGTTGCTCTAGCACAGTCTTTTAGAACGAGCTCACATACACCAGCTCGTCTCGAGAAGGGAACTTTATAGCATCCCTGTTTCCCCATTGAAAAAAAAGCCAGGACCCAGAGGCTTCTCCAAGTTTTGCTCCTCTTTGAGGTCTGAGCTGTTCTGAACTGAAACCGACTAGCTTATTTTCAAATTTCCAGGGGCCAGCACAGGGCCCCCTGGCAGCCTGGGGCCCTGGGATGCAGCCCCCTTAGCCCTTAGCTTAATCTGGCCCTGACCGCAACGTGGAATATTCATCGCCGAATGTAAGTGCCGTCAAAGTATCGGGCCCTACGTCTTGGGAAGCACGAGCGTCAAGCATCGAGGCCCAACTTGATCGCCTCACAAGTGCCATCGCCACCATGGGTCAAGCCCAGCCAAGATCAATGTGATCATTGCGATGAAGTCAATCCCGTTGCAGGTCTGCATCACGGCGAGCTTCGCATTCTCTTACCATTGCCTATTCGGTGAGAGAGCTACGAAGTGCAAACAACCCTGCACGTGGTTGGGAAATGCCGAGGCCCAGCACTAGCAGCGGCAGGTGATCAAGACCAGACAATCCGCTTGTTTTATGTTGTCGATCGGATTGCAGGGCATAGTTTGCTTATTGAAACTGGAGCTGAGGTTAGCATCTTAGCAGCATTACGCACTGACCGCCTCCCAGCAGCAGGACTCCTCACCTTCCCTGCGTGCCGTCAACAGCTCTCCGATTGCCACCTATAGGCAACAATCCCTTGTTATTGACATCGGACTGCGACAAATATTTCAATAGGTCTTTATCGTAGTCGACTTGCGACTGCCCATTTCGGGAGCAGACTTTCTCTCTCATTTTAATTTGTCCGTGAACCTCCAGGCATGACGACTCAACGATGTAAGAACATCATTACCGGTTCAAGGCATCCTTTCGAACTTCACGATGTCTCCGTTGTGACCGCTTCCAGCCACATCGCGCTACCAGGCCGCTCTCACGAAATATTCAGCGCTGACAAAACCCAGTAACCTTGAATTACTTGCCAAGCACAGAGTCACTCATCACATCTCAACTACCGGCCGACCCTTCTCCACACGCCCGTCGGCTTGCCGGTGAGTGCCTCACCATCACACATTGTGAGTTTGATCATACGCTGCAGCTAGGCATCATTCAACCCTTGGCAAGCGATTGGTCATCGCCTATGCACATGGTCCCGAAAAAGACCCCAACGATTCGCGACCGCGCAGCGACTATCGAGCCCTGAATGCCTGCACAGTGCCCGATTGCTACCCCATGCCGCACATCCACAGTTTTTTTGGAAGCGTTTTGGAAGTCTCGCTGGTACGACCGTCTACAGCAAGATTGACCTGGTGAAAGCCTATCACTAGATTCCTGTGGAGCCAGCAGACGTAGCGAAAAATGCAATCACTACCCCATTAGGACTGTTCGAGTTTGTCCATATGTCCTTTGGCCTGTGGAACGCTGCTAAGACGTTCCAAAGATTCTTAACAAAGTCACTTGAGGACTTCCTTTTGTCTTTGCCTAACTTGACGATCTTCCGGTGGCTAGTCCCACACCGGACGAACACGAACGACACATCCACATTTTGTTCGACCGCCTGCAGAAATTTGGCCTTGTCATCAACCCTGCCAAATGCATATTCAAAGGGGACAACTCGGAATTCCTTGGCCATCGCATCACCCCGTTGGGAATCCAGCCACTGGAAGACAACATCAATGTAGTTTGTGAGTTCCCGCAGTCAACATCTCTACACAAGCTTAGAGAATTTCTAGGTCTGGTCAATTTTCATTGCAGATTCATACCACACTGCTCGAAAATCCTTCAACCCATGACAGACCTCCTGACAAAGGAAGGACCTTCATCAAAAGTGCAGTGGAGCGAAAAGGTGGCATCAGTCTTCTCCACAGTGAAAGAGGCCTTGGCCAATGGAACACTTCTTGTCCACCCACTTCCTGATGCATTTACCCGCCTCCTGACTGATGCATCCCAGACAGCTGTTAGAGCTGTTTTACAGCAGCTTTAGGACGGAGTCTAGGAGCCGCTTAGTTTCTTTTCACAGAAACTCAAGCCCACGGAAACGCGGTACAGTCCCTTTGGACAAGAACTGCTCACTGTTTACTTAGCTGTGAGACATCTGCGCTATTTCCTCAAAGGATGGCAGTTTCATGGACTCACAGATCACAAGCCCCTGATGTATGCTCTCCGTGGCAACCACACGACTTACTCAGCACAGGAAATAAGACAATTTGCCTTCATCTCCGAGTTTATGGCTGACCTCCGTCACGTCAAGGGCCAAGAAAACAGTGCGGCCGATGCGCTTTCTCGCATCGAAGCCATTTCCTCGTCCATGGCCCTGGTAGACTTCAAGACCTTTGCTGCAGCACAACAGGCAGGCTCAGAATTGCAAGCTCTTCGGAACGCAACATAATCCTAGGTGTTCAGGGACATACCACTTCCAAGCTTGTCGATGACTCTAGCATGCGACATGTCAATAGGAACGGCTCGACCTTTCGTCCCATTTGCCCTGCAACGCCAGATCTTCGATTGACTTCACAACATCCGCCATCCAGGCATTCGGGCCACACAGCAGCTGCTCACAGCACGTTATGTATGGCCGAAAAGGAATGCTGATGTTCGCAGCTGGGCAAAGGCTTGTCTTCAGTGCCAGCGTTCCAAAATGAACATGCATACAATAACACCGTTGAAAGCATTTGCGCTACCTGATGCACGATTTGGTCATGTGTACATTGACATTGTAGGCCCCCCCCCCATCATATCAAGGACTCGGGTACATTTCAACGTGCGTTGACAGTTACACTAGGTGGCCTGAAGCAATTCCACAAGCCAACATCTCTGCTGAGACAGTCGCAAGTACATTTGTAGGGACCTGGATCACTCGTTTCGGCTGCACATCTACAAAAACAATGGACAAAGGACACCACTTCCAGTGTGCCTTGATCGCTGCTCATACGCAGCTACTCGGAACCCACCATGTCCACACTGCCGCATAACACCCGTCCGCAAATGGAGCGGCGGAGCGTTTACATTGGCAGCTCAAGGCGGCGATCACTGCACGAGACAGGTGTTTTTAATGGGTCGACCATCTATCTCTTGTCCTTCTCGGCATTCGGTTTGCATTCAAGCAAGACCTGAACAGCACCTCCACAGAGTTTGTGCATGGCGTACCACTCCATTTCCCAGGAGACTTCTTTGAAGCACCAAAAACATTGAAGTTGCCTTCATCACAGATCTACCTGGAAAATATGCGGCAGAGCTTTTAGCAGCTACAACCAATGCAACCTTGGTAGCCAAGCTCCCAGAAAGTCTTTGCGAGCCAGGACTTGTCAGCGTGTTCACACGCTTTCCTGAAGAAGGTTTAAAGAAAAGCTTGACACCGTCCTATGACGGACCTTGTATCAGCTGTACGGCGAAAACCATGACTCTTAAACAGAAGTCTTTGCCATGAACGGTGTCAAGCCAGCCTTCCTGGATGATGCTCCGCTCTTTTCTGCTGTCCAGCAAGGAGTCGCCAGCACGTCAATGAGTTCGCCCCCCTCCACAAAGCGTGTCTCGTGGAGCATGTGACTTGGTGTTTACAAAAACTAACAACACCTTCTCCTACTTTGCTCCATGTGGCTAGGGGGGGAGCCCTGTTCTGGCCCATGCTAGCGTGACAGAAAAATAAATTATTATTTTTATTTCTCTTTACTTCCCACTCGGGGCGCGAACAACACGCCGCATATGCTCACACTCTGGTGTATTTTTTCTGTGTATTTATTTAGACCGCTCTTGTGTGCACGCCCCTTTTTCTGTGTGTTTTAACATTGTACATCACTCTTGCTATGGCTCTCAATAAAGAGCTGTAGTATTCCTAAATAAAAATAAATATTGTTTTACTTTTCTTGGAGTTGACCTATATATAAGATAAGTAACTACAGGAAATACAACATGCTTTCGAAGACTTTGTAGCGCCTCCTTGCAATCAGCATTACACTATTTCTACCAAGAGAGTTACTACAGTCGAACCCGGATATATCAAATTCAAAGGGGTTCCTAAAATAGTTCTATATGTCAATAATTTGATATACAAATAGATGTTAAATTAAGTTCAAGTTGAAATTTCCTAGCATCTCTGCTAATACCGAAGGTCGTGACGAACGGGAGCTTACCAAATAGGGCATCTAAGAGCCGCTAAATACAGTAGAGTGTAGTTGGTGGAGACCGCAAACACTGGCGCGCTTACACGCGCACCTGGCCGGGACCTCCACAGAGCATGAACGACAAAACACGAAAAAACGAAAAAAATACGGAAAAGCAAGATGCATAAAAAAAATCTTTTGATCCATACCAAAAGTTAAGCAAGCAACAAAAAAGAAAGCTCACTAAATTCAGGCAGCAAAAAAAGAAAGGAAAAAGAAAAGAAAAACAGGCAAGGCAACAACGGCAAAAGAAAAAGGTAAACAAAGGTGTTTAAAGTGCGATGGCAGAGCCGTTGTTGTCTACACACTCAACTGCCGAAAATATTTTTTTTTTTGCTTATTTTATTTTGGGGCAAGGGAGTCGCACAGTATCAGCGGTGTTTGGGGAAAGGGCGCAGGCTACCGTTCCAACAGCGGGCACTCCCTGCTCTCCCTACGTGCGCGCGTGCCCTTCCCCTTGCTTTTGCCATCCTCCACTTTTTTTTTGCGATTCATTGTCTCTGCTTTCCTACAACTGCTCTTTCGATGCGTATCTTTCCGCGTGTATGCTGGCTTGGCGGTCGGCCAGCCACGCAACGCAAGCGATATGCTCGCCACCGGCGCAATCGGATCGCAGGAAAATGAATGGGCGGCCTGGCTTCTCGTGCGCTATATTGAGTGTCCCCGTTATGGGCTTGGATACAAAAGGACAACGCTCCTATACTATTACATGTGATTTTCAAGGGGATGTTCGGACTGTTTGATATAAACAATAATTCGAAATACCCGAGTATGATAGAACCGGGCTCAACTCTAGCGTGTACCAAGCTGTTTCGTCTCTCCTAGGCTCCAAGCGTAAACCTGGTCCCAAATCTATTGCTCTTACATCATATCAAATACACCTTCCAGTAACCTTCTTTCTACTAACTTTCTCCAGCCATGATTAACGTCTTAAAAGCAATCTTCGCATTCCTCTAGGTTAACCCAGTGAAGGCTAAATGAAGAGCTAAAACAATGTAAAAATAAACGAGAGACATCCACAGTGTAAATTAACTAAAAAAAATTGAAAAGAAAGATTAAATAAAAAAGTTGTAGTGAAATAGCTATTAAAGAAAAGCAACAGAAGAATCGGACAATGCATTGAAGCTAGGCATAAAAAAATTTAGCAGGAACACTTCAAGGGGGACTTGGTGAATAGGTAAGGCACTTGTGGAAAACATGTTTACTTGCTTCCCTATTTCAATTTTTGTTTCTAAGGGGGACACTGGCTAAAGGTTGAACTTTTGAACTACTCAAGTGATTGGAATGAAATTTGTAGGGGAGATTTAACTTCAGGTGTAGGTGTACTGTGCAAAGTTTAAGCTCTCTAGGACAAATTTACATATACCTGCATAGGAAGATGCGTCACTCTTCATTAAGAAATCTATGACATGCAAATGAAGCTTTTAAGTACCATTTTGACTGCTTGAATATAAAGTGGGGGATATGGGACTATGGGCTATCTAGTTTGAATAACTCAAAAGTAAATATTTCTGGAAAAGTTATTGCCTCAAAATATGAGATGCATATCTGTCCTATGTCAATTTTTGAAAGCATCGTTTTTTATCACTAAGGGCTTAAACTTAAAACAAAATGTAGATAGCCCGATTCCCCAGTAAATTTCAGTTCAGAAACATGTTGATTCTGGTATCAGAATACTTTCCCCTTCGAACAAAAGATTTCTTCGTATGAAATTTCCAGCAAAAAGTGGAACTGAAAAAAATGTATTCAAACATTGAACTCCTTTACTTGGTTACTGCCTCACAATGTGTTGAAAATATTTTATATCAACATAACAATTAGGCGTATGGTTATCAAATTTAGTGTAAGGGTGTATAATTAGTTTCTAAAACCAAAAACCTCAAAATTAAAAACTGAATATTTTCAAAAATTTCGAAATTTAGGCCCATGTGCCCCTTTAATGCAAAAGCATTAACTTTCCCATGGAGCGAGCCAACGCCATCAGCCGCGCCAAACAGCAACTTAATTTCCCTCTCCTAACAGAGCGAAGTGAGTCGCAATCAGAGGCATCTCAGCTTTAAAGCCACACAAAAAGCCACACAAAACGACAGCTAAATAAAGCCGAAATATGCAGGATAGGGTCGTTGCACGTTAGTGTCAAGAAGAGCCAGCCCATAGTGCTACGTGCCCTCGCCAGAGCGTGACGGGAGAAGCAAACAGTTGGCTGGCCGGGCCAACCGGGCCACCCAGACAAGAGCCCACTGGGATGTATACTGGGGCGGCTACACGCAGATGTCAGCACAGCTCGCCCACTTCACGAGAATGCATGCAAGAACGACATTCATGCTTTCGCATTCACAACTCATAAGTGCTTAGGTATACCTCGAGCCTTTTTTTGGTCTTCTGATAAAGAAAATTTCTGCTAAGTAAAACAATATACTTTTCTAGACCCCAAGAGTTTAAATTAAAGAGATTCTAGTACAAAGAACAGACAGATGCAGCCTTCCATTTCTGTCAAGGGCTCCACATGTGTGTATGTGTTTGCCCATAAAAGTTTTAAGAAAAAGAAAAAGCAGTGGCTTACTCTGCCTGGCACAGACGACATCGTTGAAGGCCTGCCAAGAAAGAGAATACGAAATTGTGTTTATAAGTTTGCATACCTCCCATTACAGCTTGTGTCCAGTATTCGAGCCTATGCTCTCAAGAGTCAGCGAGTGTATACGTGTATACCGCACTGCAGTCAGGGGTGGATATATGGGTCAGGCATGGTTGGGGGGTGGGCGTCTGCTTAAATATTACTCTTTACGGCCGAAACATTGCCATCTATTTTGCTGACCCATTATTTGCTATGTCACCAAAACCTAAACCTTTGGTTGGTGTATATCAATTATTTTCACAAAACAAAAGTTGACCTTTAAGGGCGTGGAAAGGGGGAGATCGCCCCCTCTCCTTTCCCTTCTTCCCCTAAATCTGCTCTTGACTGTAGTGCTCCTGGAAAACCAATTATAGGTCATTACAGTAAAACCTCGTTATAACAAAGTTGAAGGAGCGGTCGTAATTATTTTGTTATAACCAGGGTGTCGAACCGGAACCGAACCGGTATTTTTTCCGGAACTGAACCCGAACCCGAACCGTTATATTGTTATCGCGATGAACCCGAACCGGAACTGAACCGGAAAAAAAATAACGGTTACCGGCTCATGTCAAAACGGTTCGGCCACGCGCTGTTGACAATGAATGTGCTATCAATGCCATTTGTTTTTTAAGTGCCGTCAACTGACACACACCTCGCTTACATATTTTTCTTCTCCACTCAGTCTTAGGAATATAAACGCTGCATCCATAAATCTTGACAAACGCTGCATCCATGAATCTTGACATAGGAACCAGTATCGCGCTGGTCGCGGCTTGCACGGAAAAAAAAAAATTAGAAGGCTGTGCAAAAAAAAAAAAAAATCGCGTCACGGGATTTCATTTTCCTACAATATCGTAAATTCTAAATGCTGCTGTGTGCTCATTTCATAACACGTTTCTAGAACGCGCGAGTTCTTGAAGCTTGCTTCCATCGGAATGAGAAAAGAAAAGAGTTTGATAATACTAATGCATCCGGTTTCGTATAGGCACTTAGGAGCTAGCATGTTTGTGAGACAGTGAACTCTTCTATTTTAATATTTATCCTATTACGTCCTTCTGGCGTTGCGTTCGGTGAAGTGTTTTTCATATTCCGTATCTTGTTTAATGAAAACTTCTTTAAGGGTCTAATTTGAGTTACCGAAGGCTAGTTCAAATAAAGAAAGCTGAATGTTCTCCCCACTGTTCCTTCAATTGCTTACACGTCGAGGTGGCAGGATAGTTAGCGAGTTCTACTTGTAAGTGGGTTTGTAAGGAGGTCGCGGATTTTACAGCTACTGCGTCGGACCCAATTAGATGAAGCCCGAATGCGTAAACGTCGGTGAGGTAACCTTTGAGTGCACATAAAGAAACCATTCCTGGTAGAAATCCCTGAGCCTTACACTACGATGTATCCCGTTTCGTATGTGCTGATTTCGGATGTTTTATTTGTAATTTATTTTGATGGTTGCAATTTGTCATTTATAATTTCCAAACCGGTTCGCGAACCGGTTCAGCGCCCCGAACCGGTTCGCGAACCGGTTCGCGGATCGAATTAATCGAACCGGAACTGAACCGGAAAAAAATAAATTTACCTGAACCTGAACTGTAACCGAACCCGTATTTTTTTCGGTTCGACAGACTGGTTATAACCATTAGTTTGTTATAGCCACTGTCCATTTCTTCCCACTATTAGCAAGCAAAGGGAATTATGATTGCTTTGTTATATCCATTAGTTTGTTATATCCCATTTTGTTATAACGAGGTTTTACTGTATTTCATCTGCTTGGTGACTGAAAAGGATGATCAGAATCGTGCTTTAATGGTAATTTTGCTTCAGCGGAAAAATAGGTGGACGCCTTTCTTGGCACTGAACTGAGACTGCATGGCACTGACTGCACATCTCACTGGTATTCATTAACAAGTCGTAAGTGCAAGACCATACCCTAAAGCTCAATAAAGATGCTGTTAATCGATCAATCAATCATAAGCTAAGCTGAGCAAAACAATTTATTAGTGTTCGGGGTGCATCACAGGGCAGTACACACGCAGAAAATTTCGGATGTTTAAAAATGAAAAAATTCCCACCGCAAAATAGAGTCCTCATTTCTTCATTGTATAGTACATGTTTTTATGCCAGGTGGGGGAAACCTTCACATCATACTTTTCTTAGGGCCGCTGAGGTTCAAAACCCATCGTGATGACAAAACAGAAAGAGAAGAAGAGCATTAACATATCTAGAGCCTTGCACATCCGCGGATTACCCGCGGATCATCCGCAGATATCCGCCGCCAACTGGCAGATGCAGATAAAAAATGAATCAGGTTTGGCATATTGCGGATCAAATGCACATTCCACGAGCTGCGGATGCGGATATCAGCGAGTCCGGATTTAAATTTTTGCCGAGGCGGCCCACGAACCTGTACGACCGCAGAGTGTGGAGTGAATAAGTGAATGATGCTATGTAGTGCATCATCGAATATTTGAAGGAGCAAAATACTCATCTAGAAAAAAGGTGCCAATCGGGGAAACATTGTTTTTTATGTCAGAAGATACCTGATTCTCAGCAAAGATTGCTTTAGAGCGCTCTATCTCGCCAAATATGCTGTCCCTAGAAAAATTACGGAAATCAATCAATTGTCCCAGGGAAAGCGTGTTCTTGTTTCGCAGGGAAAGAGCGGAAAACGTTCTTCAGGCATAATAAGCCCAAAACGTTCTTCTGGCAAATGAGCCACAAAAAAAGTAGAATCCTCCAACAACAAGACTAAAGTATGAGTTCCCGTATTTCAAACTTGTATTGCAATTTGTGGATGCCACCCCAGCATCAAGTGCGCCAGGAGAGAGACTTCTCATAAGTGGACCTTGTAATTCAAGAGAGGCGAATCAATATGTATCCGTCCATCATTGACGATATTCTGTTTCCACACAGAAACCTCAACAGGTGAAACGTAATGTGTGTGTGCGTTTTTTTTCCTTTTCTTGACAGTTGCCAAGGTGTTGCTAAGCATGTGGTTCGAAGCACGTAGTTTCAGGTTCATGTTTGAAACTGAAACCAATAGGTGTGGCCATTATTTTTTTTTTTATATTTTCCAAATAGTGTATTTGCATCATACCACATATATATGAATACTTCGCTGCAGTGAGTGACCACTTGGCCTCTCCCTCTTTTTATTGTTTGACTTAAATAAAATCACCCAATGTAATGAGTGATGTTTAGAAAATATGCGTTTACTAAATAATAAATGCTACAAAACGAAAAAAAAATTTTTTTTTTCTTTCTGTTGAGCGCATTGTTTGGGCAGAGTGTCGCAGACTCCCAAGACAATCTCATAACTGCAATCATCTTTCGAGCAACGCGAAGTGTATCTGGAAGAGTGGTCGCTAATAATATATGATAAAACAGAATAAAGTAAAATTACTTTCGCTCTATTCTAACTCAAAAAGCTCCTTGATTTTTTTTTTCTTGTACAAAGATAAGCAAACGGCTTATAAAACACTATCCAGGTGCCTGTTGTTTTTTTTATTATTATTTTTTTTATTATTTACGCTTGATTTTATGGTGTCAAATAAATGTGCAGATCGCGGGTCGGTTGCAGTTCTAAATTTTGTGGATGCTGTTCGGATGCGGATACAAAGTATGCGGATGCGGATCGGATGCAATTGCAAAAATTTAAGAACAATGTGCCTGCAGTTCGGACACGGAGAGAAGGTCCGCAGGTGCGGATTGGATGCCCGAACTGTTATCCGTGTAGGGCTCTAGAGAAATCCCATATACAGATGTAATCTAAAACATGTCATTCCCGCAAAAAAAACACAAATTAAAAGGGTAAAAATACTTGCCGCATTGGCACTGTCGATGGCAGCTCCATACTTGGTTACAAACTCCTTCTGTTCTTGAAAGAACTCTTCGCAGTCCTAAAGGCCGCCGCCCCCAACCGAGAAGGAACACACAAGTGAACCGCACATACTGAGAATACATCCATGATTATGCAAAGAATTCCAGGCATACAGGGTCCTTGCTGCAAACTGTTGCATTGAAATTTTGAGCGAAGTAGGCCCCTTTCCCTGACTGCTGTGGCAAAGACAATTGTTTCACAAAATGCATCGTGTGTTGCTTTGTGGTGATGTTGCTCGGCAAACTGGATTTATCCAGCTTACCAAGCCACCGAAAAAGTGGTCAACATGCAGGTAAGCTGGCGAAGACATAATGCACCGGATGTCGAAATCGGCTGTCTTTGCCACCTTCACATGCCACAGCCTCGGGCTGAAGACGTTATTAAGGAAACCACAACTCACAAAACATGAAATTTGTAAATTTGTGTCTGCAAACACCATACCTTGTGGTCTTCCTTGCGAGTCTCGAGGGAGCTAGCAAGCCGCTCAAAGAGCCCGTCTTTCACCTTCACCCTGGGGGCCGGCTGAAAACATAAAGACAAAGTTAGTGGTGTAGGGTCAGTTGATCACTCGAGGCATATTCGGGCAGGCCCGAAACCAGTACCCTCAGAGAATGCACTACACTCTAGAAGACTTTCAGTAAAATTAACAGAAGAACGATGTTACTTCCCTGCATACCTCTCTCTGGATCAAAAACTTCTCCAGGGCGGGATCTCTTCCGTAGACAGGGTGTCGAAGAAGAAGCTCCAAATACCTGCTCCACAAGAAAAGAAAAAGAAAAGCATCCAGAATCTATAAAAAAACAAAAACTTAATCCCAGGAACATGACAGTCTTGACATCTCTCCTGATTTCCACAATCAACAAGACCCTTCAAACGTGGAACTTGTGACATATAATTCTAAATACCTTTCTCACCGCAATCCCAAAATGTAACACTGTATATGAAAAAATAAAAGCCAGTCGAGCCTATACGTGTTTGCTGTCTGACTTGGAACCTGTACTGTTGCTCTTGACATTGCAACTTAAACATTTATCTCAAAATGAGGATTGATGAGAGGAGAAAAAGCAGAAAAATTTGTTCTGCCACATTATAATCAGAAAAAGCATGGGTTCTCAAACTTTTTGATTTTGATGGTACCCGTACCTCTCTTTGCTGACAGCTAAGGAAGCCTTCCAAGTCTCGGCATGATGCAACAAAGCAATGCATAAGCCTACAGGCCCCCCCATACCTTGGGTGAGTAATTAGCTATGCATTGGGTGGCTCAGATATGCTAAAATAGTGTAAAAATAAAAAAGAAAACACCTCACATACGAGCAGAGGCAGCTGGGGAAATTTAGGAGCTTGGAAACCCGGGGGGAGGGGGCGGGGGGATACTGTGGGGAAGGCCCATGGGTTCACAAGAACAGCGTTTGTGAGCCCGTGAGAGAAAAACAATATTCTGCTTTTCAGCCCACATAACTAAATTACTATGCAATGTAAGAAACTAAGCATGAAGAGAAGCAGAAAAACAAGCTATAGCTGGGCTCTCCCTCACGTTTCGAGTCGCACGCAGTCCAGGGAAAACTGGTCCCCAATCAGAGCCTTGGAGTTGGGGCCCAGCTGCCTTCGCGACAATGTCTGGACCATCTCAACTGTTGTGGCGGGCTGCTCGGGGAGGGGGGGCACCTGCACCGCAATGCCAAGTGCCAAAGTTATGTACCGACTAGCCTATTAACCATTTTATTTCGCCTCTTTCGATACATGCACGTCCCCTGCTCAGAAATGCCCAGACTCACACGTGACATCATGGGCACTTTGTTAGTTCAAATGGGAAAGATACAACTTCCTGCGTGGATCAGTCACCCCCAAAAAATCATTGGTTTGGTTTATTAGTACACGAAATGCTAGAGCAGGCAGCGTTAAGACACCACTCAACATATTTTCTGCTACACAGCCATGCAGTTAAGAGGAAAAACAACAAACATTCAAATCGGAAACGGAAGGCAGGCACAAGGCAATCCGACATTGGAGACTGCGTATATCATGTGGATGTGTTTCACTAACACAACCATGTGTTTGGACTTTTTATTTTTATACATGTCTTGGTGGTTGCAAACTTTATCTCTGCAAATTTAATTACCTATCTTTTTTTATGAAAGGGTGCCTCAGATGGCGTGAATATTTAAACTACATATAAAGTTCTGCGTCGTCAACGCATGTGACTGACAGCCGGACCAGCCGGTTCTCAACTGGCAATTTTTGCACAGAAAACAAAGATTCCAACTTCGAGCAGCAAATTCAGTGATGTGATTGCTGCGCCAATTGCACCAAACTGCGCCAAGGGGCTAACCCTGCTACATCCTGCTACATTTTGCCAAAATATGGGTAATCTGTGCCAAGCCTGTGCCAAAGGACCAATTTCGGTCGCCTTTGAACACCGAAACCTAACTGAGTACCGTAAGCTAGGTGGCGCAAGCGGCCGCCCGACACAAAGTACCCTGCATCAATCGTTCATTCGGTCTTGCAAGGTTTTTCTTGCCGTCTCTCGTTTCGCGCTCCCGCTTGTCTCGTGTCTTAAAAAAAAAAAAAATCAGCGATAGACGCTTGCGTGTGCAGACGCTCCGACGCTAGCGTGCTGGGTACCAGCCATGCCGTCATGCTGTGAAACGAAACCATGTTTTTGCGCGGCGCTTCTTAAACTGAGACGTAAGGACCGCCGCATGTTCATCAACATTCCTGTTCTCGTTTAATACACTACTACAAAACTACCTGTAGCTCAAAGACTGCTGTGTCGGAGAATTGATTGCCTAGGTTTCTCTCGGTAGGCTTTAGTTCGAGAGGGACCCCAGTACGGAAAGATCTGCCGCGAAAGAAAGTTGATGAAGTGAGTTAAAACAAAAAAGGCAATGTCTGCACGCTGAACCCGCACAGCGCGCTTGTTTGTCTCGAGTTCAGTCGTTGCACAAGGCGCTCCGAGAACTTTTTGACCCTCTCGCAATGTCTGGCATCAATGTGCTCAGATTTCTTTTTTTTTTTTCAGTGTGTTTAATTTGTACCTTGCCTGTCAGCCTGGCAAGCACGTGCCGCTGGACTGCTTTTTTGTCGTATGCTGGACAGTTACATTCTGCATGCAATTTTGGGAACCAGTTGGCGACAGAGCGGAGTGGCATGGTTTAGATCAAACAGCCATCTCCACTCGAGCGACAATTTTTCATTGCACTGCAGTAGTTACGTGTTTCATCAGTTGGAGACAGCTTCCATTCATTATAGAACTAGTCAACCTAATGCTGTGGTATTTACTACTTAGCTGGTCCTTTTCAAATAAATTTCAATATGTGCAGTTTGGTTCTTATCTACCTATAGCGGGTACATATATACAGCATGCATTATTCAACTAAAGCATTGCAAAATGTGTCATGTCATTGGCATTTCAGTTACATGTTGAAAGACTCCCAGGTGGTCTAACGACAATAATTTGTTTATTGCGGCAAGCAAAGTGTCCTTTGTTTGTCAAGCACTTGAAACAAACATTTTAATATTTCTAAGAATATTTTCTTTAAAAGCTACTTTTGCTGCTCCGAAGCACTGTTTTAGCTGCTCCAAAAGCCACTTTTTCTGCTCCGAAACACTCTTTTGGCTGCTCCAAAGGCCACTTTTGCTGCTCCAAAACATTGTTTTGGCTGCTCTGAAAGGTGCTCCAAAATGGCTTAGGCCAATCACATCGCTGCAAATTTTTTTTTTCTCGGTAGAGGGGGCCACATAGGTTGTATTTGGGCTTACGTAACTTGACAGGGACCTTCATGAAACTGAGGCTAAAACTGGATGTTATCAATATTAACATATAATTCAGCAAATACAGAGGACAAACAGTTGCATTTTGGTTTTCACCCTCACACCATTTAATTCTTAAAATAACAAGTGCAGATAAGATGACATTTCCAATGAAAGCATTGTTTCATGCAGTTCCCAATAGTGTTTCCTGACTGCTTTCGTGTGAATAAACCCTGCCTCCTGGTTCAAACCTTTGTGTTTTAAAGCAAGCACAGAAGAGGAAGTAACCGTCACGTAAATCCAGAGGAAAGCACTAAAGTGGCTGAGAAATGTATCGACATAAAGACTAATTCATTGTTGAGATATATTCTACTTCTTTGAAGCGAACTCGTAAAACTCACAATGAGGCCAGGCTCTCGGTTGGACGTGGTTAGGCAGTGCTCCAGATATTCAAAGTCTTCGTATCGTCGCTGCACCATATAACTCGTGCCGTCGTCGTCGCATGCCTGCATGAGAAAACGCAAAAATAAAGCCTGTGAATGTCCTTAAAAATAGCAACCCTGATGGTTCCCAGACAGCTCCAAGGCAAGGTACTATGAATCCTTAGGTGATCAAAATGATGGGACATGCTAGATGTCCTTCATTGGTCTAGCCCAGGGGTTATGTACAGATGGACTTATTTGACTCGGATAGATTGAAAGTAGTTCAAGTTTCGTTCAATGTTCTGGACAAAAGTTTGCCCAAGTCAGTTTGGCCACCCCTGGTTTAGCCCCTAAACCCTTAGAGCTTACATTTTCTTTTTTTACTTTTCCCGTTGAAAACGTTGCAGTTAAAAGTTCATATTTTTTTAATCACGAAAGCAACTACACATTCTTACAGGCTTCAGATTTTTCTAGAATATAGCTCAGACAACTAATTATGTCTAAGAGAGGAAGTCATTCATCGGTAGAAGCAGATGGAGTGAATCTGTTTTCAGTTAAATCTCGCAGCTTGTTTATGCGAAGAGCAATGGTTATCTGCTTCTTTCACAGGAGTTGCGGTAACGTCAGAATGACACCGAGCTCTGACTGGCTTTGATTGAAAGGACAGCGGGTAGACCATAATGCTAGAGGCCTTGAGGTCTACCCACTATTTTTTTCAGTCAGCCAATAAGAGCTCACCATTCTGACATCACCGTAACCCCTGTGCAAGAAGCAGACAAACTTGCACTCCATATAAGAAGCAAACATCCCCTTGGCTTATCCAAACTAAGAAAACAAAAGAAAACAAAGTAACCGATATATGCATGCAGTCATATCACACTTATCAAGACAGTTTGGCAAGCATCACACAGTCCCTTCACAAAACCAAACTACACGCTACACCCTGTTTTACCTTACAATGAACCACAGCAAGTACCACGAGCCATCCCAGCCAATCCAACACCGTGAGCGTACAACGTTACTATGTGCCCCACGCGTAGTTGTGCGGGGCACGTTCAGTCACTTGACTCTTACATGATACTGGATTGGCTTCAATGGCCTGTAGCGTCCTTCAAGGTCCGTCAAAGGGTGGTACGAAGTATAAATTAAGCGGGAACCGTTTCAATGAAGTGCCAAATAATTCACCTCTCTGACAGAGACCGTTTGATCAAGTTGAAGCCTGGTTTGCCAAGCGCATGACCACTGCAACATGACAGCGTGCGTGCCCAAACAAAGTCGTTTTGGAATTAAGTCACTCACGCGACGAGTGTGGAGGGTGTAAGTGACCACGCCGTCGCTTTTGGTGACTTTGTCGGCGAAGCAGACGTGAAACAGCGGCTTGAACGGCTCTAGAGGCACGGGGGAAGAACCCGAGGAGAGCCCTGACACGCTGTCCAGTGTGTCATCAGAATCCTGGTCGTCTTCCAAGTTCACCTCTTCGTCTGCAACGTCCGTGGCATCAACTGCATCAGGGTGGCCAACATCTCTTTCGGAAGCAGCGGGAGTAGACGGTGCATCCCTTGTTGCAGGCGGCGGTTCAGGACAACCCTGAGCATTAGCGACGCTCACGTGTTGAAGGCAGAAATGAAACCGATCAGAGTTGTATATTTCAATTAACTCGCTTTGAAGCCGCCGGTTTTCTCCGGTAAATTACAGAAAGTTGGATGCTTCAACATGCCATCTGTATACCTTTGCCATAGTTTAAAACTGTAACAAAATCAAATTTAATGATTCAATAAAGAGGCAAGTTTAAGATATGCAATCTGAGAATTCAGCCAAAATATCGCCCTTAATTAAGATGTTCAGCAGACTCAACACCAGCAGAGAGAAAATGTTCTTTTCCATTGGTTTTCAGCAGATATTTTGAATGCTTCTTAGGGAAAATCTATTGGTTTTATTCTTTATTTATCCTTCGAAGGTGCATGAGGGTTGCATTTTTCTGCCTGAGAATGCGAGCAGGCTCCATTTAATCAACTCAGCAACAAAACTCAATTCACCTCCAGATAAAATGCAGAGGTGCTTAAATATTGTATATTTATTGTTTAGGGGTGTGCCTATCTTACCTCCCTGGTTACGCCTGCTCTTTTCATCTGCTGCCAGGGACTTTAAGACAAAATAAATGCTACATTGTTTAGATATTCTGGATAATCATGGGCTGAAGTTTTAGCACAGCAACTCTCTCTAGGCTTACTTCTAGAGCAAATGCGTTGACTTTGACGGTGCTTTTGGTGCTGCACGTCCCGAGCTCGAATGTGTTACTCACACAGTTAATGAAGGATCTTTAAAGCTGCCATGTGTGCCCACGGCTCTACTACTACTACTACTTCTACTACTGTAAAACATACCATCAATTGAATAATTTGAAAAGGTGTTCACTAACCACATTTACTAATACGCCAAACTGATCATTTTGTAACAAAATTGCTTATTTTGTTTGTATTCTTATTGTGTTAACTCTTTCAGTGTGATTTTTAGGCCCTCCCCACCAGGGGCATGGCCAGGGGGGGCGCTTATAGGGCTTCAGTTTGCCTCGAAATCTAGCCGACGCTATAATATACAGATGCATTTTGACACCCCTCCCCCTCTTCGCGCCCTAATTCATGGACCTCCCAGCCCCCCCTCCCCCCAAAAAAATTTATTGCTATGCCCCCTGCTCTCCACCACTAATGACCTATGGGCCCCGAGTTTTAAAATAAATAAATAAATAAATAAAAGGTAATGCCCACAGTGTATTGACACCAAGTTAGGGTGGCTGAAGAAGGGGGTGTGATCCTTGCTTCCATTGTTTCAAACCAGAGACTTAGGACGAAGTATGTGGTGCAGTCATCAAATCCAATAAAACTTTCTGAACAGTGCGGCCTTTGCCACATCGCCGCACGTGCTGAGATCATCTGGTATTGATAGCGGTCAGCAGTACTCAGTAGCACGCTGTTGCTGACTGCTTTTCCATCAATTGTTCTTTATCTCATTTCCTCTAACGGTTTCCTGCTGCAAGAATGAACTCGTGCCTTCACGAGAACTGTGGCATGCAGAGAATAAACATGTGAATTGAGCAGTTCCACAGAGGAGCAACCTTCCATACAGTGCAGTTTTTCTCGAAAAACTATAATACCTTTGTATAACCTTGCAATGTCTTGGCTGATACCATGGATGGTATAAGCGGACCCCCCGACTAAAACGGCTTTCAAAATGTTGCTCGCACGCTACTGACCAGCTGTCCGAATTTCTATTCGAGGATATTTGTTCGCCCCCTATGGAGACAAACTTTATTTTTTGGTGTAGAGAAGAAAGAAATGTACCCGTAAGGTCACGCAGTCGGGATCCCATTGGCGCCGAGCACCAACGTCGAAGAGAATTTCCCTCTTTCAGACGTCCTTCATCAGCTGAAGTGCGTTGTAATTCTTATGAACACGTGTACTCTTACATAATTTTCTTCGTCCTTTATTTTGGTATTGGGTGAATAAAACAAATCAGGATTTGTGAGTGTATAAATAGCGAGGTCAATTGATTTGATGCTGTGGAGGGGCAACTTATCCAGTGTGGTCTGAGACTGTTAACTTGAGGTTTGTAACATGCTCCACGCTGTTATGATTATACGACCGCACGTATGTACAATGCCTGTCCACATGAAAACAATTGGGTAGATGACTGGCTGAGCAGATGTATGACGTTTGCATCAGATTCAATCCCAGCACCCTCACTTGTCCTGAATTTGTGGATTATTTATCTCAATGTGCTGAAATTAATGAGGGCTAGGCGGAAACGTGCGGTCATAGCTGGGCAATCTTTAGAGCGCATGCTCAGAACAGGCTTACATCTACAGGCTGCTAAGACTGGCGACCTTGATGGTGCGGAATTCACGTTCAAAAGAACTACGGAAGCTCGCCATCAGTATGCGCCCAGCAGTCGCGCACACAGCTATGGCAGCCAGTGAATACTCCTTATGCAATGAGCCGAATACAACAGGATTGAGATGCTCCTTATGTTCAGAGAACAAAGTTTGAACGCAATAACAATACACATAAATGCTAAAAAAAAAATACAAAAAAAAACAAAACACCTGAAGCTTAGTTTTGTAATAGACCGATCTCACCAGCCAGTTTGACTACGCCACCGCTGCCGCAATGCATCGAGGGAACTTTAGTCTTTCTGCACGTGTGACAACCTCGCTGGAGCTCTGCGCGTGCAGGGCACGAACAGGCTCGTGCACGGCCGATTGCCTCCTGTGAACTAAAGTTTTGGCTGCCTCGCGCATGTGCCAAACACTTGGTGAGATCGGTCTATTGTATTATGTCTATGTTATATAGCCGGAAGTTAGTCAGCCCCAACGGGCATCAGGGTGTCTCAGTTGTAGATGAGAAATTTAGCCAATGCAGTACAACCGGTAGCCTGGGATCTTTAACGTGCATCACGCAGTAGTGATACACGACCGCACGCCGGTACGATGCTCATCCAGATCGAAATGGTCAGGGGTGGGGATTGAACCGAGCATCCTTGGTTCTGCAGCTCGAGCTTTCGCTCCACGTGCTCCGAGCTGGTGTGCACTAGGCCGCTTGGCAACTCGGCCACCAATCCCCCTCACCTCAGTTATGGTGGCTAGAAGGGGAGGTGTCAAAATTGGCAAGCAAGAGAAGGAGCAGCTGGTCAGGATGCAGTGGTGGCACTGCTGTCGACACTAACATGCGTCGTCCGCTGCGATTCGGGTGGTTTCTTGCTCCGCGAGTAAGTATTGCGTGCGATATGTGCTCCTTAGAATACTTTTGAAAGTTAAACTATGCTTGACTTTGAACTTGTGGTTCACGTAACACCAGAATAAACCTGCCGACACTTTTGTCGTCGTCGTTGGGAACAGGGAAGCTTTCTTCTCATTCTTTCTCACAGAAGCGTACCCCGTGGTGCAGCCGGGAACAAGGCAGTGTGTTTGCTGTTTTGCCATCGCGATAGTCTGAACGCATTGGCAATGTTTCCGGGAAGAACACCCCAAACGAGCATTTCTAGCGATGCGATTGAGCCTTTTCTGGCGCGGCGCCTGCGATTAACATCTCGGAGTCGATGAGCGTACCACCTATCGTCGTTATAGACCTTTTCTGCTTACTCTCGCCCCCGACCGTCAAGTAGGCATATCCGGTATGGGCGACGAAAAAATATCAGAACGTTTCAACGTGCAAATAGTAAAAGAATAAAGGGAGGCAAAACGAGAATGTGTGACGGTTACGTTTATGTCCTAAATGCCTTCTATTGGCGTAGCGACGGCAAAACAATGTTTTCGCCCATACTGGAAGTGACGAAAATTCAAGATGGCGGCGCCCTTGCGAAAAAGGTCTATAATATTCTAGCGCGCCGCCACACGCAGAATAAAAATAAAATACTTGCCACACAAGGAGCAAGCTGCGCGATTCTAACACATCCCTTTCTAGCCACCGTACTTCAGTTAGGG